>NC_141342.1:10074090-10181590 GCF_037954235.1 Aulostomus chinensis
TGATATCCTATGTGAGTGTGCTCTATTAATCATCCTGTCCTGTCAGTGAAAACGTTTGTATGATAAATGTTTAAAACCTACACCTGCATGTATGCATTCTGGACAGCCTCACAGCTTCATCACAGCAAAACAGACAGGGAGTTTAACACAGCAGGACAAGCAGATTAGCAAGCCTTTTCCATGGCCACGTGATGAATACAGGCAGGGTTTTCCCACAGTGGATCCACCACTGAACATGAATCTATGTTTGCAAGCTGGTCATACACAAACAGCTGTCCACGATCAGCTGAGTGACCTGATTGACCCACTATAGGCAGTTTTCCACCACAGGAGATTAACCTTTAAGCGCAACATGCATGTTCCAAAAGCGCCGATTTCAGGGCCCTTTTTTTTCAGGGACAGAACTAAGTACCTTCTCCAAGCTGCCCTGATAAACTGCCAGGTAGAGCTTGACGCTGATTAGTCTGGACTGGACTCATGAGTTGACGTAATAATTTTATAAGAGCTTAAATTGTGACATAAATTCTTCTGAGAGCAGGGAAGAGACAGGCTGGAAGAGAAACAGGGGTTGATAAAGACAGAAAGAAGTAAAGAGGCGTCTGAGGAGACAACTGACAGGATCGGGGGAGGACTGCACCACACAAGGCAAACATTTCAAAAGAAGGCCTCAAACAAAGCTGTGCATGCTTTCATGTTTGCTTCGAGGCGCCTTCCTCAGAGTGAGAAAGGGAGAAGGTGAAACAACAAGCCTCTTTAGGTCTGAAATATTGCGCAGTTGTTACATTTTGCTGTCTGTGTTAGAGTGCACAGAGAGGGAAGAGACGGGGCGGAACTTTCGACACTGAGCATGCATCGAAGGTAGGGCCGGACTGATGTCTGTGCAAAAGGGACAGCTGGAATAATGGTACTGCTCACTCACACCTCTGTTGAGGAACACTACAATGCCATAACTTCCCAAGCTGGGGCGGCATTATGAGAGCTTTGTTTAGTTCTGTGTACACAGACAAACCTGTGAAAAATCGGCTGTGAGTTAACCTCCTTTTGTCAAATCTCTCTATGTGGCCGTGATATGTTTTGACACACAATTCAAGCTTAAGACTTTTTTGGAATAACGTGAACACACACCAAAAAAAAAAGGGGGGGGGGGTTACAAACTGGGCTTTAATATTACTGCTCCAACTGTGAAAATGACTTCATGAAACATTAAGCCCCTTCTTTATAGAGTGCCTGGCCTGCATTAGTTAATTATAGAATCATGCATCAGGGGATGACTGTGTGAGATTTTCTCTCCAGCGATGACAAACTGCACTCATGCATATGATGAGCAAGGAAGACACGAAGACGAGACAAAACCTGGGCTTACCCGATCGAAAACTTCCCCGTGTGGTCAAACAAGCACATTTCACTCCGACAGAATATGGATTAGGCACCGCCAAGGTTAACACATTAGTCCTGTGGCTGCTGGTGTACTTTTCCAGAGCCACTTAGGATGAATGCAACTGCTAAATAAGCTTCAATTGCCTCAAAGGTCAACCACATTACAGGCAATAATAATAAGCTCAAAGGTTGACGGAGAGAATATAGTCCTGTGACCTTAAAGGTAGGCCAAGCCAATAAAACATTTGGAATATGTATTCCTATAGACAGTTGATCAATAGCAATAAGAAAATTGCTCGACATGATATCGATTGCTCAATTCAAATGTATGAAATGCAGACTGCAGTGAAAGCACATGATAAACACACACACACACACACACACACACACACACACACACACACTAGAAGGCACTGAGAGACTGCAAACCTCCAACAAACCTAATGTAAAAAAAAAAAAAAAGAAGCCATATTGCGCTAAACTAGCACCAGAATTTAATGTGCTCATCCTTGGTCCTGCCTCCAAGTTTTTCTGCAATCCTGCCAGCAGACAGACATGACCTCCTCGCCTGGTAATGTGGTCACCTTGCTGGATGAGGAACTGAACAAAGTGACAAAATGAACTGAATATTAATTGTGTTACATTTTCATAATGAGGCTTGCACAGCTTGCGACTTAGTATTCAAAAGCAATTTTTCTGAGGAAACTGATTTTAAATACTAGTGGTAAATGTGAGCATTCGTGAAAAAAATAAAAACTTTCATGAACGACACTTCTCTGCACCGGCTCTCAGATTACATTCATACACATTAACCAGGCTCTATTCATCTTTATTGGGCTGGGTGTCACACACAGTGCCTCTCTATGTTTGAGGGCCAAAGGACCTTCATGAATGCTTATGCTCGAGTGTTTGCTCTCCACTCACTCTAACAGAGAGGTTATCTGCACACTGATACTCGCTAATCCAATGTGACTGGCAGCATTCAAGGCCCTCCATTCTTAAGCGCATATTCAACAGTGGAGGAAGCAGGTCATAAATATGGAGGGAACAAGGGCCTATTTGCATGAGAGGGTTGAAGTGGACTTGGAGAGGCCAGGAGGAGGTGGAAAGAAGAAGGGGGAACAAGGGATCAAGAGAGAAGAAGAAGAGGCTCATGAGGATCTGGGGAGAGGAGAGGCTCACCGGGGACAGGCTTTGTCATGTTAAACTGCTTCTTTCCACCCATGTTCTCCCTTTCCCCTCCTCTCCCCCCGCTCCCTCTCTCTGTGGATCACACAATAGTCAATCACAGGGGAATAGATTACGAGGGTTTGATCTTCTCAACTTCAGAGCAGGAGCATGACAGTGGAAGTGGGGGAGAGGTCGGGAGTGCAGCGTGTGCGTGACTCGGGTGGATGAGAGTGTGTGCAACGATGCTAAATAATGTGCCTTCTCACCAGGCCTTTTCTCGTAAAATCCAGAAACCCATTTAAGTTTGTCACTTCATATGGTCGTCAGGCGTAAACGCTGGCTGGGCAAAAGTTTTAAACTCACAGGTACATTAGCCTGCCTTTACGGTGCAGCAGGCTTAACATGGATTGCCCTTCTGTGTATCAAACAACAGCGATAACAGTCCTCTTAAGAAATTAGCTCAAAGTACAAGTGACATGTTTGGAGGTGAAAGCATGTAAATTGCTGTATTCACAAGGGTGCAGACAAAAGATGCAACAAGCATGAAACTATCCTGTCACTAGTGTGGTAAAGAGCTCGATGACGCCAAGGCCCAAGGGGGCTACTAGGTCAGCAGAAAGGTTAAAATGGCTGAAACACCCTTAGGAGACAGCCGGCATATCGGGGATAGGAAAACGAGCTAACTGCACACTCCTCTTTGCAGCAAAACATATTTTCCAGTTTTAAAGTCTGATGCTGTAGCCTTGTGTCAAATGTGACCGCAGCCAGGCTAAAACCATCGACCATCTCAGTAGTACCTTTACACACTTTGGCTGTCGTTCTTCACAGCCAGCCACAGCTCTCCTGCTCATGCACCCTAATGATGACTGATGACACACATTTGATTCAGCCGTCTGATGTGTGGTGTCATGGGGCTCCTTAGTGGAAGATTTGGGCTGAGTGAGGGAAGAGCGGGTGGGCAGGGAGAAGCAGACACATTTGTCTTTACTGTCAGAGTTAATGCAGAAGATAAAAAAAAGAGAAAAAAGTGAGGTGCATGTCGATAGCACCGGGAGGTTAGGTTAGCTCTGTGCTTTGGAGAAATGGCTGATGAGAGCAGGCAGAGTCATCAAGAGAGCTCAGTGGGATGTTACTAGAATTTAATGAAGGACATGTTTAGCTTCCTCGGGTAAGGGTTATGCTTTTCCCTTCGCTCTGTGTTTGTGTGTGTGTGTGTGTGTGTGTGTGTGTGTGTGTGTGTGTGTGTGTGTTGTCTGTGCCTCTGCAGACGCCAATTTCCTGCATGGATCCCTGACCTTTTAGTGTAGCCTGGAGGGAGCCATTTGATCAGGACACACACACACGCACGCACAAGCAGGCACATGCACATGCACACGCACGCACACACACACACTATTTCCTGTGACATGGTTGCCACCAGTCATTGGACTTGTTTAGTAAGAATGTTGATCTCCTTTTATCTCTCTAGCTTGGCTTATACACAGAAACAGCAGTCTGTGCAAAAACACTGCCAGAGATTAAAACATGGCAAATTCATTGACTGTCATTTAATTTATCACATTTTACTTTGAATTTGCTTTACTTTTCATATTTCTCTGACTTGACACAATTTTTGGGTTATCATCTGTATGGTGTAGTTATACGTTTGTCCCTGAAATGTGAACAAAAAGCAGATAATCTTCTCCACCAGTGCAGTCGTGCGACAGCTTCTACATGCACGTTTGTTTGCTGTCATGCTCAGGTGCACGAGCTGTCAGAAACACTGAGCGGAAGTAACCTGAGCCGAGCCCTCAGGTGAGCCTGGTGTTGACGCTTCCACTCCTCCCTCCAAGGTCCAGTTAACCCCAGCTGGCCTCTGCTGACTGCTCTGTCTTTCTGCCTTGTGACCCAAGCCCTATTATGACCTTGGGGAAGCAGGAGGAGGGAGGGTGGGAGGGAGCGAGGGAAAGGAAGAAGGGGGGGGCATTATCACGACCTAGTTCCACAACAAGTAGCAATGTACGCCTCTCCCAGTTAACTCTGTCCATTAAGCTAAGTGGAGCCCATCATTTATTTATCAGTTTCCAATGTATAATTCATAAAGTAAGGGGGACGGTCATGAATAGCGACACACACAGGTGAGGATGCTTCTTTCAGTTCTTTTTCCTATTACACAAATGCAAAGTGTGTGTCGAGAGTGACGAGAGGATGCATGGCGACGCTACCGCCAATGTGCAATGAATAAGTCAGCGGCAGGAGGGAAGAAAGTGAACAAACAATTAGATCAGATTAGATGAGCAAGAAAATTAGGAGATTGAGTGTTTAAGGGAGAAAGTGAGAAAACCAAGTGACACACAGTAGGAGAGTGATAAAAGGGGGTAGCGTGGCTGAGAAAATGAGCAAGATGAAGACAAAATCATGTATCTTTATTGCTGTTCTAATATATCTTGACTTATAACTCGGGGTATATAGAGAGGTAGAAAAGAGAAAATTAGGGCAGTGCCTTAGCAGTGAGTAAAGGCAAATTTACATTGTTATTCCTCCTCTCCTTCCCCCACTTTGTAGGCGTGGGTCCTGGGGGAGCCGCAGATGCTAATACAGTTATTAAGCCTCTCCACTGAAGCCTGCTCCACCTCCTCAACCCTCTGTATCAAGGACCTCTCTCTGCCTGCCAGGCAGCGGGCAAGCTCGCTGGCTTCCACAATGAGATCAAACAGTCCCAAGAAGGCCAGCTCAGGGGAAGTCTGTGATGGAGCTTCCCGCTGAGCTGTGAGGGCAGGTGGGGTTGGATATTTCAAGCCCAAGGAGCATCACAGCAGGCTTTAGGCGGCTATGCTTCAACCTTGCTGTGGTTCTTGCTTCCTTTCCTCCTTTTAAGTCAGCTGACTGAGATTCCCATGCATCTCTTCCTGGTGGTGGGGATTACAGCCATGAAAGGCTTTAGCAAGCACAAGTGCGAGAGCAGATTTCGTCTTCTAGCTTCAAGGTACGCGTAGCTATGGAGGTTGATAGGGGGTGAGTGGAAGAACTTGGGGTGGCCAGGTTAGAGTGCAGCACTGTGGGCTAGACTTTAATGTGCAGCAGGGGGAACCCTCTCTCAGGACTATGGCTGGTCACTGCTGAAGGACATGTGTGGAGGTGCATGTGTCTAATCGCTGCATTACATCCAATCCATAATTCACATCTTGGAGGGAAGATTAGTCTTGCCACTCTTGCCTCCATCTAGAAGGAGCAAATTTGGGCAGCCATGCAGACGGCACGCAAGGTACTTGGTAAAAAAGCACTGGCTGACCTCATATTAGCTGGCATCACCTGCAGTGCACTTTTTAACATGTCTGCAGCCAAATGGCTTCATCTCAAAGAGGACGAAAGAGCAACCAGGACAATGGAAACAGCCCCCCCCCCCCCAAAATAAAAATAAAAACAAGCCACACACAGTGGAGTTGTTTAGACACTGACCATTCAAGTCTCATCATGATACTTGATGAGATGGGCAAGATAAAGACAAATGCTATAATGTGCTTAATAGGATGGGGATATAGGTCATTCTGTTCCAGACTCAATTTGCCAATGCTGGCCTTTTGGCAGCCACAGGATACATGCAGGCCAAGCCTCCATCAGTCGCACTAGAAAACTAATAATATTGAGTCACCCAGACAAGCTTCTCGCTCCGTCTGTTGCCTTTCCTCGCATATTCCCTCGAGTTTTTTTCTTCGCCATTTGCTCTCCACTGCTTTATGCTCAAAAGGGAAAAAGGGCAAAAATCCAGAGGCCCCAAATGGCATTAAACACCTTGAAAGGCTCCACAGAGATTATTATTTGAAAATGCCAACTCCCCCCCGAGCACACACCCCCCCCCACCCCCTGGTGCCTGAGATCTCCCTCTCCCTCTTGTTTTCTTTCAGCTGATAGGTGCTGACAGCCCAGACACAATAATCCAACTCTATTGTGGAACTGCTGCAGTGGCAGCAGTGCTGTGCAAAGGTTTCCCACGTATGGCGTGAGGGCAAAGCAGGGTGTCACGTCAGGGTGGTGGCACTAAACAGCACAACCGGGGCTGGGCACCAGATCCTACATGACGCCAACTAGATCAAACTGCTGTCACCTTTTCCATCTGTCAGCTCTCTGGCTGGAGCAAGATGGAAAGGTGCGGACAGGGTGCCTATCAAAAGACTCGCCCCTCAATCCTGACCAAGGCTGGGGCTAAGTGACCAAAGACTTCTATCACAATGTCAAGGTATCAAAGCTCAGTGTCTCTCTGTGTTTTGCATCTGCTTTGTGTACAAAAAAGAAAAAGAATTCATTAACAACAAACAGAGGAACAAACCAAACCACAGGCACGCTGAAGTGTTGCACCCCTAAAAGTATACAACGAAGACCATTTCTGTCATGATGCAGTATCTGGAAATTCTGTGACGATATGGTTCAAACAATTCTGTATTCTATTAATTTGCGTATTTTCTTCTTTACTATAGAAGTTCAAAACAGAGAAAAACTCCCACCTTCCTCATCTTGGATGGGTTGGTATGCTTCCTCCTCCTCCTCCTGCATATTTACACAGTATTCCACTCTCCCCTTCCATATCTGGCTATGCTACAGTACCTTGTGAGGCAACAGGACCATGCGAGATTCCCTACGTAGCCTACACACAACATACAGTCGCTCTGCGACAGCCAAATCTCTACCGGTTGACATGTTTCTATTGTTGCGCTGTAAATTTGTATATGAGGACTAATGGTAAGGGACTGAGAAAGAAAGGGCAAAGACATGAGTTTCTCCTTTTGGGATTTACACACTCAAAAATAACATGTAGCCCTCATGGCACTGGTGTGTGTGTCCTTTTGGAAGATATTTGTGCATCCTACAGTTCAATTTTTCCCCTTTATGTTAGTCAAAAGGTTAAATTAAACTACCTTTTGCGTTTGAGGAAAAAAAACATCCCAAATACAGGACTGTTGTAGCCTCCTATCTCTGATTCTAACTGTGTACAGCTCACTACAAAATGCTTTGCTCGCTAAGATTGTTAAGAATCCAGTCATAAAGAAAAAAAATGCTCTCTCTCTTTTTGAAGTGCTGCACTGTTTTTTTTCCCCTTTTCCATCAGCAACCCTTCCCCCGATTTGAAGGAACATCCACACCAAAAAAAAAAAAAAAAAAAAAAAAAAAAGGAATAAGACATTTATGTGTCTATTTTCAACACAGGATTATCCTCAGGCCTCATTTTCTTTCCCAATGCATTAATTTTGTGGGTATGAAATGTTCTGAAAACAGCATCAGTAGATCGCCTCAACCGTAGCAGAACTCGAAGCAACTAAGGTTGTGAAATCATTTATTTTTTATTGCACAACAATGCTCCAAAGCATCTGACAGGGGCACTTGATTATTGTGATATCTAGCAGGAGACCATGTCCCGCTCTCTCAGCCGAGCCACTTGACTAACAACAGCCCAGATAGTGGTCGCGTCAAAGGTTAGACAATACGTCTCTGTGAAATGAAAGAGCTGCTTGATATCAGAATACCTCCCTTGGACACACCGTAGCTCCATTTATAAACAGGATCTAGTTATTTCAGGCTCTTCTCTTTCACCTCTCTTAACCTACATGTGTTAGGGCGACAAGGCATCTCTCAGTTCACACAATCCCAATATCACAAACACGCTTACAGGGAACAAGCGGCCTGTAACCTGAGCATGTCTGCCTCCTTCGTTTGAACAGGTTTTCCAATCCATCACTATCCTGCACGACACTCTTCCTTTCCACCTCCGCTGCATTTTGGCAGTCTATTTCATCCCCGTCCCAGGTGGGCCTTCAAGAGTCGAATGTCAGAGGCCGGGCTCCAGCGAGACATGTAATGAATATGAAATGATTCAGACAGGCTGTGGGAAAGAGTCTCCGCCACTGTCACCAGTTGGGAACAGATTTAGCCAGGCTGAGCTAGGCCGTGCAGGGCTGAGGGATCCAAAGAGAAGAAGATACACAATATGAATATCTAAAGTTACTTTAGAGACACTGCTTCCATAAATCAATATATGCAAGGCAGTATTGTCTTCCTCCAAATTTACCCTGCGTGAGTCCTGGGGGCCTGCTAGAGACACCGACAGCGGGTATTATGAAACTGAGGTAAATAAGGACTGTAATGAGATCCTCTGACAAACTCTCCTCTATCTTAGAAGCACGACTACAAGCTTATTAAAAGCACAGTCATAGCTGAGGGGACTTTGTCTGCAAATGCATTCATAAATCAAGATAAGTTTGAGTGATTCATTGTTCCTTCTTTTTTCCTTCTTGCAAAACACACGAACGTGAGCTGGGCCACAGTGGTCTCTCTTGCTCCTTAGTTAACAACACTGACTGAGACGGCAGCAACACTGTGCTATTTTTTGCCCAGACAGCAGGAGAACTGCCAGGCCATTGTATTTTTAGCACACTAAACTCTACCCTATTTTCTTGGCTGCCCCACTCTCAAAATAGTGAGGCGTTCCATTGTTGTGTTAGTGCAGGTATGGGTGCAAGGGAACGACTTGAGGTCAGGGCTGGAAATTAACTTTAATTCTTTATCCACCTGCCACCGCGACTCGTAGCAAATCCACTCGGCACTACATAAAATTATCAGCGGGTGTTTATTTGTAACCTTGCTTGAGGTGTACACATCCATGTTGATGTTATCATAAATCCTCAAAGGGAGGATGAGTGTCCTGGTGCAAGTGGCCTGGGAGACAGCTGACTGCACAGGAGAGGAGGGAGGCAGCAGTCCTCCACACCAGATGAAGCAAAGCAACATTACATGTAATATATATCTATATATAGTCAACGCTGGAAAAAAAAAGAGGGGGGGATTGGAGGGCAGGAAATCTCTTAAAATATGAGGAAAAATTAGGGCAGGCGTGCATTTAAGATTAATAGTGACACTGACTGCCCAGCTTAGGACTCGCCGTGTGGGGAAAGCCGCTACTGTGATGGGAAACAGAGAGCGAAAGAGATAAAGTGGGAGAGAGAAAGGAGACACTTTGGGAATGAAAATGCCTTCTAGATGAATTCAGGGGGTGATGAATGTCCCCGGTTCAATACCCAGATGAATTTATATGTGTTCCATTATGAGAGGGTGTGGATGAAACATGGAGATAAGGTGGAGAGATGGGGGAGCGAGAGAGAGAGAGACCTCTCTCAATGTGCTAGTGAGGTAGCCATGCAGAGCCCATTGCGAACAAGCCATCTGTAGAGATAAGTAAAGAAGTGATTACAACAGACCCAGCTCAATTTCTGACAGTTGACGCTTGACTGCACCCGTGGAGCTGAATTGATTTAAATGAAGAAGCTATGAATATTTTAAAGGGCAGAAACCCCCTTTAACCTGAACTCTTTCAACCTCCCTCCCAGTCCTGTGTGTATGTTTGTGTTTGTGTGTGTGTGTGTGTGTGTGTGTGTGTGTGTGTGTGTGTGCGCGCACGCAACAGGACAAACACAAGGGAGAATGTAATTATTGATGGTGAGATTACAGTCCTATTGTCACACTGTCTGCAATCAGCTGCCTTCTTTAAGCCCTGATGAATCAATGACACTGCCTGGATCCTTTCTGTCTGCTCTGCTGTGTTCATCAAAGTGGGCTTTGTAGAGTACACCAACCCTTGTTTGGGGATTTAGCGTCAAACCAACCTGGTGTACAACAGTACTCTCCGACTGATGCCTCCGGCTAACCCTCTCTACAAACAGAGAGGGGCCCATCAGTGGGTCTGAGCGTGTGTTTGAACAAGAAAACACTGCCCAGAAAAAAAAAAAGATGGATTTCTGACACATTCTATGAAATAATGCTGCAATATGTAAACCACAAGAGAGGAAAAAAAGTTCCGTTATAATACCGTATGTGTTCAAAATCCAGGTACTAGGCAACGGACCATTCTTCACACCTTCAAAATCAACTAAAATCAGCACTTGAAAACATGTGTCCCCGTTGCTTTCAATTCTGAGAGCATCTCTAATGAGTGATGCATTTCATTAAAAAAGGCCAGCAAGAGCTTTGACAGTTGGTGTCAAGGTGTTGTTTTGGGAGCGAGTGATGGCAGGTTGTGAAACGCTGCCCTGAGGCCTTTCCCAAGAGAGCAGTGGCGGCGCTGAACTCTGTTCACCCCTTTGCCATTACAAACATACCTTGATGACAAAATGTGTTATTGATGTTCACCTGGAGGTGAAAGCAGGCGTGTTTCTGTGGACATACTGATCTCCATCTCTCTCGCTTACAAACACTCTCGCTCTCTGTGGCAGTCAGGCTACTAAATCACTGTCACCATTGGCTGAAAGAGGTTAGGCAGATGTGGCACAATAAGGAGGCTGTCTGACGCTTCCCTCCCTGGAAGAATAGGGGACCTTGTCTCAGTGCTGTCTATCCATCCTGCCAGCTCCATCAAGTTGGGATCATCTGGGGCTTTTCCAGAGGCCCAGAAGGCAAAGGCCATTCTCTCATCAGTCCGTCCATTTGCATGGACGTAAAAGGGCAAACAGAAAATACTATGAAGCTAAAGGACTTGGCAGTGATAGAAAGGGCAAACACAGCAGTTAAAGAATATTAACGTCTAGGATTTGCATTACTGCTTCATGTCAACAAAGTCCTAAACTGTAATTTTACTCAAGTTATAAGCTGCTTTGCCAGGAAACCCTGAGTGGATTAATCAAGAATATAAATTTGGCACATAATGTTCCGCAAAAAATGAGATGACCCCTTCCTCTCGTTGTTTATGACAGCAATCCTCTGTCAATGTCAGAGAGTGACAGTACTGGAGCCAATTCTGTGGAAGGACAGAGCAAGCCTGTCTCTGTTTATGCTATTTGTCCATGTTTATTCCCAAGACAGAGTACATAATTGCCAAATACAATCTGCACACATAAATAAAGGAGGGAGAATGTGACATTCACAGTTCTTTCACAAGGCCAACACCACCAATCTGCTGGCCGAGTCCACACACGCATCGCTCGCACGGTTTTCCATGTTGCTTCTTAACAGCACCATCAACACTCACCGCCTCGTCTGATACTGGAGCCTCTGAAAAAGCCAAATGCGAGAACACACGGGGGTTACACTTCACCAGCCACGCTCGCACTTTTGAGCTTTCTCCTCCTCAGAAAAACAAACAAAAAGAAACCCAAAACAGTCCCACTGTCCCTCATCCCTGACAAAATTACTCCTGCTCTTACAGTCTGTTGCACCGTGAAACAATAAAATACCATCTGTTTTTTTCTTGAGCCTCATCTCCTTCAAGGCCAAAAAAAAAAAAAAAAAAAGACTTCCGACCTTAAATACCACATGAGTCAGATTAAGCCGCCAGTCACTTGCCCCTCCAACACACGGTATTCATGTCCAATAGCCCACTTGGCAGCCCCTGCTTTTTGCAGACAGACTAGCTAAAGCCTGCCCTACTCTCTGCCTCGTCTAGTCTCTCTGAAAATCCCTGGTGACTGCTTTCTTTCGTACTGTAGACAGCCTGAGAAAAGAAGGGGGGAAAAAAAACAAAGACCAAGAAGCGTATGGGCTAGTGAGCATTTGAGCCCACCGTGCAATCCCTCTTTCCTTCATACCCCCGTTTACTTTTACTGTGTGACAGTCATGTGAACAAGGCCATGCACATTCTTTCATGCATGAGCCCATAATTGCTGGAAGGACCCTGACAGGCATTCAGTGAAAAATTAAGTGTATTTAATCTGTGAGGCCAGAGCCTTTTCATCAGAACAATTCAGCATTTTTAATCTGCATATAACTAGATTACAAGTGACTTGCTGACACTGCCTGTGACTGGGGGAACCTGCGCTGACAGCGGCTGGAAACAGTCAACAATTTCAGTGGCAGCATCACGGCTTCATCAAGACTGGACAAAGCTCCTTCTCTCTCTTCACTCTGTCTCAACTTCAGGACATAAACAACGGCAGTGCCACACAGTAGCAATTCCCTCATCCTTGAATACAAAGATTCAATGTGACATAAAAAGGGGGCATCAGCTGGCTCTTGAGTACCGAGTGTCTCTGCTTCTTCTTTGGTACCCAAAATACAGATGGTACGGTAAGCACCTGAGATACCGGACAATAACAACATGTGGACTGGTTTGTGTGCAGCAACAGGTCCGCCAGTTGATTTGAGTGGGGGGGGGGGGGGGGGGGAATAATCCATGATTTTCACCGGCAGAGAACTGCAGCGTTAGCAGTTTGTGTGAGATGGTGAGAATTTTTACAGCAGAGCTTCCTGTTGCTTACTGAAACAAGACGACGGGATATGAATAAATGATGCTGCAGCCATCCATGTATGTGGAGAATTGAGGGTATTTGTCTGTGTGTGATTTGACATTAAATGGTTAATTTCATATTTGTGATCAAGGATTTTTGGAATATGATACTACCGTTACCAGTTACAGTATTTCTGGTTTTGTGACAAGTTCAAAATATAAATATACATGGAGGTATGGGCAGCTGAACGAGTACGATACAGCTACATTTACTCAGAAAGCCTTTAGTGGTGAAAAGCTGGAAAGAGAATCGCGGATACATCAATGCAGCACTTAGCATACGGATACATCTTGAATTATGCGCATGCTTTTAATTTCTGGCATCAAAGAACTAATGTTGTTACGGCTGCCAACCTGGATATTCAGGGACTGAAATACAGAACCACTAATCTCCCAACCCACATCCACAGACAGCATGGAGTCAGTGTGGGACTACCAACAACTGCAGCGTCAAGCATAAAAAGTGTCGTCAATATGTTCCTTCTCATGGTCACGCTGCAGTATCGACACATAGGAGACATCATCTTATATACAAAAAAAAAAGACTTTCTTTGTTCAGAGATTTTCATTTACAATATAATATCAATTAACCCTGATATTGCATCGTATTGTATCTTGATGCATCATAACGACAGCGTTTCCGACGGATCAATAAAGTATTTCTGATTCTGACATCTCTAGTCTCACTAGTACACTGAAATATACACTTCTGGAGCAAATGAGCCTTAAGAAGTGCACAAGCAATCTGCTTCCGAGCCAATATGCAGAGGATAACACAGCAGGAGTTTCTCCTCTGGAAGTTGGCACTTGAGCCCAGAAACAGGAGCTGAAGTTGTCTTGTGCTTCTGAGCCTGGTAGGTTTGAATTCCTGTCTAAGAACAGGAAGCCAAGACAGAAATCTAGCTCTGTTTTGTCCATTATATTTTGACCCCTATGATCCAATAAGCCTCCCAGCCATGAGATGACACAAACATATGTTGTGCCGCTCCACTCTGACACCGCCCCCCACCCCCACCCCCCACCCAACACACACCTCACCACGACTCCCTGGTTGGGCACTACATTTTTTTATTACATTGGCTCAGCAAGGCGAAGAGAAGCTATCCTGCCCCCTCCCACGCACACACACACACACACACACACACACACACACACACACACACACCTCCTGCATTGAACAAAACAATGTGAAGTCGAGTAAGGGATCAGAGGTCTTTTCCTGGGCCAAACCCCCACAGTCTCGCTCAGACAAGCTCACATGGTTTGAATCAATGCTGTTTACTGGGCCAATTCAATAACAACTAGCAAGCTCACTGGATATCTGCTCTGGACAAAAAAAAGAAAAAAGTATGTGATCTCTCCTTTCGGTCGAGAGGAATTTCTTATCTTAATTTGACTTGGAAAAATAAATTGTGGGGAAAAAAAGGAGAGAAAGACGCCGCTGCAAACTAAACGCTTTTGAATGCCTTTGTTGTTGCTGCTAAACATCAGAAATTCCGGTTTAAGTTTCTATAGTCTTGAGTCAAGGAGGAAATTGGCCCTTAAGAGCCTGTGGAGATTCCTGCCTTTTTACACTCCTTCAGCTGTGAAAGACAACAGAGCCATCTTTCCTATAAAGGCTTTGCAGCAGAGCAGCTCCTTTGAGGTAAAGAATGGGGCAGGGCCTTTTGTGACACTTTGTTGTTGTAATAAAACTCTTATTGAGGCAGATACTGTATCAATAAAGCGAAACCTGCCACCCAAGAAAACCGCTGCGCGAAGTCAAAATCAGGAGCTCAGACTCTGACGCGCTATTTTTAGCCAGGGTTTAATCTACTGTGCATGTTGTAACATAAATGTTATTATATTCACGTGATGACTGATCTGGAAAAAGAAATAAAATATTTCAGAGTACTGCGTGTTCTCAGTTGTATCAAATGCAGATTTCAACAACTTAGAGGAGTACACGACCAGACTGGAGCATTGACCTAACAAACAGTACTGTGCTGCTCAGGAATTGTGGCTTGTGGGTGCCGATATCCAGATTACTAAAAGGAACCAGAGGGGATAACCCTGGCAGGAAAGTTTGATCTGATTAACGTGGAAGAAAGCCTTGCAGAAACTTGTTTGTATTAAGCACATATTTCCCAAACGCGAATAACTAACTGGATATGGGCGCTGCAGTCAGGAGGAGATTTCTCAGAAAAACACCCAGCCTTGCCGGGCGCGTACTCGGCAAGAAGAGAGTCAATGCCGAAAGTGGGTCAAGTATATATAATGCAGTTATGGAGCTCAGTAATGGTGATAACATGCAAAAGTGCCTGGCGCAAACTGTAGATTTACATAATTGAAGTAAATAGGTGAAATAAAGGCCTCATGATTAGAATTTGGTCGCATGTTCTGGTGACATTAAAATTGCAACCGCCCTATTTCGGAGGGCTGAACAGACATGAACAACACATGGTTGCTATAAGTTCCCCCCATTAGTGAGAAGGCACCTACAGTGATTGGAGCCGTTCCAGTGCTGGTTCCTGATGGACGTGCTGTAGGGATGCGGCGCCCCGGGCACCAGTCCTTTCTCCGGGATCAAGCACCCTCTGCTCTGGTTGTAGTAATCCATCATTAAAAACGGGTTCGGGCTGGGATTCAGTCCCACAACGTCCACACTCTCATACATCATACGAAGCAGTGGGTTTTGAACCTAAACAACGAACTACGGTCGCCTTGTGTTCAGCTCTCCAGCAGCGGGAACGGGAGAAAACATTCAAATCACAGAAAAAAGTGATAAGGACATTTGGTTTTGTTGGCGTACTGAGGGGAAAGCACGCCGAGGAGGGAGCCAGCGTGTGCGGGGAAGCCTAGTCGCCTGTGTTCGGTGTGAAAACACCGTTTCCAAGCATGGTGTCCAGCACGGCTCGAATATGCACACAAATAAAAAAAAAACGGCCCGGATAACTTCAATGTGGGTCCCGGCGGCCTCGCTCACACGGGGAGCAACATTTCCACGCCACAATTGAGGGAATAACCCGGATAAAATCCCAGAAAGGAGAAGTCCGTATGGAGAACACAAGGCGATTACAGACGGGGGTGAGGGTGTTGATATCAGTGAGGAAATCCCGTCTAGTTGCAGCTCGTCCTTCAGGTTAAAGCCGCTTGTCCCACCGTGGGTGGATTCCCGTCAGCCTCCTGTTGGAGCCGGTCTCCCTCCGTGCGCCCCCCGTCTCTCTCACACACATCCAGGGTCGCATGAAGCACGCAGCAGCGCTTGTTTGTGTTCAGCCTAAATCCTCCCCACACCGAACCGAGCAGCTATCATGTTCTGCACGACTATGACAAGGCACAGCAGCTGAGGGCATTGGCTCCACCTCCTCTGGGCTCTTTTTTTTTTCTCCTTCTCCCTTCAGTCTTGCGTTGCGCCTCCTAGTTTAACCCTTTCAAGAACGTCACCATGGATCTCCCTCCGTCCAAACACACGCCCTGCAAGGGATGGCGAGGGGGGCGCCCTCCTTCATATGAAAGTGCGGGGTCTTTAAATAGGGATGTATTTGAGAACAAGTTATGTAAGCTTAATAATGAGACTTTCATATCTTTTCAGCTGCTGCACGGGCATGAATGCACCAATCTTTTTTCCTGGAAGTTCCCATCCATGTTCTCACTCTTTATTTGGACTCCTCCTTCCAACTAATTTGACCCTTTCCCCCATGCTCTCATCAGTCCCTACCCTCCAATTTTTTTTCTCCCCCAGTCGCTGTCTCCCTAATTTGCCTAATGCTATGCAGCTGAACTTTTCCTGAACCCAGGGAAGTAGGCAGCCTCACCTCCTGGTGACCCACTGGCTGACTCGGATTCGCCTCCCTGGCTCACTCTCATCCCACATTATTCAAGGTTTCCCACCTTGTATACTCAATGTAACACCATTACTGTTCCTCGAGTGCTGCCCAGAGTGGCGCCTCGCTATACAAGCGAACACACACAAAAAAAAAACCAGCAAAGTTGACAAGTCAAGGTGAGCGACATGTTTCTCACATTCTGATCGAGTCAAGTAGTTTAGCATCAACTTGCAACTTGCTATGCAAATAGCACCTGTGACATCTACAGGACTTGAGTCTGAGCCTCACGCCACTGCAGCACAACTACGCGTGGACCGACGCTCCTCATCAAAGTCTGATGATGCAGATGTCAGTTCTGGAAGCGTGTAAAAACGAGCGAGCTCACATCCCCGCGTTGCTCATGCATACTCAATCACACTGTGCTTATATCTCTTATAGATACATGCTGTTTGGAGATTTGGCTCTTAACAGTGTACACAAATGTGTGACTTTTACAAAACAAGACATTTGAAACAATCTTTTACCGACATTCACGTGAGTTTAAAGCGGGAGATAGCCCTGTACCCGTGTGTGTCCTGTACTTGTTATCTACCCCAGAGCCTGAACAATACCTCTCCTCCCCCACTTTTTCTACACCTGAGCCACAGGCCACAGCTGGGTCTGACCAGCCCAGTTTTTTAAGAAGGATTATCTGCATGGATCCTGGCAGGGGGGCTTGGCCTCCTCCGCCCCCCCTGACTGTGATTTAATGCAGGCCCCTGTGTGTTTACCCTGTGTGATAAGAGCACAGTGTGCAGGCCTGAGCCGTGGCGACCCCTTGCCTGCACTGATAGCGCAGCCACACATTCCTTGACAGCATTAGCCAGATGAGTAATGGCTGTCAGAAAAATGCTAATTCGCCAGGCTCTGCATTCTCCTCTGAGTTGCAGAGTGTTCTTCCTCCTCTAATGCCCCGTGATAGCGCAGAACAAGCTAAGAGATAACAGATTGTTGATCACTGCTTACTTCAGAAGGAGAGAGAAGATTAGAAGTTAGGTTTCCCACAGTGGATCACATTTCTTATTTGGAATCTGAAAAACTCAGATTGCTCAATTTGACAAAAACAGATTAGATCCAAACCATAGCTTCTGTGTTCTGGTCATTATGTTCCATGAAAGTATTTCTCTCCTTACACCATTTGAATTGTACTGAAATAATAGCATGATGCGTGTGTGAGTCAACTGAAGGAATTTTTTTTGTTGTTGTTCAAAATAGCCTACTTTCCACAAAAATAAGAAGTCAGTAAATTAAAAAAAGAAAAGAAAAAGAGTCGACACATCTTAATTGTGTATTTTTTTATAGCCTGGCTATCGATTGTTTCAGAGCTAAATAAACGTGCATAAAATTCAACTGTAATTCCTTCCATTTGTCTGCGACATTAACTGATACCAACACAAACAAAATATGTGTCTTGGTAGCAACAGGCACTTCAAGCAAAAAAACTATTCCATATTTGATAAATATGTATTTCAAAGGGATTCTTAACAAGAAAGGGAATTTTTCCTTTCTAATAATTAGGTGTCTTGAGCTTTCAACGAAATTTTTTCCACTTTCTGTGGGTCCAAATTGCAGAAGGAGCCAGCCACCCACTTTTAGTTGAAGCTTAAGCTGCCCCATGGCCACACACTAAAAACGTTACCAACGCTGTCCAAAATGTCCCTTTAGAAATATTCACGGTAGCGTGACCATGACCTTGCTCACTCTTGTCCGTGTTTATTGAAGTTGAAGTTTGTTTTAAATTCAAATCACTGTGTTTGTGGATTTCTAAACATACGGTTGATTAATAAAGATGTCGATTACACTGGAGGAGTTTGTAAAATGATACTATTGTACAGTTTTGCTGTTGTTTGTGGGTGGTGACCTGGGAACGCCATGAGCTTGAAGTGAAATCTATGTGGCTGGCTAGGTCTGCATTGTAGAATCAAAATGGAGCAAGGCAGCAGGGGAAGAAAAAACGTTTCTGTGCTGCAAACACCTGTGTGAGGAGTTGAAAAGCAAAGTGTGTGTTTTGGGTAAAATTACTTTAAGGGATATCAATAAATGCATGAACTTTTTTTTTTTTTATTTGTCAAACTAGGCTCGCATTTACATAGACAATGTGACCCCGTCTAGGAGGTCAGCGGTCTGTATTTCACCCTCACAACTCTGTAATAGCAAACTAGAGAAAGAGAGTCACAAAAGGTTCAGCTCAAGCTATCACACCAAACCAGGTAACTTTTTCTGATCCGGTCTCCTGAGGACATAGAAGAGTATTACTGCATAGTGCAAAGCCAGACAGAATGAGACTAGTCTCTTGATCTTCTGACTTGAACCTGAGAGACGAGGTCTCACTCGTGTGCCTTGGCCTTTTTAAGTCTTGCATAAAGTCCAAGCAGACTGATGGCGGAGCCTGATTAAAGCGCCAATCAGACATGGAAGCCTAGCAGAAATAGATGATTACATAAGTGACTTGAAGCAACACTGAAATTGAGAGTCTGTTGGAGAGTAGATGGGGGATGGGAGAGTTGGGATGAGACGAAAGAATGATTTCAGGAGGAAATTCAAAAAGTTTTATGGGTAAGGGCGGAGAGGAGATTGCTGGCTGGACCTTGAGGGTGTCAAACTATTTTTACTGCCCCCTCTCTCCTTCATTCTTAAGCTCAATCACGGGTGTGAGGAAGCAGTAAAGAGTGCTCCTCTTTCCATTCCTCCCCCAAGGAGATGAGACAGGTTAAAACAAACAATAGGTCGTTATGTCATTTGGATTATTGTGCGTGGTAAAAAGAGAAGGGAAAACGCCTTCTCTGCAAATGTTCCAACTGAAGCCAACCTTGGCTGAGCAGATCTTGGTTCAGCTAATGAGCCAGAATATCTGTTAAATGTTGAACAGATTCTGGAGACGATCCATCGACATCTGCAATCAACTGTCCCTTGACTCTTATGTTCCTGCACTCTGGAGATTTTTTTCCCCCTCCATGTCAATGAACACTTCCTGCACAGTGTGTACTTTATTGGAGTGGACGGTCAAGTCTAAACAGAATGAAATCAAATTGTCTACAAGTCATATAAAAGTCAACTGGTTGGCCTGGAGACACTGGACAGGGTAAAAAACCAGACCTACCTCAATGGACAACGCTTGGCTCGGGTACAAGTCATCTCCTGACAAGATAAGGCCAGACATGTTTGGGTTAATATAGTCGAGGACTAATTTTAGAGTTCCTGTCTGCCTTAGCAGCTATAACACAAACACACGCGCTCAAGCTAACCCCCCTTTCCCACCCCCCCTTCTGAGCCCTCCTGCACATGTGCCTGCAGATGGCTAATGCCCAGATGATAAAGAAGTTGGGGCAAGCCTCAGCAAAGCTCTCTATCTTTCTTAAATCTTCCCACCGACCTAATAAAGCAACACAGCGGGAGAAGCTAAAGAGAAATGCATAAAGAGAAGCACTTTTAAAGAACAGAAATGTGCCCTTATATCAGAGGCAGCACATAACAATAAGATTTGATTGCGCTGGTCCAGGTCTCTACCACACTCTGGGGTAACACATGCTGTATGCACGTCAGCAGCATTACCCCATGATTGTTATGATAAGCACCATAAGCCTCCACCCATGCACACACAAACACACGCATGCAGACACACAACCACTGGCATGGCCCCAACAACCAACTTCCTCATGCCACTTGCTTCAGGATCACAACGCATGTGTGTATTTGTGTGCGCTGCACTTTTTAAGTCTACCTAAGGGCCTGCCTGTTACCACGCGGTTGCCTTTACTGTCATTACCGTTTTTTTTTTTTTGGTGAGTGTGTTTGTTTGCACAGCTGGTTTTGTGCAACGCGTACAGGCAGCACCAGCCAAACCCAACAGCTGTGCTTCCCGACCGCGAGCCAATGTGTAATGAGGGCCCGACCCTTCGATGTGAGAACAAGCTGCAGTTATCAATGAACACTGCACCACTTCCACCTCTTTCAGTCAATCTACTGGATACACTCAAACAAAGCCTGACCTAAAGTTAAACTGTTCTATAGATCTCGACATTGGTGCTTAGCCTTCCTCAGTGTGAGCGGGTCTGCGGATGTCTTTCTGAAAAGACCCTCTCATGGGCTGCAGGGATCTTTTGAAAGCTACTCCCCGTCATTATCCCTTTAATGTCCCTCTGACAGCAGATTCCAGCATTTATGGTACAGGCCTATATCTGCCCATAAAGCCTTTTATTGTTTAGCCCCTCTCTGTGGTGACCGTAACCTGGTTTTCTCATTTTTTATGGGGACCTTCGCTATATCACAGGGGGGAGGACAAAGCTGCCCACCATCAGTGTTTACCAAAGTATGGCCCACTCATAAATCCATCATGGCCGGCGGCATTCTGGAAATACCTCAGGAGAGGGAGAGAAAGAGAGAGGGGTGGGAGGAAGGAGACATAGCTTATTGTATAGCTTGTAATAGTCCACACTCTTTGGCCTTGAGTTAGAGAGCCCATCTCGGCAATGATCATTAGGTCTATGTTCCTTTACACTGAGTCCATCACTCAGCAAATCAAGAGAAAATTGCTATGGATGTTACCCTGGAGGAAGGATATCTCAATATCAGTCATCCAGGACTTGGAATGGCCCCCATTAGCTGACAGGAACAGGGAGATGTTTAGTACATACGAATGGACTAATTCTATTAGAACAGACAAGACAGTCAGAGAATGAAAGAATTCACCACAGTATCAGAGAAGGAAGGTTGAAAGGAAATGTTCGTGTAGCCAAACTAGCCTAAGAAGATACAGATGGAGGAATAAAAAGTGAGCCGTGCAGTTTGTTACATCCATTTGTTCATGGAATGTGATTAATAAATTATGTTTCATTTATTGAAAATGTCTGACTGAACTACTAATCTATCATTTCATGTCATCACTTGACGTTAGGAAGTTAAAAAAAAAGGATTACTCCTCTCAATGACATCAACTGAGAGTACCGTCTGTCAATAAATTGTCCTTTTTAAAGGGGATCACTGCAATACTGTGTTGTTAATTCAAAATAAAAATGCCTTTCACACAGAAAGCATGTAAAGTTGAAGACTTACACCTTAATATGAGGGGCACTTTTTATCCAAGAAAGGTCCAAACTGAAATATCATTATTTTTAGTCGCATATGTGGGTCAGTAACTCTGGACTGGATAAACACAGATTGATCTGGTGTGCCAACCTTGGGGTTTCACTGGCTTCATCTGGCCAATTGTATGAAACATTTATGAGGGAGCCACTGAGACAAATAAAAGCTACAGCTGGAAGTATGCACCGGTCTTTTTTTTTTGACGGAAGCCTTGTCAGTTTACACAGAGCAGATTCAGCAGGGCAGGACACAAACATCTGCCTTAGGACTGAAATTTAGCATCTAGCATCTAGCTAAGTCTAGCATATTTACACTGATAGATAATGCTGATATATTGTCCTTATTCAATAAATGAAGTAAATAATTAATAAAAGTATGTCCCCCCCCCCCCCAATTGTTTTACTTTAATCTGAAGGCTACATCATCACCAAGTATCGGAAGGTACAATGATAAAAAGAGACTAAAACAAGAAATTCTTCTTCTAAACATGATTGCGGCACATAAAATCAAAACAAGTGACTAAGCCGAAAAAATTCTTGTATTTCTTTTAGGACACAACAAAGCCGCATCGAAGGTAGAAGGTGGATCAAGTGCGCCTGGTGGGATTCTGAAGTAAAGAGTCGGAGGGTGGCAAAAAAATAAAAGTCGTGAGGGGTGGGGAAAGACAAGAGGGGAGAGAGGAATGTAACAACAGAGACAGATTCAAAGAAATCACTGGCAAATCTGCACTACTGATATAATTACAGCTCGGTACATTCTATTTGATTTCAGATTATTCCATTCATTTTTGTGTTATATGATTTTCCTGTGTGAAGGTTCTTGACTGCAGTCCTTGTTGTCTTAAAGTTATTAAAAACTACAAACAGGAAAAAAGCTGTTTTCTCAGTACTACAACAATTATCTTGCTTGATTTGAGCTGTTTCACCTCTCTCTCTCCAGCTCTGTTGTCGGGGTGCAGATGCTTCATGGTTAAACAGCAGCTCTTTACCAATCACATGAACCTCCTCCACACTATTTTTTTCCTCTCGCTGCTTTGACTGTCTGGTTTCTGAAGCATTGGAGAGGGCTGATTTCCTGTTTTCCATTCAGAGGTGTGATGTTCGGGGTGTCCTGGAGGGGATATGTGACGGGGTGGTGGTGGGGGTTAGTGGTTCGCTTTAAGTGGATTGCCCTCAGTCAAGTTTTGCCCAGCCCAAAGCATTATAACGCCTCGCACAGTGACCTCCACTTGAGTGGTGGCCTTAACACCAGCGCTGGACAGGGCACGCTGATATTCATGCTTAACCCCAAGACTGAAAGTGTCACAAACCACATATGTGGTGGAAGACTTCAGGCTTAATGTGCAGTCAACCCTTGTCAAACTGGTATTGTGTGTAAGCATGTGCGTGTGTGTGATACAGCTATAATCCTGCCCCTGCTCTTTCATAAAACTGACAGCTCCCTCCAGGATGCACAGGTTTGTTGCATCCCAGTTTTTAGGTTTTCATGCCCCTGGACGTTCCCGCCTAATATTGTGGAATGTACAAAAGTGCCGAGCTTGTTCAAATGTTAATGAAACACGTGAAATCTTCTGCTTAGCCAGCAAGTTGGGATCTGGGGGGCAACAAAGGCCCTTGGGAGAGCAACAGACTGCCACGGCTCAGAGCATGACAAATGCCCCTGCCATCGTCACCACTGTGGCCCCTGTTGCCCTGCCTTTTATAGGGAGGTGTGTGGGGGGAGGAGGATGGGGGCATCTGCCTCATTCTAACCTGGGGAGGGGAGCTGGAGGAGGGTTAATGGAATGGATGACTCTACCACATTAAAAGAGAGGGTAGCAGAGTGATGACAGTGAGGAAGGAGGAGTGATCAGCATTTCAAAAGAATGGGGCGCAGGGAATGTAGAAAGAGCGACGACCCCTTTTCTCTGCCACCTCTCACCCTCTCCCTTACCGTTGTGTGTTTGTATGAAAGAGAAGAACATGGATGAGAGGCAGACCTTCTTTACCCATGAGTCCCTGAGGTGCACGAGGGTCAACTTCAGCTAAGAGCAGAAGACTCTGAAAAGTGCTCTAATCACAACAGTTTTTCTCTGCACGGTGGAGGTTTTGTTCTGGGAGGCTTGCTTGGCTCAGAACTGCTTCAAAAACTGACGCTATGTGTAGGTGGACAGCAATATCATAACATCAAGAAAATACGTTGCCATGTAAACAGCATTTCCTGTTTACATTAACCCAAATAAAGTCACAGTTGGTGGAGGCAACAATTGGATTAGAGCGTTATGGTAATGCACTGTATACACCTTCCTCGCACGATGAAGTCCTTCTGGAATTTCTGCAGCATTTTTGCAACAGCCAAACTACTTTGCGACACACAATCCAGCGTCTAGAAAGTGTCACAAACTCAGGTCTTGAACCCAGTTTTCTACGTTATTTGCAAGAAAACACTTCAAATGCACCACGACAACATGACGAGAGACAGCTTAAGGTCATAGTCCAGAGGGAATGTAGAACAATGTGATGTGGGCTGATGTCCTCAGTCATTCGTCCGACTTCACTCCGTAGCATGAAAAGAGGAATGTAATGGGACAATCCTCAAATAAACTAGAGTAAATACTTTAATCAAGATATATTGTCTTCTTTAGAATAATACATGTAGACCTGACATCACTGTCACCCTCATGGTTTGAACTGTCCTTGATCTTTAGGATGTCACGCAAAATGAAACGACAGAACAAACAGGGCTTGTTTAATATGCAGGGATATGAATCCACATCTTGACAATGTTGCATGTATCCTAAACGACATCTCAGTCAATGTTTAGATTTTGAAGCAAATTTGGGAAATAGGTCTTTCCTTTTCAGTTCTACCACTACAACTTTACGTCTGTGGCAACACTTTTCCCGGCATGGAGCACAGAAGGGCTTCAGGCTGATATAAATAAAGCTGTGCACTCACTATGGCTACCCAAACCATCTGTGTTGTGAGCCCATGCAGAGGGGAGTGTCTCAATAGTAAGTAAATAGGCTAATACAAAAAGTGAATGGCTCAGAAGGGCAGATCATTAGCCGGCCACATCTTACCATTCTCTGTGTGTGTTGGGGGGGGGGGGGGGGGTTAATACATGAAAATAGAAGCCTGATAATATTTAACCAGTGTAGATCCATCATCAATCTGGACTCACTCCCCCACGCACCATCCGTCCTCACCCCCGGCTCTGGCCTATTGTTATTCAGACTCCGGCCTCCTTTCACTCCTTATTCAATATTTTTGAGCCATTGTTCCACCTTACATGCCCCCTCTGAACTACATTACTTCTCCCACTCAGTGATGAAAAGAGAGGGGCAACAGCCAGAAAAAACATAATATGTTATAGTGTCAGGAGTAACAAAAACATCAGCCAGCTACGGCAAAAGTCTGCATGCATTCTCAAGCGCAAACTCAACACGCAGACACACACACACACACACACACAGCCACGCACGCACACACGCGCATACACACACTCTCTCTCTCTCTTTCTGTCACCACACAAACACACACAGTGACCCTGTGGGCTTTACTGGGCTCTTTGAATGAAAAAGAGTAGTCATTTATCCGACTCATCTTCGCCGCACCTTTTTAAAAACACTCTTTATTCCTTGCTAAAGCTAAAGCTGCACCTTACTGACAGCATGATGGAGAGCCCCATTCACTATCCCGTTTTTATTCTCTCTCTCCCTGATGTCTCTGGAGCTTCTCCAGTCTTTTCATCCTGGCTGCCAACAGTCCTTGCAGAAATGTGAAGGCTAAGCTTCAGTGACGATGTAACAAAGTGTAGGTCTGTGTGCATCTGTGCATGCGTGTGTGTGTGTGTGTGTGTGTGTGTGTGTGTGTGTGTGTGTGTGTCTTGGGGTGCTTTGGCATGGATCCCTGTGTATCAGTGTTTGCATGCTTAATTAGAACAAAGGTGCCACAGTAAATGATCGTGCGCGAAGTTGAGCACGGGGGACTCACGTCAGGTGTTCTCACAATTCTCACAGAAATTTCGATTAAAAATAAACTTTGATTAATTGCCCAGCCCCAGTTCTGATGAGGTGATAATAATGTGTAAATTTGATATCTTTTTCTTTCACATGACACTTCACATTTGGGTCTTGGACTTGGTGTGTTGATATTTCAGTGGCGTACACATTTCAACTAGATAGAAGTGCGAACATCTGGAAACAGACCTCCTCGTGCGCCAGGTGCAGGCGTACCAGCATGTCTTACACACGAGCAGCAGGAATCCGCTGAAGCCAAGCAGGTATGGGAGGAGGTGGAGGCCAGTGTTTTTTCATGTTTTCAAGCATCGACAGAACTGCACAGCAATGCTGCGTATCTGCTCATCTGATTGATGCACCCTTGAAACAGCACTTCACACATAACGCCGCTGAAGAAAGACCAGCCTCGTCTCGGTCTAAGGTGCAAACGATTTCTGATGTTCCAAAATAGCAACGCACCGTGGTTGTGCCAGATCACACCTCATTAACATACTAAAGCACCCGTCAGCGCAGGTGGGGTGGGGTGTTTGGCGTGAACCTGTCATTCGCACTGACTTAAAACTAGCAATAGTGTTCACTCTTGACCGAGCACCAGCTTGCACCACGCGTAAAGTAAGGCCTTTGCTCGGTTCTCGCACTGAGAGTAAAAAAAGGGGATGACACATATTTTACGTAGCACTAATAAGCGTCGGTAGATCTTAGGATCAGCCATTCCAAACCAGAAGATGAAGCGCTTCCCTATGTATTTATTTAATTGAAAGAAAAATTCAATCACAGAACAAGTTTATTATCCATTTACACAACAATGTCTGAAGTGGCACGAGTGAGTTCTAAAGGATATCCTGCTTGTTTGACGATGGATAATAAAAGAATGAACACATTTAGTCCTAATCATTTCGTCGTAATTTCAAACTCAATTCCAAACAATAATATTAAACACTATTTCTGGTCTATGACTTTGTAGCCCACCTCTGTACAGCCGGTCTAGTCTACATCTGAGTAGAGGCGCACATGCTCTCATGTTCCTGTTTATCTGCAGTAGTTTCTATGCAACCAAGCAGACATCAACAGTAGACTTCTAACCTAGTTGGCCGAGAGCCTGTTTCTTTCTTTCTGACTAGATGGATCACTATTTCCCTCCTAGACATCAATCCAAGCCCTGCCATCAGATCTGTTCACCTCAGAAAAGGCTCGACTCAAAACTTCTTCCTGAAAATACGAGGAAAAAGTAAAAGTATAAGTGGAAAATGTGAAAAAATAAAAAAATCGAAAATTGGCCTGCAGAAGTGGATGGACTTCAGCCGTAGTTAAAAAAGAAAATAAATACAGGGTTTCTATTTCAAAGTCATACGGATGAAGGCAAGAGTTTTGCTGCGGTCATTGCCTCTTGACATTAGCAGGTATACATTTATTTTGAGATCAAGTGTATCTTAGCACGCGCACGCACACACACACACACACACACACACACAAATATAAATAGATGCAGCAGCTATCTGAAGAGAATGAGGTAGTGAAGGGATGCAGGAGGTTTCTTCCTCTACTATCATCAGCAGAGGTAAGCAGGTTTAATGGCTCCACAGTAAAACAATCTACTTATAAACCTTCTGGAGATGTGGGTCATGCTGTGGGTCTAATTCAGCTAAACATCTGTGATGGGAGGTGCTGCTCCCAACCCCCCTCATCCTTCCCCAACACCACCCTGCTTTTGAAAAACTCAACCAGATCCCCGAGTTGTAGCTTATCAAAGGGAGAAGGTATCTAATCCCTTGTATTTGTAGATTTAGTTACTCAGCTATTACAGCTTCGCAATTGTGCCAAATGGTGGATATCCAGATGCAGAGTATTGGCTTGGTATTTGTGTGGTTAAGACGTTCCAAACGGATCAGTCACAGTGTCATCTGTGTCTCTACACTCTGGGAGTCCTTCCACTGTTCGGTTGCTCGGAAACAACATCTGCTCGCTCGAATAAAAGAGCTACAAACCCTCCATTCCTGACACTCACACTCATGTACACACACATTATACATTTGAGATGAAAGTGGATCCCAAATAGGGAGGGGGGATCCACACACGGTTCCAAATTTCTTAAAACTTAAAAATAAAGCCCCAGCTCATCAACGCTGCCATTGAGATCGATTTAAATGTTAGGCGGTAAATCAAATAAACAGTGCTCAGATATAGCAACTGTCAATCATCTGTTCACAGCCATTGTGCGTTAATTTAATAATAAAAAAATGAAGACTGGGATCATTAGGCGGGCTTGTTTCAATATCAAGTCAACAACCCCTGGTGACATATGAGCCCTAATGTATGTGAATGCCTGGTCTCCCAGTGTATCATATCTAAAAGGGCACAAATAAGGATACACACACTATATTTCACTGCAGTGTGATTAAGGCTGCAACTGTGTTCATCATTAGTCTGCTGACTCTTTTCTCAATTCAATGTTTAGTTTCTTAATTGTCACGAAAATTGATAAAGTTTGCTCACTGCAATTCCTCAGAGCCCCAGAGTGACATGGGCCTCTTTTGTTCTTTTTCTGTCGTAAATGAAAAAACAAAACAAAACAGGAAATTAATATCAATACACTATCAATAGGGCCGAAATGCATCTTTAAATAAGGTGACGACAATAGTTTCATTTTCTGGTACACAACTTGCAACAATGGATGATGGGGGAACGCCAAGTAAATCTGAAATCTCAATAATTCTACAAATACAAAGGTCCCCCCCCATAAGTTAAATCAGTCATATTTATTAACTGCAATTTCGGTTGAACTAAATCTAACAGACACCTGAGATGTAAAAGAATGTAACAAAAACACATCAAAGTGTACATGTGTAATCCTTAAAGAGAAAGATGAGAGGGTGAATGAAAGATGGCTGCACCATGACTACCAGACACTCCAGTGCAGAGCTGCTGCGAGTGTATTGGTTTGTAAATGGAGGAGATAGCAACTATGATACAAGTGGAGAAATTGTGTGTGAATAATTCATCAAGGAGAGAAAGGCGACAGTTAACAGGAGTGTGTTATAGGATACTGACGTTCATCTATTCATCCATCCATCTATTAAACTACCCTCATCCACTCTATCTCCGTCTCTTTCTGCTCTGGGGAGCACAGATAAAGGAGGAGAAAAAAATCTGCTGACATTCAGCCGTCCCCTGGAAAAAATCCCATTAAATAACCCTCTTAGTATGGAGCAGCACTGACGCACACATGGCAACACACACACAGCTACAGATATCAGCATATGCACATACTGGTGTGACGCAGACACACAAGCGCACACATGCATAGAATGTGTGTATATCAACCCATCTACACATACACATACACATATGGTATGTAAAGTAAACCAATGTTTGTGCAGTTGGATCCAATGTGGTATAGTAGATACTTGATCAGGCGAGACAGCGCGCGCGCACGCACGCACGCACGCACACACACACACACACACACACACATTCTCTCTCTCTCTCTCTCTCTCTCGCCCCCTCCCTGTTTCTCTCTCATGCATGCACACACATTAAGCACTCCCAAACACAAATGTTCCTGCAGGCCTGGTGCTGAGGGGGCTTTCTCAACTACACCTCAGAGTTCAACGGTCAAACCCAGGCAGTCAGCCAGAGTGCTGTGGGCTGACGAGCATCATTGGTGCATCATCAGTGGTTTCTGCTGAATAATTGTGATGTAATACATCAATAATCTCCATGTGACTGACACACCACCAGTTTGGTCCATGCAGATGCTATCTAATAATGGCTGGAAGGGCAGAGTGTAACTTGTGTTAGGAAAGACAAACACAGACTCAGGCTTAATTCACGGTAATACGGATTTGTTTAAAATTTGAAACAAACACAATGTCCTTCCACGCAAGTGTTAATGTAAACAGGAAACAGCATGTCAACTCTCTGGTGTGGTGCAGAAAGTATTTTGGAGGAAATCCACAAATACACCGGATTTAAAGTTTAGCATTGTGAATGTAGCCTCCGACAAGTCTGTTCTGTGTATCCAGGCAGACAAAAACAAATAACGACGGTGAAGTCAATGCATGTGCCAACAATCAATAACTTGAATCACAAGACAAGTGCACTGAGCCATCGGCCACAAAGGAAGCCACACACTCCTGAGAGTATTGACATTTTCTCTTTGGGAGAAGGAGCAAAAATATGTAAAAAACAAAACAAACAAACAACAAAAAAAAATTTTTTTTAAAGGAGATTAAATTACTGGCTGCCTTAAAGCAGCACAAGGTGCTTTGTCATAGTCCAACACCAACAATCACACACACACACACACACACACACACACACACACACACACACACACACACACACACACACACACACACACACACACACACACAGATTTACCAACAGCAAATGACACCATCAGCAACATGCAGGTGCACGATGATTCCAGCAAGGACACAACAATGGACGCCATCTATCTCTCTCCCCTCTAGCTGTGTGCCAAAAAACCCAGTCAGTCCCGTCTGGCAAAACAGCTGAGTGAGACACATCATGCAAGGTATTTCTTTTGTCCCCAAGTAGAACTACACAATATGACTGCCTACACACACACACACACACACACACACACACACACACACACACACACACACACACACACACACACACACACCCCAACAATGGCTGTTTCACTTTTACAGCTTTTGATATTGATGTGCTATGAATGTTCCGAGGGCCTTCCTTAATTTCAGTTTTTTAATGCAGCGATATTTGTCATCTACATGTAACTTGTTCTTGAAATATCAGTGTCAGAATGGCTTTGATGCTTGAAATGTGTGTGTTTATTGCTCATTTGAATAAGGATTAGGCTTATCAACAAAAAAGGCTATTTTATGCTACATTAATCTGGATCTTTAATGCACTAGTACTCAAATATAAAACCTTGATAAGAGTGCTCTGATCATCCGGAGGAACTGTTTCAGCCGAGGACATTTTAAAAGGGATCAAACTTCCTCTCTCTGAGGCAACTATCCATGAGTTGGTCGTTATGCAGCTAAATCATCACCTGATGTTGTTCTATCAGCGGGATTAAAATTCTTTTAATCTGACACTATAAAATCTTTCCCTCTCTGTGTGAGTGTGTGTTGTTGTTGGCATGGTAACAAATGCAACTGCAGAACCGAGAGAACAAAAAATGTAAATTGACAGCAACATCCAATTTCAAAGACGTAAGCATTCCATTCTAAGAACTGAGCAGAGATTTGGGGTATAATGAGGCATGAACATCCTCTTGTGATGAACCAATAAGTTAAAAATACTCATCTGAATGTGAATAAAGATTAATAGGAAATTTATGTAAAGGACTGAGCAGTGTCTCTTCATTCGAAAATGTTTTGCAAAACTCTGCCTTATCAAAACTTTAAGCAAGATTCACCATTCTGACTTGTGTGCTTACTGCTTACGGAGGATCTTTGATCTTTCTCTTTTTGTGTTACTCCCTTACCCGCTCTCATCGTTTCTCTGTCGGTCTCAGACAATCCAGCCCATCTCCGGCATATAGCTTCCTCCTCTCTCTCACTTCTCTCTCTCTCATGCGCTCTGCATATCTTATACGAGATTGATTTTTTTCCCCTCCAATTGATCTCTTCATCCCTCATACCATCGTCCCTCAGTTCCTCCTTTGCTCCCTGAGGAAATGTACAACTCTATATAATCAACTTAAACGCTTTGCCGTCTGCCACGACGCTGAGCTGCCATGAGGTTTACTGGTCACACGGCTGCACACCCTCAGCTTATCTCGCACAGTGCAGCAGTCAGAGGCAGTGAGAGAGGCGCCAGCTGCACCTCGTATGCCCCTCTTGGCGGTTACACTGATTGAATGGCAAACAAAAGAATCTGTAAGACAGTGTGTGTATATCAATCAAGCAGTGCTCTTCAATGTAAAGACACAAAACAGCACTAACTTAACATACACTTTATTTATTGCACCTGTCGAAATGTGTCAGGGGTACTATGTTTATGCCCCTGTAACTGCCACTGCCCTCTCTGCACTTTAACTAAACAACAGTTTCTCTAAATCGTGTGTAACATTACACATTGTCCATATCGATCCCATTTGCTTCTGATAGTATTAGCTAACTTCTTGGGGCAGCCATATTGGATAATTGATTTTACAAAATAGGTTGTTGTTGCTGTTGTAAACATTGGGCTGATCCGTTTGTTTTCATGCTAATCACAGTAAATCTCGCGAGAGCTTCTGGGGAAACTTAATTGAAGGTTGATTTCACATTGGACACAAACCAAAGTGGGGCAGCGTATTACCGGAGAGATGGGGTGTCCATCATAATCATGACAAACAAGGAAATGCTAACTTCCTTATCGTGATAGCGAAGCTCAAATTTCCAGCTGCTTTTCACAACAGCACTCACCTACGGTTACAAGCTTTGTGGACTGACGAAAAGAGTTAGACTGCTGGATCAAGCAACAGAAATTATTCTCTGTAGGCTGTCTGGTTTGGGTGGTACTCCCTTGTTATTATGACTCACTTACACAGGGTGAAAACAGATCGCGCCTTTGTGTTACAGTGACTCACTATCACCTCTTGAGGAGGAACAATGGCCTGGCAGGAGCAATTTCAGGTGCTTACATATTGTACCTTTAAAAACACTCAACACAATGAGGCAGCATTCTTAAAGCCATAGAAATATAAAATTGCACGTTATAATTGATATTAACTGCAGACCACATCCTGCAGGAGCACGTCTAGTCTACAAATGTGAGCTGTGTGTGTGTGTGTGTGTGTGTGTGTGTGTGTGTGTGTGCGTGCACGTGTGTGCGTGCGCGCATTTGCGTGCGTGTGTGTGAGAATGAATGAGAGGGCAGGACGAATGCAGCATCTATTCTCTGCTGCCCTATTCTGAAGAGAGGAAACCCTGGTTATAGCCTGGTTTCCTCTCACTGTTAATGTTGCCAAGCTACAAAATAATGCCAGCACATTACAAAGCACGCCCATTTTCCTTCTGTGTCACTTAATATCTTAAAAACAATTGCATCTGCCCAGGAGAAAATCATGCACAGGTATAAAATGATAGTTTCACACTTTTAATAATTAATATTTGAAATACATGAGTGTGGAGGTGCACTGATGAGATGAGAGAACTCCCTATGAAGGAAGGAAAGGAGGGATGCTGAGGGAACAATGTGAGGAGGTGATAAAGACAGGAGAAAATGACGAGTGTCATAATAATGGAGGGGTGTGTCAGTGACACTGTCATTTAAAATATAATTCCTTTTCAAGTTTTCCATCTTCCCACCTCCCGCCTTTTTCTTCTTCTTCTCTCCATACCTTCTAATCTTTGTTTTTCTTCTTCGTTCTGTCGGCCCCATTCCTTCCCTCTTTGAAATCACAGTAAAATATCTTTCCGTCTCCCTCCCTTTCTCTGCCTGTCTCTTGGGGGGGAAGATAGGTACCAGTGTGGAGTTTTATTTGTGTTATTTACATCCCCTCCGACAGACTTCTGTGCCCCCCGACAACCCTTGCCTTTTACTGCAGCCAGACCCTCATAAAGCAGCCACTCTTTGTGATGAGAGCGAGAGAGAGAGAGCGAGAGAGAGAGAGAAAGGATGGAGAGAGATGGGGAGGGGGGCTGTCTGAGCTGCAATCCAGAGAAAGCTTATTGTAAAACAACACATGGACACTTGGTAGTGGTTAGCTTCCAACCTGGCTATTTTGTGTGTGTGTGTGTGTGTGTGTGTGGGGGGGGGGGGGGGTGGCGCTCATGCCTCCACATTCTCAGCCCTTATCTGGGGTTCTCTCTGTACGATCATGGCAGTTGAAGTTTGACCAAACCAGGTTTACTAGGGATCCAAGGATCGGCCGATAATCCACTAGCAGTCATGTGCTTACTCTTACTCTCTGTACTTAGCTATCTAGTCGTGGGGGTCAAAGATCAGATACTAATCCTATTAACAGGTGATGTGGGCTTCAGCGTCACCTGAAGAGCTAGGATTTAGCAATGGTGTTGTATCAATATAAATTACCAGAAAGTACTTCTAGCACGGAGTTAATTTAGCTAACAGACATGGAGAATATGTATGTAAGCCAAGACAAGGTTAAAATGAGATAAATTTTATCCATAAAGGGAAAAAAACAATAAAAGTCGACCCCAATAAAATAACTATTCTGGAAGAGTAAAGATAGAAGTAGCATAGCGAAAGTGTGAAAGAATGAAGCAAAATAGGTAATGAGGGCAAGAGATCAGTGAGAAACTGCATATCAATGAGAGAAAACACAGAGTTGAAGGAGAGTAATGTGGAGCAGAGAAGGGGGAGAGAACAAGGGCATCACATTGAATAAAAAGTAAAGATGCTTACTTGCAAGAATCAAAATCTGATTTTTGAAAAACAAGAGCGAAAATGAATCAATTATTTAAACAGAGCAGTAACCCAGTCTCTGTTCTTTATCTTAAAGATTCACAGTCTCTTGTGATGTATTAGTCAGATACAAATCTGTTTGGGTGCTGAGTGTGAGTCTGGTGAGCAGAGTGCCGTGACAACAAACACTGGACTAGACACCAACACACACACACACACACACACACACACACACACACACACACACACACACACACACACACACACACACACACACACCAGAACAACAGTAGAACTATTAGAACTGAGCTGAGTCGGAGCTGGAGCTATGGGGAACAATGACCCCCAGTGGCTGCACCAATTTCTCAGAGCTGACTAGAGCAGAGAAGTGTGTGTGTGTGTGTGTGTGTGTGTGTGTGTGTGTGTGTGTGTGTGTGTGTGTGTGTGTGTGTGTGTGTGTGTGTGAGTGTTGAAGAGCCTGAGAAAGAGCTCATTAGGAGTGTTTGGCCAGTCAGCTTCTCACAGCTTACAGCAGCTAAGAATGGTAAACAAGTCCACTTGAGCACCCGCTCAACTATATTGCGCACACGCACACACACACACACACACACACACACACACACCCATACACACACACAACTACACGACCACACATAGCAGAAGCTATCAAGAACCAGGGCATAAAGTGTATCCCTGGTCTCCACATCTCCTTTGGCACCTCTTCTTCATTTTTGTCTTTGTTTAATTTCACTCCCTCCAGTTCCTAATCACAAGGACTGCCGTTCCTCACTCTGTCTACCTGTACTTTGTCCCAATTCACCAACCAACCAAATGAGTGTCAGCAAGATGAGTTGATTAAAATAAGACTTGAGACTTCTCTTTCGCTGATGAGAAGCATGGAGGTACAGGTGTAGCTAAATCTCCAGCAGAGGTGAAGAGTTATTCTTTGTGTTAAACTCGATAAATTTGTCCTAAGTGCAGGATATGGTGGTTTAGATATTCTGAAGGGTGAAAAAAATTGGTGCTCGGCTCATACTGGATTTCTTTGGCCAACGGCGATAGTGACAGCGTGATGATATCTGCCACTAAAAGACACATTTTTGTGAAATAAATGTAAGATTACATTTGTCGAGGTGGGCAGAAATACAGTATGTGTCTGCAGAAACTAAATTCGAACTTAAAATCTCATCCTTTTAATTTTTGCCCCAAATAATGCGATGGAAAACTGGATCTCAATCACATAAACAGAATTCCAAACAATATTCCATTGTCACTATCAAGACTCAATTCTTGGAATTCATTTGAGTGCCAATTCCTGTAACTGCTTGTCCTCCCTGCTGTAGCTGTCTGTCTCTTGTAACTTTTAGTGTGATCCACCATGTTAAATGTCAATATTGCCTAATACCCCCAGGAACTGTTGCCATTCACCTAACGACATGTTGATTCTGTGTCAGATGTGGCCGTGATTGTAAAATAATGATTCCATAAGCCCAGTGCATCTGCTTCAGAATGCTGCCGCTCTGCCCAGACATCAACTAATGGGCTTCAATAAACCCATCATTTTCTACGAAGTCTGTCGTCGGACCACAGAAACAGACAAATATGTAAATGAGAACGACTGTGTGGCTGCGTTCAAATACAGTAGAAGTGACGGATGGATGTTGAACTGGCTGTTAATTCAGCTGATCAACCGTCTGTGGCCGTAGTGGATCTCCAGGGATGCACGGCTGTTGTCATTATAGTGTGTTTGTATGGAAGTTAGCATTGACTGTTTGACATCCTGCCCCTAAAGATTCAGAGTAGGGAATATGAAGCACAGACTTGTTCAAATCAGTTACAAGTTGCAGCTTTGAAAGTGTGGAATCATGGGTGATGTTGCTGCATATGGGGCTCTCTATGTTGTTTTAATTAAATTTCCCTGAAATGCTGCCTCACACAGAAGGAGGCAGTCTGTACCGTGTGTGTGTGCATGCTTGTGTGCGTGTGTGTGCATGCTTGTGTGCGTGTGTGTAGTTGCTTTATGAAAGGGTATCTATGAGGTTGGATGGCCACAAGTTGCAGGGTAGCAGCACAGAGCACAATGTATTTGCAAACGCGCACGTGTGTGTGTGTGTGTGTGTGTGTGTGTGTGTGAATGAGAGAGAGAGAGAGAGAGAGAGAGAGAGAGAGAGAGAGAGAGAGAGAACAATCATGATGCATGAGAGTCCCCACCTGACCATCAGGAATTAGGGGGGAATCAAAGTACACACACACACGCACGCACACACACTTACAGCACATAGCGTGATAAATTAGACTACGATTACTGTGCCACTGTCTTGTGCAATATGTGTGGAGAAAATCTCTCTACGTGAGTGTGTGTGCCCAAATCACAAGTGTCTTGTGTATGTGTGTGTGTGTGCTTGTGTGTGCCCAAAACACGAGCGTCCTGTGAGTGTGTGTGTGTGTGTGTGTGTGTGTGTGTGTGCCTAAGCAGCTTTGAGAGTGATTCTCACAGCAGAGACAGAAAGGGAAAAAGGGACCCCCTGCTGACACTCTCAGTGGTCTGACACAGAAAGCTTGTTTAGGGGCATTAAATCTTAATACACATGAACACCGGGGAGGAGATGGAGAAAAGAGAAAATGAGGAGGTCTGGATAAAAGGTAGATGATAAAAAAGGAGGGTTATAGAAGAAGGTGAGACAAGAGAGGCTGCATCTGAGCAAAGAGAAGGGAACTCCACGGAGGTGGGAGGGAGGGATGTTGTGAGCAAAAAGAAAATTCTCTCACTCCCCCCAATTCACTGGAGGATATCCTAAGTTGCCAGAAAAGCGTAGCACAGCACTAAATCAAACCAGTTAAATCATGATGTGTTAATGAGTCAGTTAACCCCCCCCCACCGCCGCCGCCCCTCCTACCACCAACACCCAACATCCTCTTCCCCCTTCACAAAAAGCCTGTACAGACCCTCTGTCATCCCTAATTCACCCAGAGAGAGAGAGAGGGGGGATGAAAGGCAGTGAACTCCCCCAGAGACTCTCACCATCATTATAAATAGTTTCTGCCAGTAAGGTGCAAGTTTGCTGTCGTTGTTTTTTGATGTCACTATGTTCCACATGTAGCTGTGATGGACGGCCTCTCTGGTACGCTCGGTAGCATGTGGCACTGCTTACAAGAATGGTGGGGTACAGTGCATCCAGACCGGATGGGTTAGGGTTACTCTTCAGAGTGATATTTACAGTCAGTGAATCGTTACAATTCTTACATGACCCACCAATCATGAGCCGGGTGTGAGACCTTTGGATATTTTCAGCTTTAATGCTGGTGATGGGTGTTTTAAGCGTTACAACAAGACATTTTTCAGCTTTTGTTCTGGTGACAAAATCATGTTTTTTTGTTTAGCAATACATCGGGAAATCATCGAGACTTAGGGAGTTTTTCAACCATTTTTCTGGAGACAAAACTGGGCGTTTTTAGTGAAACGTTGGGACATTTGCAGCTTTGTTTCTGATGACATTACGGGTGTTTTTTGTGTGATACTGGGAGGATTTTCCGCCACTGTTCAGGAGACAAAACCACGATTTCTGCGAGACATTTTCAGACTGTATTTGTAATATTTTTTTTAATTTAACCATGATTTTTTTCCAATCAAATCTTACCCACTGCTTTATCAAAACGATCTTAAAACATCACAATTCCCAAAGAAAAGAAAAGGATTGTGCAGCATTCAGCTTGAGGTTGTCATTGCAGGGGTTTGTGCAGGAGTAAATCTGTAGACAAGCACAGTCCCACACTGGCCTCTTGATCACAGCATGGGATGCTGCTCCTAAGATGATGGGGAGTGAGGTAGACTTGCATGCCCCAGTACCCACTAGCTACTTCAGCGCAGGAACACTGATCCCTCATGTTGTGACACATTTGAGAGGTACTGTATGTATAACTGTGCAGAACTTTTCAAAAGATATCATGCGAACGAGAACAGAATTGCATCTTTGCTAACGTGTCGATCATGTTTGTAAGTATGGCAGGTAGTAATGCGCGCAGATGCTTCAAACTGTGTGTGCACTGAGCGGCACTGCTACACGTTATGCTAGTTGCAGGTGTAGTCATAAGCAGGATGAATAGTAGTGCGGCTGGGAAATAGTTCTGATACAGATTCATGACAAAACAGCTTGATAAAGGTGATACACTTTGCTATGAAACAGCTGGATATACTCCAAGTACACCTGGGAACACATTACTGATCATTTAGGCTAGAAATATTCACACATGATTAACAGCTGATGTTACCATGCCGAGGTAAAACAACCATGAAAACAAAGAAAACACCCGTCATCCCAACAATAAAGGAACATGTTTTTTCTGCATAATTCTTCAGTCAATACTGTGCATTCCCCATAAGGCCGAAACAGTAGGTGTGGAGAATCAGCACGTTAATTTAAGTCACATTGAGAGAACTCATTTGTGTAAAATATTCCACTGTATACAATAAAGTCAGATGCATCTCAAGTCATTACGTAAAACTGATGAGAATTCAGCCAGCAATGAATTCCAAGTTTTTGTTGGGACTTCCAAAGTCAAATTGAAGATGTAAACAGAACATGAGGATTGAGATTGGAACGAAAATGCAGTGGACAACAGAGTTTCCAAGCATTCATCTGGGTGTGAAAGCAGCCAAGCTTCTGTTAGCAACTTGTCAACATGCGTTATTGATCAATCAATGCAACAGAAATTGTGTTTATGGTGTGGGCTTTCCCTTTTGTAAACAAGCAAAAATCTGCAATTAGTTTTCAACAATTTTGAATAATTTAAATGATACATTCAAGATGTTAACAATGCAATATTTCAATGCTCCTTTTCCAGAAACCGTTCCAGCCGGTTTGACCTGTTTTATATGCAAATGGAGGATAGGATCGCTGTGTTCCTTTCCCCTGTATTTCTTCTCCCTCCCACCTCTTCTTTCTCTGCCGCTCTCGGCTGAGTGATAAACGCTGTCTGCTGGCTATAAATCCAGAGGGAGCCCTGACAGGCGTCCCAATAAAGCGCTCTATTTTCTCCCTGTTTGGTGGGTTTGTCAGGGGCCCAGAGGAAGTGAGATAACATTAGGAGGAGGAAGAGGAGGAGGAGGAGGCGGTGGTGGCTGGGTTGGTGGTGGAGGAGGAGGAGGAACACAATTTCATCAGTGGTGCACGCTCCCCACACACACACACACACGCACGCACACACACAGATATAGAGGCATAAACAAGCATGGGGGACGTCCACATGGGAGAACAAAACACACACTGCAGCGCACAAACATGCTGACCACCTAAACCACGAGACAGTTGGTGAAGATGTCAGCCTGCGAACTGTCATCTACGTAAAAGAACAATCCTGCTGATAAACGAAGGTAAGACAAAACACAAACACGTACACCAACAGCTACCGTGCACACTGTGTCGCTCACTCTTAACATTTCCGTGGCAACAAAGCACGCATTCATCTTGATTAATTTCTCGTTATGTGTGCAGATCACAAGCAATAGTACACAATGGACACATTGTAGGTGTGATGACATTCCACCGTGGTTTCATCAACACAGCTCTCTCATGTATTATTTAGCTGCAGCAATATTTAATGATGTAAAAATATCTTTCCAGTGTCTCCATGACACTATGAACAGAAGAATCATCCAGTTGTCCAGTGAAGCTACCTGGTTCTTGGCTGCATCTGTGGGTGAAGAAGTGCGAGTCAAAGGGGCTGCCAGACACTTCAGATGCTCATTTCTTACCATTTTTATGCCAACATGTCAGTCTATGCTGCTAAATCCTGTCTTGGCCAACAGACTGTAACACTATAAGATTGATCCTGACCAATCACTGCGTGCTTTTGTCATGATGTCTTCTGTGACTGTGCATGAAATCATAGGTTAAGGTGGGTCAAGGATTGTCAACCACGGCTACAGCAGGAGTGCTGCTAGTAATTGGTCAAAGTGGACTTTGATTTGAAAAGAAAAGGAAAGCAAGGACAAAAACTGATGATGGGCCTGTCCCATGTGAGGAAGAGGACAACATCCTTCACATTGACCTTGAGGCACAAAGTGAGAAAATTAGTTCAATTAGCCTAGCTTAACAGCGTTCCGTGGTTGTGTATATTAGCTATGCTAGTTTTGCACTATGCAAAAAGGAGGTCCATTTGAGGAGATAAAATATTGGGTGTTTGGGAATTGTATAAAGTCACTGTGGTGAATGAGGACACATAGATCTGTTTGACTGTCAGGTGGAGAATTATGTCAGCGTCAGGATAAGCGTGGTTAGCTTCAGTCAGGGTGTCGTACAAGGTGGGGAATGCAGATTTTTTTTTTTGACATTTTGTCAAGTCAGTATCCCGGAAGCAACCTTGATTATGTCACACTCCAAGAGCACTTTTTTGCGGATGTTGGACAATTGGCTGTGACGCAGTCGTGTCACAATCTGGCTGAATTCATGTCATCTGAGTTGCTACAGAGTTCTGAATCGCTAATCTTAGCTTGAAGCTCAATAGGGAGGCACATGTGGGTATTAAAATGTACCAATTTGCTATATTCAGCACAGACGGTATAGACAGTAACTGTAGCGCACGTGAAATTCTCAGATTAGTCTGTGCTGTCACACATGCACAATATAAGGAGATATACGGTTCATATAACGCTGGCCAGCTCCATCTGCACACACACATTAGAGGTTTTGGCTGAATCAACTCTGACTTATTAACATTCAGAGTAGTCAAATATACATCAAAGAGTCTGATGTTCCAGTTGCTTCCTGAGTATTCCAGCAGCTGTTTTATGAGTGATGTCATTTTTGGTGCACGTCTCATCCTGCCAGATGAACATCAGTGGAGGTAGTTTTCATGGCATTCTGTTCCATCACTGTTTAAAATTGCATCTGTGCACTTCCAATGATAGCTCTGAAGGACTGACACCAAAACCTTACGTGTCCTTGATGTTTTACAGGACTTTAAAAGCAATTTAACACCAGTCTGGGAAGCAGCATTTTGCAGTGCTCTCAGGGGTCCTTGCTGATGGCTGCGGTGGAAACATGCCTGGATGCACCTGTAACCGCAGCTCACGTAGACACCAGGGGTCCAGGAGTTCACCTGTGGATGGCTGCTTCTAGGTGAGAAGTGAAACCACTTGAGGTCAGCAAAGACAAGACTTTCTAGGATGTGTTAAGTTTCTCTCAAAATACATTTCCGCCATCATTTATGAGCAAAATTATCCCCAATGTTGAAGTATTCTGATTCTTTTACCATGCACCATTTAGGATACTGGTATTCCGTTATTCTCTAATCTCTTTCAATTCATGAAAGTCTTTCTCTGAAATAATTTTTTTTTTCTCTAGAAAAGACTTTATTCAGTCTTAACACACTCGCTCATGTCATCAACTCTGTATCTCTTTTATCCTTCTCCACTGACTGATGGTTGTGAGGCACAAGCAAGGTTCGCATCCTTTTTTCTAACTGCTTTAAAAAAAAGCGAAATTCAGAGAAATATTCCCAATTTTGCACGGGCTTTGCTTAAGCAGTAGTTTTTTCTTTTCTTTTTTTTCTTTTTGCTTTAAAAAGTTATGCTCTGAAAGGGAGATAGAAAAATCTTAATAGCCAGCATTTAACTCACATGACTGAGCAGCTGTTTCTACTCAGTGTGAAGAAGAATCAGCTCATTCAGCTGTCGGCATCATCCCAGATATTCCCATTACCCAATATTAGATGCCATGAAAGAATACTTACAAGCTACAAAAATGTGAGGTATATATATATGTACTGGTATATATATATATATATATATATATATATATATATATATGTATATTTTGCTTGACAATTACACGTTAACAGCTGCTAGTTTTCATTTACACCAACTATACAAGGACTAGTTCATGTGCTAGCTGCTAATGAAAGAAAAGGAAAATGGAGAGGGAGACAGAGAGAATGAGCCAGACACAAAATGAGGTACGACACCAAAGGAGAGGCTGGAAGACAAGAGCAAGCAAGAGAGCTTCAGGGCTTCAGTCTGAGTCTTACTGCTCTAAAGAGGATTACCACCTGGTAGCAATTTAAATTCTGCCTGGTAAAGCAGGCCCTAGGAAGGAAAAAATAACGTCTGTTGGGTTAGTGGTTTCATTTTTCAATCAAATAAATCACGGCCTTACAGAAAATAATTTTTGTCTTTTAATGGCCTCCCTAGCGTTTGAAGTTCCTCAAGGGACAGCTAGCTTTGAAGTCCGTGAGGGGAGGAGCGAACTTCCCACAGTGTGTGTGTGTGTGTGTGTGTGTCTGTGCGCGCATGCACATAAGAAGTCATTACTCTGCCTTCTCGAAGTCCAAAAACACAAGGCCAGAGGTACACCTCACAAGGGTAAAAGCCCTATGAAGCCATTTTCACATGTTGCCTTGGTACATAATATGTCTCCCAGTGAAAGAATGAAAATGAAAACAATTCCAAAAAAAGTATACGATCGAGAAAAAAAAAACCTGTGATTCGGTTTCAGACGAGGCAGTCGGGGGGCAGAAAATTGAGCATAAAATACAAAAACATGATTCCCAGGGACATTTTGGGGAAAATGCCTCTCTCTTTCCTGCCAAAAGTTAGATTAGAAAACTGATTCTCACATTTCTATCAAGCTGCAGTCGGACTTCAGTTAGCTTGGAAAAGAACGCTAACACTTGCCTACCAACACTCCTCAGGCGGACACATTTACTACGTTATCTAACTGTGGCCGTATGGAGGTGCTGGAGAAGTCGGATCCAGATGTCTGGAAACCTCACAGTCCAGTTAACATAATTCTATAGATACCAGCAACAGTATTAACATATTTTAGTTAGTAAGATGATAATGATGATGATGATGATGATGATGATGAAGATGATGATGAAGATGATGACTTTTCGTTAAAAAGGTGAGATATGAGTGACATGAGAGGCTCATTAGGGGCTTCCTGTACATCTCAAGTCACGAGACTAAATATGTCGGAGGACCAGCACAGATGGAAGGGACTTCGGTCCAGAGTGAGTGCACCACATGGGGATGAAATTGAATCAGGAGCTGCCCCCTCCTCGGACAGACCATTACTATGAGGGGAAATAATGGGGGCCGGGTATAAGAGGAGACCTCTTGACCTCGGATGGAAACACAACGAAACAATTTATAGAAAAAGGAAGGAGGAACTGAGAAACATTAATGAATACGGAAGGCGGGATTCGAAAGCAAACCCTTTACTATTTATTTGCTATACTGTGACATGCAGCAACATGCATGAGAGCGGGACGAATCCACAGCCACAGAAACAAATGGACAGATGTGCGTGCGCAAAAAAATACACACAAGCACCACAAGGGAAAGCCGTCAGCTTCAGCACATAAAATACAAGCCGCCACCAAACGTGTTGACAGACTGATGACTACTTTCATGATAAAGAGTTTTTTTTTTTTTTTAACTTTTCCCCTGGAGTTCTTCCACGACTTTCCATGTGTACCTTCATTCCAAGTGTTCTGGTTTTAACATAAAGGCTATTTTTCAAAGGTCTGAAAGACGCTGACTTTGACAGCACATTTACCAGAACTGAGACGCCTCAACAGAAGGAGGAGCTGAGAGGCCATACAGTCATCTTCCCGGCAGGAGCCATCTTTTGCACTTGTTTGTCCAATGTTGTGGTATAAAAATATTCTACATTTGCTCCGGAGTCAATACACAGAGACAGGGACAAAGACAGGCAAACACCCACAGCAAATTAAAAGGACCCTCTGGCTGAATAGGAGGGTGCGAGAACACACGGATGTTTGCTCACAGCTTAGACAAAGTCTCGTGGATCGGAGACATGAAGTCAGGCAAACAGCAGGGTCAAAAGCACGAAAGGAGGTAAAAGATTATGGGCTTGTTGTGATGAGAGATGGGGAAAAGATGTTAAGAGAGAAGGTGTGGTAAATAAATAAAAATTGAAAGTGATTGGGGCAGTGAGGGAGGGGAAATAAAGGGAGAGAGAGAGAGAGAGAGAGAGCGAGAGAGCGAATGTGCTTACAAGAAAAAGTCGTGTTTGTTGAGTAAATATTGAATCAGCAAAATCCCAATTATGGCACCACCTGACCTCCCCCTCCTTCTCTTTCTCTATGTTAATAACAAACACATAGGTTTACCTTTGTTCTGCGGCATAAACATGCTCACAACTGTCATCCATCCATCCGTTTTCTACACTGATTATCCATTAGCCTGAGAGGCGGGGTACACCCTTGAGAGGTCGCCAGTCTGTTGCAGATCAACCGTCATATTCACAGAAATATATGACACCGATATTGTGGCGCCCTACCGCCTCCATCAGCTGTGGGTATTCAAGAAGAGTCAGAGTGAATCTGCTGGTGTGTCGGAGGTTAAGGGGATGCCTGGACCTGCTGTGATTTAAGATGCCTGCAGGGGCCCTTCACTTCCCTCATACTTCCCTCCGTGGCCTCCTCCTCAGTCCATGTCCTTCAAAGAATGAGCGATTAGGAGGGTTTCTGGGTCACAGAGAGGGGTCTTAGGTGTGACGCTCTCTCTCTCCCTGATCAGTCACAACTGCCTCCTTCTTTTGAGATGCTTTACGCCTGATGTTTCACCACAGAGTCAAACGGGCTGTGGATGTGAATGAGCTACGAGTCACGGGGTTTCAAACAGAAGTTTTAGTTTTACTCATTATTTTGATAATGAGCACGATGGACTTTGGGTCTGATCATCAGAAGGGCTGGAAATGAATCAGCCAGATTCACTCAATCAATTTATCTGGTAGAAGTAGCCATCGCTCAGAAAGCGGCAGCACATACCACCACCAAGGTGATATGATGTCATCAGAGTGTCGTTCAGCTTCAGCTCCAACAACTGTTTGAGTTATCCTGCCATACCAACGCTGGTGATTCAAATAAGTAGCTGAAATATCAGTAAGTGATAACTTTAGAAATATGAATTTGTGGAAGAGCTGAGATGAGCCATACCAACATGGAGAGTCAGGACTGGCAAGTGTGTACACATGCAACAAACCACATCATGCAACCTGTTTTTCTGCCAACACGTTTTCGTGCTATCCTAAACAGTCACAGTGGAAGGGAGGGTGAAAAGCGGCCTCCATAGAAAATAGCCAGCCAATGTTATTCTTTACACTTGGACATGCAAACAGGAGCTCTGATTAATTGACTGAACACTGCACGAGAAGTTAATTAAATGGCTCTTTGTGGGACGGTAACAGGACTGATTATACACAGCATCACCCATAACATCATCCTGTAAGTGTGTTGTAGAAGAGTGTTGCAGGGGTTGTTCAAGCGTCCAACAAGCTCTGAGTTTGAAGGCTACTGACAAGTTAAAGCTGACAATTCTCTCCAAAGAATTGTGGCTGCTAGGACGTCTCCCCACCCTGACATAAGCATTTCAACTGACAAACCACAATGTTCCACAACTGCCTTGCTGTGTGGGGTGGTTTTCTCTGTTTTTGGTTTCTCTTCAATGCGCAGAGTACACAAAACAAGTGGCTCATGAAAAACTGGACTGTTGTGTAACGTGTGGTGCTGGGAATGTCAAAATGTGTACGGTGTTGGATACAGAGAGACGAAAGCCGTAAAACCGGGTACTGTATGTGGAGTCCAACACAATTTGTCCCATTTGAGATATACAGTGTAAGAGTGTGTATGTTTGCATCCAAGTCAGTGGGAGTTACCCTGGGACACATCATAGGGGGTAAATCCGGATGATTTTGATTACCCCCTACAGACAATCAGCAGGACATTCCCTCCTGGAGGCTGATCTGAACAGATTATCTACCCAAACAATCCTGGAGGGTGAAGGGTTTAAACAAATAATGATAGAGTCACCGTCTGGATCTGCGCTTTCAAGATTTTAAATGTAAAAACGGATTCGCCGGTGACGCCGAGGTCACCAAGAAGCGCCACCAACTGGACAGTGCGCTACACCGCAGCAGCTTGCACTAGCACGGTGGATTTCCAGCTCAACCTTAACTCGCCCTGCGAATTTAATCATTCGTTTTGATTCACATGAATGTTTTTTCTTTCCCTTTTTTTTTTTTGCTTGTGTAGTGCAAAACATAGAATGTACAAGAGCAAGAATTTGATCATTTAAATAAATTAACACGATTAATGGAACGCTCGTTCGCTGACTCCACGAGCGGACTTCAATCTGTTGGTATGCCTGCGGTCCCTCAAGTTTTAAAAATCCCCTTCAGTGCACCGAATGTTCAGAAACAAAAGAAAAAGTGTTTTGTTACAGTCAGTGTGTGTATGACCTTTGTGTGTTTGCTTTTGTGCGTGCTTATCTATTAGATTTTATCTTGACAGTAGCTGATCAGTCAATGTCACCAAGTGTGGAATTCCTCAGCACTTCCACTCACGTCTGTCAACAGTTGGTGTGTAAAAAAACAACACGGAAAATGTATGACGTTGTTTTTGGGGAGGATATCTCTCCAATCTAAATAAAAATCATGTTTTTATGTGAGAAAAAAATCGAAGTGACAATAGGACTACCTCCACTGGCATCAAATGAACAGTTCGGCCTGTTTGGGTCACAGACCTTTGCACACAAAGCAGCTCTCTCTTTTTTTCTTTTTTTTTTTGCAGCACCAATAGTTTGAACAGCGAATCAGTCCTCCTTTGCTGTTTGTCAAAACATTTGGGCTGGAAGCAAACTTTTATGCTGACGATTCACATTAAAACCTCATCAAAAAAAACAAAACCTCTTTTTCCATCAGTGTGGATCCCGCCCCCCCCCCTTCCATCCTATTCAATCTGATAGTTTATCTTTTTGTCACATAAATAAGAGACCTGCTTCAAAGTCAAAATTCTAAAGTACGTGATCAAAACCAACAAAAAAATATGCCGCATCATTGTTGGATCATATTTGTTCGAAGACGTAACCATATCTCCATCGTAGCGCTGCAGTTCGATCTGGGCGAAGAGAATTATAGTTTGGGGCTAATCCATTGTGCTGCAAATCATGTAACCATTCTGTCAAATAGTTCAGAGACAAAAGGTTGCAAGAATGCTAAAAAAACAAACAAGAATATGAGTTTATAAATGGCTGCCATCATTTTCCTGGCACAACGTTTTGTGGCTGTGACTGTGGGATTGTATATGCATGCACTAAAGTAAGGGACACCAGTTATTTAAAGGCCATTTCTGAAGTAAGCATTTTCTATGTCTCTATGAATACCAGAATGACTGATGGTGAAGTGAACGTGTGAATGTGTGCGTTGGTGATGGAGTGTAAGGAATGATGAGAGCGTGAGAGACCAACTTTCATGTGCCTTTTAACACTGATGACAGGCTGACGGCTTAACAGCTGTTTGCTCCTTGTGAAGAGAAACGGCCAGCGAGTAAAAAAAAAAAAAAAAGAGAGAGAAAGATCAGAGAAAAGAGGAGGGTGAAAAATGTGAGCAAAATAGTAAATAGTTCATGAGAATGGGAGACTAGAATTGAAATTTAGACATAAGCGTTTGCATGTGCTGCCTATATACATTCTTAAGGTATTAAGATGAAGAAAAAAAACATGACTACACACTGTATGAATAATCAGTAAATGAACAATAACTAAATATTTCAAATATGAACAGGGAAATAGTTTCACTCCAGGAAGCTTACCAAGGATTCACGTGCAGCCCTACAAACATTTTTCCTAATTAAAATAATACACACACACATTTCACCGGGCAACAATTAGCTGCTTGTTTGAATGATTATTGACTGAATGTAGAACATTCACACAGGATACACTCCACAGATGGAATGTGTTTGCGTAAACGGAGCTTGTAGGTATTAATATTGCCTGGACTGATTAGTGATTTTAATCTCGTCTGGCGTGTGTATGTGTTTCTTATCCCTCTAAACCAGTAATTATTACAATCTCCAACATCTACCGTTTTAGTCCTTTCATTGTTTCTAGCGGATAACATATGCACGTTTTAGATTCACGTCATATAATATTATATAAACCAAGATTTTATAACGTACGGACGTTTACCGGAAGTCATCTTGATGGCAAAGTTAAAAAAATATATATATATACAAGTGAGGTGTTAAGGGCACCTTATGAACCTTGTGTCACATACAGATCATCATTATTCAATTTAAATCTGACAAAATATAAATGGCAAAATACTGAATGGGCAAATATTGTCAGTACGGCCTTCAAGAACAAACTTTTCTCTAAACACGTCTTGTCCCGTGTGATGGTTGTCCTGTGATTTTCCGGCACGATACTCTCTTTCTCTTGCACTAATATAAAACTATAGAAAAATACGATTTTATCTGCCTTCCTCAAAATGAAATAAATTTTCATTTCTCATTAGGCATAACGTTGCATGTTGTTGCAACGTTGTATTTACAGCCTTGAATTAATGACGTTCAAAGTAGTCATAATTTTACATGTAAAAAATACCCCCAAAAAAGTGAGACGCTGAGCAGCAAAGGACTAGCATGAGATTATCTCTATATTTGCTTCACATGAAGGTCTGAAGACACGCATGACATTCAAGGTTGCATGAAAGAGTAATGAGAGAATCACTCATTTCATCAGTGATACTTTACATAGGAGGTTTCATTTGCTTGGAAAAGGAAAAATGGTATGACAACGATACGTAAATAAGATAAAGACGTCCTTCACCATGACGATAACTGAAAAAGCAATACATGTATTCCAGGGACTCAAGGTCAAGCAATAGATAGATGTTATATGACAGAAATAAATGTCATCTGGAATGCTACGGAGGATCTCAACAAGGCCTATTTCATGCAGCATTAGTTAGGTTGTGGTAGTCTAAACACTAGAACGTCCCAATGCTGTGCTGAGTGCATTATCGCTCACTGTGAGGAGACTACGTGCTAACGCTAACAGCGAGCCTTGAGGTAACGTGTGGTCGGGGCCTCTTAGAAAGTTGCCAAGAGAGAGAGACGGTGGCCCCATAAGCTCTAGTCGAACAGAGCGCTCTTAGCCCTTTTTGCGCAACACAGCCAGCCATTGTGCTTGGCTGAAAAAGCGCATTAGCTGCTGAGAAACCCCCTTGGACAACAAGCAAAGCTCTGCCTGATAATTCAATCACTCTATGCAGGGCAGATCCACGAAAACCTCTCAGAATCTCTCCTCAGCTCCCTCTCCTTTCCTTCCCTCCGTCGTCTCCTCCATTAGGTAACTGCCCTGTATTTTGATATATGCCGTCATTCCTACCGCTTATCAAAGGACAATAGAGGAATGATGCCTGTGAGAGAGAGTCATTGACATTTGAGTGTATGCGGCAGTGTGAGTTATGACTGTATGCAATGGGTGCTGCAAAAAGGGCATAAGAAGATAGCAATGTATGAGTATGGGGAAGGGGGAAGATAAAAGGAAGGAGAAGGGGGTCAGTGTGAGAGTGGGTTGAAGGAAAGGATAGGAAATCCGAATTGAAGAGAGAGAGAAAGAGAGAAAAAAAAGAGGGAGTTCTTATCGCTTTACCCTTGTCTTGACTTCCTTGCGGAGCCTTTGAAGAGAAGAGAGAAAAAAAGATACACGCACTGGCACATCAGAAAGAGATTTAGATTATGCCAGTGTTTACCCAACTGAGTGCTGCATGGCTGCTGGCGACAGCCTGCTGGTTTTGAAGTTGTTATGGCCCAACTACAGCTTAAAGCGCTCGCTGCTGAAAATATAACAGCCATGCTGCAGAGGCGTACTGTCTCTGGGTTTGTGTGTGCGCTTACGTGCGTGTATATGCCAGTGAGTGTTTATGCAAGATAGCATGTCTCCTTGTATTCTTAATGGAGTGTGTGATGCATTCTTCTATTCTGTGAGCATGAATGTGCAAGTGTGTGCGTGCGTGTGTGTGTGTTTGTGTGTGTGTAGCTCCCTGAAAATGAAGCCGTCCATCGGATTATGGGTAGACAGCTCCGTGAAAAGGAGGGCCTGTATTTGCATAAGCGGCCATGGAAGGGAAAAACCTATAGAAAGAAAGAGAGAATGCCAGAGCAAGAGATAGAGAGAAGAAAAGAAGAAGAGAGAAGGGGACTAAAGGAGTTGACCACACTTGCCAAGCCACTTGGGGATCAAGCCTGTGGTTAGGATCAAGTATTCTGGGCAGGGATTTGGCCCCAGGTCCCCTCAAACAAATGGAAAATAACAGGCTGTGAGTAAATAGGTGGCTGCGTAATGATAGCTCTGTCAAGTCCTAAAGTGGAGAAAGGCTGAGAGGGAAGAAAGGAGGATAATCGAGAACGAGAGGGAGAAGTGTGTGTGTGTGTGTGGGGGGGGGGAATCAGGTATGACAAAAGCAAGTTGAGTGTGGAAAGGAGATGAGTGTATAGGGGCCAATGGATCAGGCAAGAAAAGAGCACAAATGGCCACAGAGAGAGTTGTGATGGAAGGAGGAAAGAGGATTGGAGCTGAGAAATGAGGCGAGAAGTATGAGAGGACAAGATGTGTAGGAGCCAAATGAAAGGGAGTGAGGACATGAGGGAAGGCCTGAGGACCAGGGGATAGGGTGAAGGGGTATCCTGTAGGAGCCCTTGACTAATCTTGCTGGTGTTTTGGCACTTGATGCTGGCAAGGCTCACAGGTGATGCCTGCATGTGCGCGAGCAGCAAGCATGGGCCGTGCATCTCTATTCCTCTGCTTCTTGCTTCATATTTGCAGTCGACCTCCTCCAGTGGTCCACTGTAATTCATTCCCTCCTTCCCAGCTCTCACAATACACACTCTTTGATCCACAGTGAGCAAACCAAACACTTGTCACACTGACGGCTGGAAAACACCGGACACGTCTGCGGCGCTACGCAGCTGTTGATGCAGATCATTTCCATTATAATCAGTCGCGTCCTGCACGGCAGATCTCTATTTTTATGCAGCCGGTCTATTTTTTTTTCCTCTTCCCGTGACAACGCTGTCCTCCAGGCATAGAAAATGACATGTCATTTTGACATTTTCTAAATAAAATTCTGTGTATCCGTGATCCTGTAGTTAAAACAATCAATATAGCGCACGAAGAGCAGCTGACATTGTCTGTGAAAAATACTGGCAATGTCAAGTGTAGGAGAACATAGACTATCCTCAGGACACACGGCTGGCACACAAAATAAAGAGCGTTTCAATAAAGCTCTTTAAATATGCATTTCTAATTTGCGCATGAAGTGGAAAAACTGAAAATTTGAATACATTTCTAACTATTGCAAAAGAAATTCTTTACGCACAGGCAAGGTGGAAAAGTTGGTGAAACGACAAAAGCTAAATGCAAATAAATGCAATAGAAACAGATTCTGTGAATAACTGATGATGCACTTCCACATGCGACGGTCAGGGCTCGTGGTCATCAGGACTGTTCGCTGAACTCTTCCAACAGCAAACAGCTGTAATATTGGTTCAAAACTCTGCGTTTCATCGTCCATCGATACATTTTGTACCCATCCAGTAGGTCTGTTGTTCTTTGTTGGTTCATTTGAGGTTTGACAGGCACTTTTGAATCGTGTCATGTCGCTGACCTCTTCCTCTACAGTGGTAGAGAGTTATCGCGCCACCTTCTCATCTACCATCCCCTACTATTCACATCACAGCAGTAGAAGGGAACATGCATAAATTTGCGTTTTCTTTTGACAAATTTCTGAATATTATTCATTTGGATAGAAATTCGACCGAGTTGGTGTTGTAGGTGAACAGATCCACGTGCTGTAATGCCACTTTAGTCAAAGTATCACTAGGTATAAAGTTTCTCTATGGTCTCGTTCTACCAAATATCAAAAACTTTCATGATGAAGCTTTTCAGTCACATAAAGTCATTTAAAATTTGTTGACACCATCTTTGCAAATGCCCACCCTATGGAACATTTGCAGAATTGCGTTTCTTGTGTAATTCAATAAAAAAGCTAAAAACTTTTTGACTACATAGATTACAGCAGAAGATATAATCACAATTTAAGAATAGGACGGCTAATTTTTCAGACTCCCAGTGTGCTGCAGTCAATTAATGAGGTCATTACACTGGATTGACTGGATGCTACACTGCCATACTAGATGAGTTTTACACCACATGTTTAATAAGTCCGCATCCCCGCCATCAGAATATCGGCATCCCTCAAACGACTTTCCAATAATGACAACCAGCTCCCCAGAGCTACTGTTCTCTGTGTGTGTGTGTGTGTGTGTGTGTGTGTGTGTGTGTGTGTGTGTGTGTGTGTGTGTGTGTGTGTGTGCGTGTGTGTACTTCGTCTCTGGATTGAAAAAGCGTATCATTCAATGGCGTGTGTTTGTATACACATATACTCTGGAGTGCTGCCAGAGGGGAGCACCTCTCAGGTGTTTCTCACTGTCATTACCCCTATCAGAGAGCCACTGTGTGCGTACGTGTAAGTGTTTGTGTTTTTGCCACCCATGGAGTGTACTGACATGCCCCCTTGATTCCTGCAGACCACCGGGGCAGAGAGGAACCACCTGTCTGTCCAGAAACCAGCACACACACACACGCACATTGACAAACACACTCTGCCCAACATTACCATATCCATATTTACCTATGGTCAGTACATTCCACTGCGGGCCGTTGAATGGGTTAGGTGACACACACACACAAGCTTCCTTGAGGTCTGAAAATATCCTTTCATATTTCTTCTACTGGCCCAAAAAGTACATTCATAAATGCCACTTTGCCCTCTAATAAGTCAAAAAAGATGATGCCGGTGTTTTTTAGTGATCCTAGGAAACAGTCCTGTACCAAGTAATTAGTGTGGCTGCTGAAACAAGAGAGCTCTGTTGGGAAAAGCCAATTAGTCCACCGTGGCAGCAGGTAGCAAGCTGGCTCCATTCATTATGATCCCTCATAACGCCATGCTAATTTAATAGCACAGCACAAGAGCAGGTGGCAGACAGCGGAAGGCTTTAATGATAATAACGGGATCAATAGTTGAGGCTTTATTGCCAGCTTGCTCCATTTTCATGCAGCCGCGTGGTTGTAATCGAAAATACTAATGAAGGCTGTACATGTTTAGGTGTGAGTGTAATGACACATTCTATTGGGTGTGTAATATTTGGTGAAGTTCAATACAGTAGGCATGCACTTTAAAGATGTGTGAGCTTGATCAATCCATGGTGATAATATTCAGTTTACTAATAAAGCCGCAGGCCATAAATGCAATATCAATATCTGCAACTGATCTGCTCGGCTGCGTAACTTAACCAGATCATTATCAGATAATGTGGTCTGAAGACATAACCCAGGAGTCTGGAGCTGGAGAGACGGAGAGAGACAGAGAGAGACGGAGTGCAAGAGCCTAGATTAACCCCACTGCTCTGCTTGGTTTAGATAATCAGTCTATTGTAGTTCGCTAAAAGAGGTCGAGGCAGAAGAGCAGGACAGCTCAGAGAATTTGGTGGAAGGGAAAGAGAGTGGAAACACACTAGAAAGAGTAGAAAATACTCAAGAACCTTCTGCTCAGCACAGCGCAGCATTAGAACAACAAGGCGAGGCCTGTACTTGCATCAGCCTATTCTTGTCCTTAATTGTTTACTCATCAGGAATGGAACAGTCAATAAAACTAGCAACAGTGTCACCATGTCTGATGAAAAATGATTTAGAACATTCATAATTGTCATCTGGGACGGGTGTTAGTTCCTGACTGAGAGGCTTATTTTTCAGCTGCAGGCATGATGATACAGAGGGAGGGTTGTTGTTGCTGAGCCGCCAATCAAAAGTTGTTCTTTAATCAGATGACACCTGCTGTGTCTGGTGGAGCTTCTGATGACTGGCTGCAGAATGTTTATGAGTCATGCTGAAATGGCTTAAAATTCCTAAAGAAGCGTCATCAGTAGCACAAGATACCAAAGACTGGATGACTTTCTATAGGTACAATGTGTGCTGTTGCAACATCAGCCAACACACTCTATTGGCTGATGGATAAGAAGCTTGTACTTATTCTTACATTATAGAGCAATCTATACTATTAGTATGGAGCCCTGGAGATTATGCTTACAGTATAGTGTCGTGTAAATTTGAATGCACTTATAAAATATTGGCGCGCTGCTGTGATCATGTGATCTGGGTGTAAAAGCAATGTCCCTAACTCACGAGTTCCACGGTTCAAAATGCACGAAAAGAGAACTCACAATACATTTTTTGTAATCATCGCCACCACTGCTTCACAGATGTGAGACATGTCATGAGGGGTTCATTAAGACGTGTTATTCGCACACACATTCTTTTTGTCAAGCGTACTCATAACATGTCGCAGCGCATCTTACTATTTTTGTCTACAATGTACAGCAATTTTTTTAAAAATAGATGTTTAAAATAAACCATTAAGGGTCAGGTCATGTGACACAAATCGGTCAATCAGCTTCAAGAAGAAATGACAGCAAGAGTGAGCACTTAGCCCAAATTACAGCATAAATGCAGGAAAATCATGGTCCAAACAATATCTTCAATCAATCAACGTAATAAATGTTTGTTAACACCCTCTGTAAAGAACACCTAAGATCTGATGATGCACCTGGAAAATACAGGTTTCATGAAAAAGGGAGAATCTAGACAAGTGTGATCTGAATGACAAGTGAGGAGTCTACACTGCGCTGCGCTCCATTTTCTATTCAAATCCTATGACGTTCAGCGTTGACAGCCCACAACATCCTTGACCCAAAATTGCCATTGGTACAGAGTTTTTTCCTGTTGTGCTCACTTTGAGAAGTGTCATGGAACTTTTGGAGCAGCTCAGAAGTGTGTTTCTTCTTTCTAACCAAATTATCAAAACCAAGAAATCATGGGATTCACAGTATCAACACTTTCATCAACAGTGGTTTCCATGATAAGTATTCCAAATGTGAAAGCACAGCACATTATCGCGACAAATCGACAACTGATTAATATAACAGTGCAACACTTGAACATCGTACCTGTGAAGCTGCAGCTGGTAAATGAATCCTCAGCGTGGCACAGAGGAGCTGCAATGCACAGTTGCCAGACAACATTCACCAAGGGATGTGCAAACAGATTGAGACAAGTTTGCTTTTTCAGAAGTATTGCTGGATTCATGATTGGTGTTTTTTTGGTTGTTGTTTTTTTTTGTTTTTTGACAATCATGTCTTAAAGAGGCTCAGTTGTGTTTAAGAGCTTTGGGTTCTTGTGCCAGGGGCAGGATGGCTTGGAGGTAGCAAGTCTTGCAACCGTAGGGTTGCTGGTTTGATCCTCACTTCCCCTGGTGACCATGCCAAAATATCCTTTAGCAAGATATTAAGCCCCTAATTGCTCCAAATGGCCCTGCGATGGGGGCATCATGGTGGTGCAGTGGTCAGCACTGTCACCCCACCGTCCAAAGACACATAAGAGGGGACGAGGTTAATTGGATACTTTTGAGTGTGAATGGTTGTCTGTGTTTATGTGTTGGCCCTGCAATGGACTGGCGACCTGTCCAGGGTGAACCCTGCCTCTGGCTTGCAGGCAGCTGGCATAGGCTCCAGCCCCCCCCCCCCCCCCCCCCCCGCGACCCTTAACAGGATGAGCGGTAGAAAGTGGATGGATGGATGGATGGATGTTTGGATGGCAACGCATCCAGGGTGTACCCTGCCTCTTGCCCAATATCAGCTGGGATAGGCTCTGAAACTGCATTTGAGACAATACTAAACCCTTGGGTAATGTGCTGAGGTTGTGGCAGTTATGTGCAGTTTTACATCAACCTCTAATTGTATGGATTTTCTGATACAATGATCTTTACAATAAAAAGATGGATAAAAGTATGTTTGTAAGGGGAGAGTAATAGTAACCACACGGAAAAAAATGCATAATTCAGAGGGACATGTGCGATCACAAACAGTCATACAGTATGCATGTTGGAATCCATCAAGGCCAATGCTCAGCTTTGTTGCCTCCAATCTGACAGTCTGTAAATCCTTTTCACTCCAGCTCCAAACAAACTGACTTTCTTCCCCCGTACTCTCCTTCGTCATTGCTCCAGTGGGTTTCTGAGGACTTATCTGAGGTATGTGTGTGTGACAATGTGTGTGTGTTCGTGTATGTGTGCATGTGCGTGCGTGTATGTGATTGTATAAAGAAGTATTTGAAGAAAAGGAAGGGGAAAATGAGGGGCATGGGAGGAGAAAGGTTGAAGCGTTTGTTTTGCTGGGTGTTGTGTGTAAGCACAATGAAGAATATAGTGTTTTTGTTCCTGCGTGCGATGAGAGCGTGTGTGAATTGTCTGTTCAGCGTGCAAGGAGGAGTGAGAGAAAGTGAGCCAGCATGAAGGGCAAAGATTGTGTTTATGTTTAAGAGTATGTGTGCATGCATACGGCTGGGAGTGTGTGTGCTCATGCTAGTCAGGAAGCTGTGGTGTCCCTGGCTCTCCACTGTTTACAGACAGGAAATGTTTGTCCAGGCAAAAGGGAAGGAACCTTGCCGCCCTGCATGGCAAACACTGGGAGAGAGGCCCAACACACACACACACACACGCACGCACACGCACACACACACACTCGCAACTGTGTAAAAAGAGGAATCTGACAGCAGCTCCAGTTGTTGTGAGTGAGGTGGTGTATCTAGTATTGGGGAAGTGGGAGTGGCTGGGCTGGGCCCTAACTGTTCTTCACTTCCCTTCATACTGACTGCCAATGCAAACTCTAGCAGATAGAAAGTCAATACACTGACCCCTCTGAACTTGTGAAAGCAGGGCCATGGTCCACCAGGCATGTCCACACTGATACACACACTAACTGACTAACTATATGTCTTGATGCTGCACCTCCAAGTGTATTTCTTCCCTTCATACTTCAGCTGCAGCTATTTTATTGATAATCTTGCCATGTGTCGATGCAGGGATGAGCGTCATTGAAATACACTTCTAAGGTTCTTAAGGTGGCCTTGAGAGCACTACACACTGAAAATTATGACAAAATCCTCATCCATTCAAGAAATTATGTACTGCCAAAAGCATAAACTGCAAACTCGCTTTACAAAAATACCTTCCAGAAATACTGCATATCCCAGTAAACCCCAACTGGAGTGTTTCTCGGGGACCTTTTAAAGGGATGAAAAAATCTGGATATGCTTGTTTTTGATACATTTTACAGGTTAAAATGTAAAGAAATAAATCAAAAACACATAAAACTCATTTTCCAACACCGCTGACATGAGGTGGCAAAATAATGATAAAAAAAGTGTCACGTCACTGTTCTCATTGCTTTCTGACATGGCAATGACTGGAATGGAAATGACAGAGAAACAAAGGATCCTGAGAGATTGCAGCTGTGGATTGTCCACAATAACTACCAACCAGGGCCTGTGGATCCACCAGGGGAGTATGAAATCTCGCAGTGGCAGCTAGCTGCAAGCTTGCACTGTGCAAGCAGGTCAGACAAGGAGGAGTCAGGGCCAGTTTGAGCACCACAGCGCCACTGATGCCATCATTTTATCTGGCGAGAGTGATCAGGTTCACCCAACAGGATTCGCAACAGGTGCAACCTATCTAACAAGAGGAGCATCAGATGAGAACGTCAACCAGGGAACCTTCCATTGGAAGTACGGAGAAGCCAGTCCGGAAACCCAAGATCAAGTGGCCAAAAGCCGACAACAAAGACAGATGGAGCAGCTTTGACGAGACCCTGCATACAATCCTTCAGGGCACCCTAAAGCGCAGGACAACATCTAAGCTGAACATCTTCGGCCATGTTGTCTACAAAGAAGGCAGGGGAAGCTTTGAAGAGATGCCTCAGAAAAATATCACTGCAAGGCGGATGGGGAGACATGAGAGAGAAATCCTTCAGGTGGTATGCCATGAAAATTCAAGGTATGGTGTGACCAATTCACCCTGAACCAGTGCCTGATGTGGCTCCTAAAGCTCTGCAACATCAACCTGTCCACTGCCCAGAAACTGGACTCCAAATCCAACAACTACATCCGGAAGTGGCTGAGTCTTCACTGATGCCTTTCCACCACAGCGCTATTTGGGAGAACTACACTGAAGCTCCCCTGAGATCTATTAGCTTGTGCTACAGACAGGAGAAGGTGAGACTTCTTTTCGAGATTCACCTGACCCGTCTGTCCAAAACACAAAGGTCCAAGTCTGCACTGGTCTCAAGTGGGATGCTGCAAAGGCTTTCAATCAGGCCATCACCCGCCTGAAACACCAGGAAGTAGTTTGGCTGCGGCAGCAAGGCAAGGCTGGCTTTGGATGAGGACCAGCACCAAAGATGTGGTCAAAAGCATTGAGGAAAGAAAGGAAAGACCTGGTGATCTCATAAGTTGTCAAGATTGAAGAAGAGAACTACAAAATCAAAGCCGTCAGCCAGCAACAACAAGGGAGATGGATGACATGGGACGCTGTCATCGACAGGACCATCACATGGGCCAACATGTGGAGGATGCCCCAAGCAAGGCTGAGCTTCACGATCAGGGCCATGTACAACACTCTTCCCAGTTCCCTGAACTTGCACCTGTGGTACAGCACAGAGGAGACATGCCAACTCTGCAGTTCCAGCAACCCAAGCCTGAAGCACATCCTCTCTGGGTGCAAGACGGTAGTGGTGCAAGGCCAGTACAAATGGCGCCATGACAGATCTACAGAAGTTAGCTGAAATCCTGGAGATACGCAGGCTATAAGCTAACAATGCCAACCCAGTAACATCACAGTGGCAGATCCATTTCATCCAGCAAGGGAGCGAAAGCCAAAGCAGCAGCACAAAGCAGTGGTCCCTACTTTCCCCTGGAGGTGAATGGAACATGAGAGCTGACCCTGACCGGCATCTAAAGTTCCCTCAAGTCTTCACACCTACCACTCTCCAGCCAGACACTGTCCTCTGGTCTATCCCTATGAGGACAGTCATCATGGAAGAGTTGACAGTCCCTTGGGAAGAGGGGATGGATACTGCCTTTGAGAGAAAAAAGAAGAAGTACACCAGCCTGGCAGCTGCATGTTCTTAAGCAGGGTGGAAGGCAGTCATTTTCCCAGTAGAAATCAGGTCCAGAGGCTTTGCTGGAACCTGCAACCAACAGCTCACGGTGTCCCTTGGAGTTACTGGATCCAAGCTGAGGAAGGCGCTCAAGGACCTGGTGGTGGTGGCGGCAGAACAAGGTAGCTTTTAGCTCTGGCTCCAGAGAAAAGAGAGCTTGGGGGAAGCAAGGAGCTTAGAACTCCCAAGATGGCTTGGTGTGCGGTCAGGCCTACAATGCATAGTCCCTTGGGGCTCATTCCACACCTGCAAGCACAATAGACATGGAAAGAGAGTGGGAGAGGGATCCATAGGCCAACTGCACGGGGTGGCAGGGAGACATCCCTGCCCAACCACGCTGAGATGTTCTGGGATTAAAGGGGCAAAGCATCAGTGTGGGGTGGCTTCCGGCTGACGACCCTGCAGCGGGCCCACTGGCACCGTCAGAGGTGTGACAGGCAGAAACACCAACCAGGAACACTTACCTGTGCTTACATCTAACATACAAAGTCAAATTGGTGAAAATGTTTTCATAAGTCACAGTGCTTCAGGCCACCAAAGATTCTGATTTGCAGTTATATTTGTGCTATTTTATTGACATATATCAGTGTATTTTACTCTGTATACAGCTTCTTTCCAATATGAATGCTTTTAGTGATTTTTGAGAATGAGGTTTAATTTGGTTTATTCTCAAGCTAAAATCTGCCCCTGTGTTCTAAGATTCTTACGAAAATATTAGAAAATACTAGAAAATTCTCCAATAGATACTTACAACACAAAAGATATAATTAAACATGATATATTGTGGGGAAAAAAAAATCAGTTCTGCAACAGGCTATACATTTGTTTAAAGAGCTAAAAAAAAAAATGAAATAGCGCATATATGTTAAAATAAATGAGAGGAGAACCTTAATATTTAAGGGAGAAACAGGATCACTGTGCCCCTATCAGCACACTACAGCAACAGCAACATCTCCTCATGAAAAACTTTTTCACCTACTTACACATGAAACTTTGCAAGTCAGCTCTAAAGCTTTTGACTGATTGTAAAAAGGAGTTGCAGCATGAAGTTTGGCAGCAATGATTGTATTTGTGAGATTTTGGGAACACTTGCCAATTTTGTTTTCCCCAAATAAACATGCTCCTCTCTGGTTGTCCTGCTTCATTTCCTTATGATGTAGACTGACGTTTCTATTTGTGTGTGTGTGTGTGTGTGTGTGTGTGTGTGTGTGTGTGTGTGTGTGTGTGTGTGTGTGTGTGGGGGCTAGTAAATTAAGGACAGCGCTGGAGGCACTGCAAGAGTGTGGGCGTAGGTTTCTGGCTGCCGTTCTGTTTACCAACACACATCTGTCAAGTAGGGATGATCTACACAGGAGGAGATGAAAAGTGTCCTTTTACCAGCAGATGAACGCGCACACACACACACACACACACACACACACACACACACACACACACACACACACACACACACACAATTTTGGGGAGCTACAAGAAACAAGAAAATCCACCTCGTTCAGTAATAAAACAACAGCGCCAAGGTGCAGTGTCGCATGTTTAATTTGGATAGAGTTACTTACTGGCTGGTGAGGGGGTGCTGTACCCACTGAGGGGCAGTCCTGACAGGGCTGGAGGGGACAGGCTCCCCAACATGTGTGGGAAGAAGTAGGAGTAGGTAGGCATGGGAAAGCCATTTAGGTGAGGGCCTGGCATTGGGTTGCCCTTCCCAGCCATGATGGGTCACTCAGTGAAGAAACACTCCAATGATGTAGCAGAGCCAAACTGAGTCAGTGTGGGTAAATGATTTAATCCCCCATAGGGATGCTGGATGGGTAGTTATTCCAAAAGACTGTTCAGCAAAGTTTGCAAGAATCTCCTTGTGCTTTGGAAAATGAAGTGTCCTTAAAACGGCTGCCAGAGATGTCAAAAAGATAAAAAACTGTTTGGCAAATGTGTGCGTTGAGGGTTCAGTTACTAAGGATAAAAAAAAAGAGACACAGAGGGGAAATATAAAAGGGGACTGTAGAGATTTGTATCCTTCCTTTCAGTGGTATTGTGAAACAGTCTGAAAGGCCTTATTTGCGAGAGGCGTTGGGCAAGTTGAAAGGGAGCACGGTCATTCCTTATCTTCCAGATGAAGGGCGCGAAAGAGACAGAAGGCAAGTTGAGTCAGGAAGAGTTGACTTTGATAACTGCAGATAGAAGAGCTGATAGTGGTGATAGGGGTACTAGTGGTTGTGATGTTTCCAAAGAGAGTGTAGATTTACTCCTCAGTGTTCCTAGGGAATGCACAGATCACATGATGCCAAGACAAAGCTCCTCTCCTGGGATTGGCCTCCTCTTCTGCAGTCGCCTATGAAAAAAAAGAGACAAAAAGAGAGAGATCATTTAGTGCTTCAGTGACAAGGTAAAGAGATCGTTTCCCTTTGTACTGAAGCGCTTGAGCAAAACAGTTCTTTTCTTTTGACGCTAATTAATGGTAATGTCTCATCTGAAACCGTACAAAAACACCCCATCCGCCTTAATTATCTAATGGAGTGTTAAAACTGTGAAGAGAGCAGTGGGTGTGTGAAGTCTCCACGCAGCTTTGTGTGCACATACACGCGCTCATTAACAGTGACAGGCTACAAATACTGTGGAAGACGAGCCAAAACATAAATGAAAAGAGTAACACAAAAGAAAACTTGGCTAATTAAATGAGTTGCAGGAGCCAGAGGTTAGACCCAAGGTGCCATTCTGGGACCACTGGAGATTTGTGCTGTAGTTTTACTTCTGAATTAAGACCAGGACATGAAAAAACACCTCCTTAACTATCACAGAAAGCATGTGGGTACTAGAGAACACAATTAACATCACTATACATACAAGAATAATAGAGGAACAACAACTTGTCATAACACCAGCATAATTTATTCTTTTCTGTAACGACCCTTTCAAGAGCCAGTGGATACACTGTGCAGCACTGCAGGACATTCAAAGCATCCTCGCTTAAACACTGGTGGAATCTGTCTTTGCATGAGCAGCGTTGCTCAGGAATGTAGCACCAGAGCATGAATCACACCAGGATATCATGGATGAGCTTGTGCAAAGTGAGAGGGGTCAAATCAGACATGTTTGGGTGCCTGTTCCCACTTGTATGGTGTACATAAAGCATCTGGATATGACAGGGGAGAGGGCTGTACTTTGGTGGGTGACAAACTAAAGGAATAATAGTGTCAGAGTTTTGTCATCATACTGATCATTTCCATTGAATAATGTAGCCGATTCACTTGTAATACTTGCTTCACACATGCTGAAGTTCCTGTGGGTACTCATCACACACTGCATGTACAGAAAGATCATTTTCATGTGAGTCAATTGTCGCAATGGTAAGAATCCTACTACGACTCAGAAGTCTGAGTAATCGATAACTGAAACGGGTACACACATTTTGTATGTATACTCACATAATAAATACACTTCAATCGCAAAATGAAGTTGCGGAAGTTTTCCTGGAATTTCACGACATAAACTCCCAACAGCTTATTGAGTCATGCAAATTTGGCCTGAATTACAGTCTTCGGCATAATCAGCAAGATAAAATGCAAAATATGATATACCGTAAAAGCAGCAGGGCAGGAACGGTTTCAGGTGGAATTCTGAAGGGAAACTTAATACACAGAATGCAGGTTAGTGTATTCTCTGTAAATATATAAAATGAGGTCGGATAAGGTCTGTGTTACTGCAGTCTGTTACATGCTGTGGGAAACTAGAAAATGGTGGTATGTTCACCCTGATTCACATCATGCATTGACCTTGTGTGTCCTGAATGGAAAATGTGTCATTTTCCTGTTTTTTTCCCACTCATTATAATTACCTTTGTTCCTTTAGTCACAGACTGGATACTGCTTTGAATCCAGTGACTCAAATCAAACTGGTCTCCTCACCAACACTTCACGGGAGAAAAGACTACAAACTGTATTTCAAAGGAAACAAAGGACCTCCTGGACACCAGCCATGTACAAGTACTGCAGCGGTGCTGTTAGTCTTGTTGCATCACACCTCACACCCATCTGTCCTGTTACTTTCCTGTCCACTGTCATAAACTGAAATATGTGTAACAGGCTCCGGAGTGTTTTCTTCACTGGCACATTTGGTAGTGTGTCTTCAACTGTAGAACATTTTGTGTATGTACAGCTGTATCTTACGACTTAAGTGCGAGCCTGTATGTGTGTGATTATCTATCCACAACTGGGTTGAGAATGACTGTGTTGCCGTGTCTCTAATCAGATGGAGAGCTGATTTAATGGCAGCAGCTCTTTGGTAGCCGCCTTATTTTTATTGATTGTTGTCCGAGTACGCTCTTGTCATTCTGTCGCTGTGAACTTGCGTGTGTGCGGGTGGTGGTGGTCAGAGGTTGGGGAGCGAAAGAGTGCGCCCAAAAGCCCAGGGGAGTTAGATATGGTTTTATTTGCTTTTAAAGACCGTCTCTCCTGAATAGCCACCAAATAAACCAAAGAAAGAACATACTGATATTCACCTGTAAAATAGCACCATTACGGAATACTGCCCTCACATTGCACAATGATGCCATCATGTAAAATGTATTAGCATTGTCAAAAAACACAGACATCAGTGACATACACCCATATATATTAATGTAACCGCAGATACTCAACTGTGTTGTTGAGTGAGGAACTACACATCACTGGGTTAGCGGAGGAACCCATGCAATGGAAATGGGCCACTTTCTTCAACATTATCATAACGGCTTGTAGTGTGGCCACCAAAGGTCTACAGACAATGATGAGCAAATTCACACCTTACCTTACACTCACAACAGCGGCGGCTTCACTCTCGCTGCATGTCACAGTACAGTAAATAACCAAGGACATTACTGTTTAAGACAGGGGAGGTACCTGCAGCTATGACTGGTTTTCTTGTATTTTGAGGCTTATATGAATAGATGGAAGTCAAAGTTGTTATTCATGAGGAGTTAAATTTGAAATTAAAATCATCAGGATCAGGCAACACATGAAGCATAATCTGTTTTAACTTTAACTTTACTTTACTACCATACCATTAGATAGAACATGTAGTAAGGATTTGTCATTTTAAGTGTCTCATGTATCCTACTTGTACTGTACATCTGAACATTGAAAAAATGAGAAAACACTTGCGAAATATGTTAATATATTTTTCCTTGTCTTTGAGTGTTTCATCGTGCAGCTCCTAAGCAATCAAACATTTCTGGAAATGCTGCATGATAACACTGCCTGACAGTCCAGCTGAGTCATTCGAACCACAGTCTGGAGCCTTTTTTTTTTTTACTCCTCCATGAATTCACGCACTCACAAGCCAAAACTGAATGTGTGGATAGAGGCTCTGAGCATAATCCCCTCCGCCAGCAGACAACACACACGCACACACACGCATACACACAATCAGAGGTACAAAGTTCAAACAAACACCAGTATGCTGAATCAAGGGGCTGTATAATCTGCTGTGAAAACTGCACATGCAACACCAGAGCTGGGATGAAACAGCTGACTGCACTCCGCATTCTCATAAACAGACTAAACAAACACTTCTGTTTTCGTGTATTTTCACCATTCTGCCACAAACGATAACAAATTGCGTATATGCCATGAAACTGGGATATTTTCTGATTGTAATCATACTGTGAAATCTCGTACTCTGGCAACCGTGCTAAAAAAAACAAGAAAAGGCGTCCATGATTACTCTATGTCTTTTCATACGCGCGTGCGCACACACACACACACACACACACACACACACACACACACACACACACACACACACACACACACACACACACACTCACACGCTAATACGGCTTCCATTCCTTTTTAAGGCCACTTTGAATGTAGCCTGCGCGTGCTTCTCTCTTTGATGTATGTGTTCCATATGATACTGACACACAAGGTCATAGGAGATATGGGGAAGAACAAAAGAGTGTGCATTAAGCGGTACGCTTGTCAGTCTTGGTTGTAATAGAGATGTGCTCCTGTAATGTCAAGGCCAAGCACTCTGCTAGAAGCAAGCTGCGTCTAAGTATACATCCTGATACCTGATCAAAAAGAGTTTACGCAAGTGTGACAAACAGGAACTTTGTGAATGGCAGTGTTTTATATATATACCTAAAATATTTACTCACACACCTGCTTACTACATTTGCTGCTATACAACTGACACATTTGTGTTTCAGTCCAAGAAATAGGAATAGATAGATTACTATAGTCAAGGATAAGATGCCTCCTATAGAAGTGGATAGGGACCCTGGGGCCTGGAATCAAACATTAAGGGTGCTTCTTTTGAAAGATTTGCTAACAATTCCTCTGCAGCCTCCATTTGTATAGCTTCATCTATCTCCTTTACCATTATATAGCAAGCTATATATCTGCCATTTCCACTGTGGTTTACTAAAGTGCACACCGGTAAGGTGGTCTATGAAGGGCAGCTCCTGAGGGAATCTATGTGATAGCTGATGGTAGCGGGGGGAAATAAACAAACAATCTGGGTCACTTGGTCTTAACTCCAGGTTTGGCAAGGAGCAGAAAGAGAGAAAGAAGGGTGAGAGGTCACGGGGCATAAGAGACTTTAATTGGTTGTGACAGAGACATTGAATTAATAATCTGAAAAAGTGGCAAATGGCAGAGGGAGAGGTCAGGGTGGATGAGCGGACAATACAGCAAGCAGAGGCATGGGGGACGGCGATGGGAACCTGTGACATATAGAGACAGTCTGGTGTGTACATAAATAGATACATGTGCACGTTGGAATGTACACAAAGTTCAACACATTCATGCACATGCACAGATGAATACGTGCACATAGTTCACGAAGGTCAATGACAGGGAGAAATATACAGATGACACTTGTTGTCAAGGCTATGAAAACAGCACAGGGTTGCTGTTGTCACACACACGTGTATGCGCGCTCGCGCGCGCGCACACACACACACACACACACACCTTTCCTCTACCTTTATCTCTCCTGTAGTACAGCTACTCTTCAATAGCGGCTGCCCTACACTTAAGACATCGCACACTGTGGCTTTTCATTTTACTCTGTCTGTAATATACTTGTTTTAAACGTTCAATCAGGAAGTAGTAGTAAGAAGTAGTACATGCTATCTAATACAGTAATTCTGCAACAGCTAAAAACACACAGCACAGTGGTTGGACTGATCACCAGAAGAGACAAGTCAGCATAAAGGGAGGACGTCCAGAAGCTGGCAGAGCGGTGTCTTGAACACTACTCCTACTGCTCAACACCAATAAATCTAAGGAGAAGGTCCTCACCTCAGGGGGCACAGATGGGACCCTGCCCCATTCTATCGATGGGACTGTGTCAAGAGGGTTTCTGAAAACTTGCATCATGGAAGATCTCACCTGGGTAGCCAACACAAGAGAAGTGGTTGAGAAGGCCCACCAGAGACTTCTCTTAATGAGAGAGATCCAGAGGAATGATTGGAAAGAGAAGCTGCTGGTGGCCTTGTACCGCTCCACCATTGAGAGCACATTATCTTACTGTGTTACAGTGTGGTATACCAGCTGCTCAGAGGCAGACCAGAGAGCTGTGCAGAGGGTAATTAAAACTGCCCCAAATATCACTGGCTGCCCTTTCCCCTCCCTGGACAACATCGACAGCTCTCGATGTCTCAGCAGGGTGAGGAAAATTGCCACTGGCTCCTCCCGTGACGGTCAGAACCTGTTCAACTGTTAAAAAGGTGTCAAACAAAAAAACTCAGAAACAGCTTTGATCCCTGTTCTATCAGAACTCTCAACTCTCAAATAATGTCACCTCATCTACTATTGACGCATGAATGTAAACAAAGCATGAAAAGAGTACTTATTTTACTTATTCATTATTCTTTAATTTTAAGTGCTTATCTGCATTTTTTTGGGTGGCATGATAGTGTGGTGGTTAGCAATGATGCCTCACAGCAAAAGCATCTGGGTTGGAATCCAGCAGCCGCCCAAGGCCTTTCTGTGTGGAATGTGCATGGTCTTCCCATGTCCGTGTGGGTTTTTCTTGGCTTCCCACACACCAGTAACACGCTCATTAGGGTAATTGGGGATTTCTAAATTGCCCGTGAGTGGTTGCCTGTCTCTATGTGTTTGTCTTAGATGGCCAGGCTACATGTCCAGGGTGTACCCTGCCTCTCGCCCGATGACAGCTGGAATAGGCTCCAGCCCCCCTGCAACCCTGAAACAGGATAAGCGTTTGACGTTGGATGGATGGATCTATTGCTCTTTTAATGCACAGATCAGGAGGACCTCTCAAAATCTCATTGTACAGTGGTAGTACAATGACTATTCAATTCTAAATAGATGAACAAAAGTTACCTTTAACATAAAAGTAATGAGCATAGCTGGTGCTGGGAACACGGCTACCATTGTGAAAGTTTCTCCACTTCAAGCATCAACCGTTATCAACTGCCTTCAAGTGTTGGAGAACTTTCACCATAAAACTTGCGTTTGCTGAATACGCAGGCTTTTGCACCGAACTCCGCTCAACTCTTCCATGAATGCCTATCTATGTGTGCTACTTGGTATTCTTCAGTCCAGACAAAATTGCACTTCATTTTTCAGGGACAAACTGCAGCGATATATCACACCTAAAATGTGCGCTAATGTGTTAGTGCATCCACCTCTTGGTTTAAAGTGTTACTATTGACAGAGAGGTCAACAGAATTAGCCACATAGTTATGTCAATCCTTCACAAAGCATGATTACAAAGCTCTAAGACAAGGAAAAGCACCCGGAATTGTGCTTTGCTTGTCGCCACTGTAATTAGAGTGCAGAATAATATACATGCGCAGAAGGCGAAGGTTTAGGACGCGTACATACAAGCAAGATGTGCGACATTACATGCTGTTTGGAAGACAATGATGGTCCAAAATACAATTTGTACCAGAAAAAATTATGTTGTGAAAAATTCAAACTTAATCAGAAGACATCTCACACTGGTTAATTGTGGGACACACATATCAGACACAAGATTATTGCTTTATGGGAATAACATTAGGCAGTAGAGTGAACTGATCATTACACCACTGCTCCCTGCAATATAGTCCAGCTTGTAGCAGCCTGAGGTAACAAACATTGAAGAACAATTAACCCATTATCCAGTCAATTGCTATTATCTTGTTATGTGATACTCGTGACTTTATGAATGTTCTTCCGTCCCTGGAGGTGTGTTATTTGATGAGTGTTGCGCCTGCTATTCCAAATGACTGACTTGCTGTGTCATATATAGTTACACTTCTAATTGTCTTATTTCCAGCATGATGGCACAGTCTTTCATCAGTTTTGGTTGAGATATACAATTTTTCATTATAATGGTATCAACATGGCCACAGCATTAAATGGAAAACACATACTCTGGCAGGGGAGGCCGCAAGCAGCCAGTTCCATGGACGTCAGCTCAGAATGCTCCATTGCCAGCATGTACGGCTCTACAGAGGTGCCCATAATGGAAGTCGCTCAAGCACGAGGCTTTGAAATTTTCATGAGGACAGCAGCGTGGGTGGATATATGTCAGAGGAGAGACGTGACAATGCAGGAGTGAATGTGCACGCATGAGTGTGTGTCATTATATTACCAGTAATGTACATGTGTCAGATGAACACGTGTGTACATATCAACAAGTGTTTGAGCTAGTGTGTGGTTATGCATGCATACATAACATGTGTGTGTGCGTTTGTGTGTGTGTGTGTGTGTGTGTGTGTGTGTGTGTGTGTGTGTGTGTGTGTGTGTGTGTGTGTGTGTGTGTGTGTGTGCTTATTAATGTGCAGCCAGATAACATTTGCAAGTGATTCTGGATGGGGGTGCATGTCACCTTTCTGCCCTGGGGAAGTGTGCAGTGCACCATATTAACTACACTTCCAGTTCAGTTTTGCATAAAAAGTAGACCGTGTGTGTGTGTGTGTGTGTGTGTGTGTGTGTGTGTGTGTGTGGGTTGGGGGTGATACAAAGAGCAGGACAGTTAGACATGTCAGAGGCAAAGTACTCCATCTAATATGTGTGTGAATAATTTAGGGCAGAAGAGTCCTGTCAGGCTCACTATTAGTAGCATACTGTGGATTACCTAATTACTATATTATGGTGTCATAGATTAAAAATAGATTACACACCATGCCCATCATGATGGAACCTGTCTCCCACCCCACGCAGGATACTTTGCCTGCTGACCATATGATGGACTCCTTCACCCAAAGTGTGTGAAGGAGAGTTTTGAGAAGTCTTTCTGATGCTGTCAGGCTGTACAACCAGCACTGCTTTCAGTAGACCACACACGCACGCGCACACACACACACACACACACACACACACACACACACACACACACACACTATTGGAATTATAAAACCTGTGTCATATGTTATATGGTTATAAATTTTCACACAAAAAAGTGAAACCAAAAAATTCTGCTGTAAAGCCAGTAAGTCATGTAAATTCCTCAGCTTGACCTTGACATGCAGTGTTGTTCGCTTGCTGAAAGCCTGAAGCGCTTTGTGATGGACAATAACAAAGATGATGGTGATGTCTCTTGTGGCTGTAACTTCTTAATTTAGCTATGAATCTTCTTCCGCTTGCCAGTCAACAGCGTGAGTTTCTGGACGACTCTCGGCTTACCTCGGAAGTAGACGCTATGGAGTTTGATCCATATCTTGGACAAGCCTGTAAAGCTTGTCACTGCCAGTCATTTATAAAAAAAGAAGGGGGAAACAAAGTATTTTCAGGGCGGGGGCAACACTTCAGCTCTCAACTCTTACTAGATTGGTTGAACAGAATCCATTTCTGAAGGAGGAGATGATGATTTTAAACTAAGAGAAAAGTTAACATGGGGAGGAATGTGGCCAACAAAATGTTTCTCTGTAGACAAGGGAGACCCACCGATTGTATCTTCATTATCAATTTTTTTGTGTCATACTGATGGAAAACTAATTACTGTGTTGTTTTAACTTTCATTTACTGTCACCCGGCTTAAGGTGACCAAGATGGCATGCCTGACCAACACAGCTCTTGCTTACAAGCAGGAAAATGCAAAGGCACAACAAGGGGAAGGTCCAAATGTCTCTTTCTTTATCTTTATTCTCCTTTTCTCTGTTAGTGCCTTGTCGTTTGTTCATTCACAATATTGTGCTCTGACTGAAGGTTTTGGCAGGGTGAATATTCAAAAGCTCGCTCCACAAGCCAAGCTGCTCCTCACACCATTTCTTTAAATGCTAAAGAAGACTACACTCAGATATAATGAACAATTCCTGTGAATTCTTTGTTGTGTTTTTTTCTGTTTAATACATAAATTTGTCCAAACTGGAAATGTAGTGTGTTCATGTGGGCGAGAAGGCAAAAGCTCATTTGGTGAAGTATTTAAAATGATGTATTTACAGTGTTAATAAATGATGCTTTCCACAAGTTACTGATGACCATGTTGCTGCAGCTGTGAGAATATTCCCATTTACATGTCAGTTATCGGCGGCACGGTGGTACACGCTGCTGCCTCACAGCAAGAAGGATCCGGGTTCAAGTCCCAGCTCGAGCACGGGATCTTTCTGTGTGGAGTCTCCATGTTCTCCCTGTTCCTGTGTGGGTTCTCTCTGGTACTCCAGCTTCCTCCACAGTCCAAAGACATCAAGAGGGGACGAGGCTGATTGATACTCTAAATTGACTGTAGGTGTGACTGTGAGTGTGAATGGTTGTCTGTGTGTGTGTGTTGGCCCTGCGATGGACTGGCAACCTGTTGACCTCTGGGATAGGCTCCAGCCCCCCCCCCCCCCCCCCCCGCGACCCTTACCTTAACAGGATAAGTTCAGAAAATGGATGGATGGATGTCGGTTATCAAATTCCTGACAAACTATTTTTTGCACGTGATAAATAGTGCTCGTAATGAACCTGCTCTACTTCCTGCTTGTTGCTAACCCACGAAATATCCAGTTCACGTAAGTTCTATCAAACTCATACATAAACAAAAATATAAAGGCTTTACATTAAAAATACAAAAAAAGGTGTCAATTGCAGTAATTAAACATAACGGGGATGTCCCTATCACATTTTTTTACCCCTGAGTCTGAGTCATTTGATTAAAAGTATCTGCTGTTACCAAGTCCCGTTCTGATACTCCTGCGGTGCATTAAGAAAGGGAAAAGTTGTCTCTAAAGGTTTTTTCATTTCACTTCAATAACAGTCACCAATATGAAGCTCTGAGCACAATTCCAGCTAGTACAGCATTGGTTTTTAAACCCAGTAAACAAAATGAAAATCTCTTTATAGCTTATCAGGGTTGCAGCAAAAAACTCCAGATGTCTGCTGTAAACCTAAAAGCAGGCACATCTGATAAAAGGACTTGTAGGTGGTTATGAAGCTTATCGTAAAGGGCCGAGAGAGCTGTGTCAGTAAAGTCGTGGTGAGAGGGCATCTCATACTGTGGCTCAAAGTGCTCCAGATGGCGGCGAAATCCCACATTTGCTACTGCAGTCAACGGCTTGTCATCCAACGCGATGAATTCAGCTGTCATAGCTGTGATCTTTTTGGCCTTTTTGCTGTCCTTGGGCAATTTCTCTTTATTTTTTCAAAGTCTCTGCCTGTCAGCTGGCTCAGTGTCTTTGCCTGAGTTGTCTCAGTGAACTCACAGTCCTGAGATATGTGTTCATTTTTCAGGGGGGGTGTATCAAATTCACAGTGTTGAAATCGGCTCTGTCCTTTCCGCCTGGCGAAATGCCCGACTTGCAGACGTCACAAGTGACCGTTGCACTGTTTTCACTGTCCAAACTGAAATATTTCCAAACTGCAGACATTTTCACCGCCCCGGAGCATCAGCACCCCATTAGTCCTGCGTTCCTACTCACCCACCTGCCTTAAATCGTATAAGGTTTACGGCACTGTTTCTGTTTATGCTGCATGTGTGAGAGTGAACATTGATGTTTGCAACTTAAAACTAAAGCCCTGTTGTCCCTTTGACAATCTCTTTGTACCTCCAAATGACTCTAAAATGTGAGTATTGCCATATGTTTTTGTACATAAATAAAAAATCGAATCTTTTCCCCCTGATAGCAATAAATTTAATGTGATCGTGTGATTGGGACATCCCTAGAATATACCGCTCATATCAGTGACACAAAACTCTGTGGGGAAACATTTGATTGACACCTCATCTAAGACAATAGAAGTTTCCATGGGCTGGTCCCCAGATAATATTGCCAATGAGAGTCTGCTTTGATTGGCAGTGCCACTTCTCTCCTGTGTGAAAGACTGAGCCAGTTGGAACAGATTGTGCTGATGACCGACGCTTTGTATTGCCAATTAAATCCTGAAAACGATCATATGGTGTTGAAATGGGCTCATGCAGAGCAAAATCTGTTGATGACAGTAATAAAACAGACCTTGGTATACAGCATTGCCGTACCCCCGCCTAGCCCTCGATGAGATCACTTGGGCTAAGACTGGGACCTTAAGAAGCATTTCAATTTATCGCTGCAGGCTTAAGAGGTCGCAAAAATAACACTGCATGCCTTCACTTAGCTACTTTTAGTTCTTTTTATATAAATATATTTATTATTCTTATCGTACTCCATGCTGAAGAATATCAAACAAATGCCCTGTTTCAAATATTCCTCTAAATGATCAGAGCTCTTTCAACCTGCTGATTTCAAGTGGACCAGACTCAGAGTGGGCTGACACATTATGGGTGAGAGAGCAGGAAATGGGAGTTACTTCTCCATGATAGCTTGAAAGTGTGGCGCAGGGAGGCTAAAGGGTGCTAAGTGCACATCCTGGGCAGTGAGAATCCTCGGCTGCTTTGCCAAGGCCCCCCGTAGGGTGAATCCACTTGTCAGTGAGGCGGGCTGGGTGACATTTCTGCCTCACCTCAGAAAGGTCAGACTCTAATTATCTCAAATGCCAGCAAGCACTGCACCTGCAAAAAATAAACCCAAGGATGAGCCAAGTGGATGTACTTTATGTGTGTCAGGGCAAGATGGTAGTTGGCTTACTTCACACAAAATGACTGTGGCTGTCCGTGCAGAACTTGACCATCTGCCCCCGCCCTGCATGCACGCAGGCCTATAGACTCATAAACACACACGGATGCAGCCAAATCCTGACAGATGCACACATGCACAGGCACACACATCAGCATACTAACTGTGCCAACCAAAGTCAATAAAACCTTCAACTAGAATCACCTGCAAACCAGCTCCCTAGCTCAGGAGTAAGAGATGACAGCAGTGAAACCCCACTAGCTTCTATGAACGTCCTCTTTAAAATAGGCTGCAAGCAGTATAGAAAAGACACACTATAGCCCTATTATAGATAGAAGAGGAGCAAGGGCCCATGACACACGGCTGCGATTACTCTTTCTTTATCAATATCAAACATACAGACCATGAATCAGGAAAAATGGGGGTGGGTTGGGTGGCATGACGTGCGATGTTTGCTTTTCAGCTACTCACTGTAGCTATTCAGCTCGGTCAATATTTGCAGGAGGCTATGGTAACAGAAAGCTCCCACATCCACATAAACACACTGCCTAGTACGCTTAACACTCAGACTCACACAAACACAAAAACCAACACTCAGCCCAGAAAGTCCCACTCATGCTCAAAGGAGGTCGGTGAGACAAAGGGCTACAGATCACCAATGCGGACGGCGTGCGGCGGGCTCCTTGTGTCTCGGATTTTCCTGCATTTTTCTCTAGTTCTGTGAAAACATGAAGGGCCGGTCCCTATTGTTTACACAGCTGGCTTCATGGAAAGGGTTGCTTAATATGAAATATGAAGAGAGCAGAGAGGTGAAAGGGAAAAGAGCTAGGAAGAAAACAGGGAGGGGAGCCAGGATAGAAGGGGTGGGTGGAAAACGAGCCATCTCAGAGAAGTAGTTACAGGCTAAATGGGCTGCAGAGAGGGAGTCATAAGAAGTGAGCATAACAGATACAGGAGGAGAAGCACAGTGAGAGGAGAAGAAAAAAAAAAAACATGAGGACATGTGACAGTAACAAGTAAGAAAGCAACAATGCAAGAGTGAATGCATGGGGAGTAATTGAGGAGAAGAATGACGGCGAGGCAAACAAAACAAGGAGCAGAGAGCCTTGAGGTTTCCTAGTGGTGAGTCATGCCTCCTGCGGTTTGGGGTCTGTAGTGGATGTTATTCTTTCCCAGCAGTGACACACTACTCTCACTCTTTTCGCTCCCGCCTCTTGAGGCCTGTAGTACTGTCCCAACATTCCCTTGTTTACTCAACTCATCTACTCAGCTCTTTCACTTCACTCGTCCTTCAAAATATAACGTGGAAAAGCATCTTAAGCTTCTTTGGAATGATGTTTTGATTTCTCTCTCTTGCCATCTAAAATTAGATTCACCTCTTTTGTCACAAGAGTCACAGCAAGCACGGGGACACATTTTAATATCAGCATCAAAGTTCCATATTTCAATCTCTTTGGATTCTAAAAACCCAGAACAACATTGAATTAAGTAGAATTAAGAAAATCAAATAATGTATTGTTCATAAAATTCCTTAAAACTACAGCCTCCTCTTCTGAAGTGCTGCAATGACATGTCATGTTATTACTGATTTAATTGCCAACTAATCTTTATTTCCAACCTTTATGGCAACTTATAAATATGTTACACTGAGTAATGAGCAGAAGTACGTTTAACCCTTCCTTTGGAATAAAATTACATTTATGAATGTTACAGTATGGCATGTACAGAGCACAGTAAGCCACTGACGAACTGAATCGACAAACAAGGTTCACTATGTTGACTATAATTTGCCATACAGATATTTTGGTCAAATAAGATCCTATATACGACAGTAAGAAATAATAAATAAAGCCTCATCTGCACTGTGAATTATGTCCAGTCTCAGATAAAACTAGCTCAATCACACTCAGCGTTATAGAGAGCGGTCAACGGACACTGAGGTCACTTCACTACTCGCTGGTTACATCGCAATCTACTGAGGGGGGGACACATGAATCAGTGTGTGTGTGTGTGTGTGTGTGTGTGTGTGTGTGTGTGTGTGTGTGTGTGTGCGTATTAGTGGGGTGGCTCCCTCACGCCATCGCAACCCTGTTCCAGTTAGCAGGAGAGGCCCAAAGCAAATGAAGTCCATATTTCTGAGCAGGAATCCAACCAGCCAACACTCCCCACCCGCTGACACACACTCTCAAACACACACACAGGCACAGAATGTCTATAGTCAAAACACTTGAGCTGTCATAACCCATATGCGTAAACATAGATGGGCGCACACAAACACATACACACGCACCTTTACCAAGACATTTACATCATTTTGTGTTCTCAGAAGGGAACTAAACACAGCTGGCACAAGAGGATGTTTCATTTCTTCTCAAGCAAACACACACTAATCAGCTGTGTACGTGTGTTCCCACCTCAGCATGCATTGTTGTGTGTGTGTGCGTGTGTGTGCCTGCCTGTAAGCTTGTGTCACCTTCATGTACCTATCCAGGATGTCAAGCTAACAATGTTTTGCATAACACTTCAGCACATTTCAACACAGAAGATCCAATGACACGAGCGTGAATGACGCACTCAAAGGCAGGGCCCCTTCCTGTTTATGCCACCACTCGCCCACTTGAGGATCAAACAAGATCAGCGGGTGTGCCCTCGTAAAAACTGAAGAAAAAAAATGGAGTCAGTGGTACCTATACTGACTATATCAGCAGGTTTTCAATCTATATAAAGAAATAAAGCTGGAGTCATATATGTCACAAAAAGAACACATGAGGTGTAAGCAAAAATAAATCAATGTCTACTGTTGTCAATTGAAGTGCGCTATTGTGTTTATAATACTGCACAGCAGCAAATGACTACATAATTGTGTTTACACTTTAATCTGCATACCCTCCTGTATATATGTGTGTGTGTGTGTGTGTGTGTGTGTGTGTGTGTGTGTGTGTGTGTGTAAAAGCTGCTTTGACTCGCCAGCCTAAATGTCACTGTATTTCCAGAGGGCTTGTTAGCATCAGGTTCACAACAGGCTAAATTTAGTTACCTGAATGATCTACCGTAACGTGCTCATCTGCATATTCACAAGGATGATTGGCTCGTCACACTGACAATGATAATAAGGATGTATGGAGGTAAAGCAGAGATGACCAGTCGCACAGCACATCAGCTTACATAACCACTATTAAAACTAATGTTTCTGTTCTTCTGACAGTTCTTTATCTACAAAACGATTGTATTTTGCGCAATGTCGTTTGAAATCAGTGAGTGGAGAAATGTGGGGATTTATAGGGATGTCAACACTGAACTTTTGCACTACTTTTCTATGGAATGAAAAAATATTTACGGTAATTGTTACTTTGTGATAACAACATGTTGACTGTGGAAAAGCGCAGGTCTGCTTATGGACTGTGGAGAGAACAGGTTTTCTGCTCATGCGTTGGCAGGAGATAGAGCGTGTGTGTGACACAGTGAGCTTATAGCATTCTGCTGCAGCGTGATATAAAACTACTACAGATTGGTAAGTGATACCACCTCCCTACCATTGCCCATATGTTGTTGGTGAGTAAATGCCAACTACAACTTCTGGACACAGTTATTCTGGAAAAGATAATTCAGGGTGCAAAAAAAATCAAATCAAATCAAATCAAAATGATCTCCCTCGGTAGGATGAAAATGAAAATGATACATGACTGTCCATCTAGTGCCACCATCAGGTCATAATTCTAACTTATCCAATACTTTGTTTTATGCCTGCAAAACAATGAGAGTCAGCTTCAGATATGATTTGTTTTTAGTGTTCATTAGCACATGTGAGCATGCTAACATGAAACAACTGTGATAATTCATGCTGTCACTTTGTACTTCCTGTAGTCTTTACTCTTTTGTATCCCAGGATGCCAAAACTATTGCAACCGGGTCCTTGAGAGAAGAAGACACATCAGATCTATTGATTCAGCACACCAGATGTTCAACAACAGCAATCATCCTCCTCCTTCATTCTACTGCGGGCACCACACCACAACAGGAGAGTGACACACTTACAAAGCGGTTTGTGTATTTATACATATCACATATTACACAGATCTATGGCATGCTGTATTTTAACATAAAATTATCATTAGCAGGGAAAAAAAAACTGCTTCTGATTGATATTTGCAGGTATTTCTCATCATACACTCTACGACACTATTAGTCCTGCTGTGTGACCATCGGCAATCCACCAAGGCACATGTCAGATGACATCATTCTGCTACCATCTGATTTCAAGGCCCCTGAGAAAACTATGTTCCGGGCTGCACGTCATTCATTCCCCTCAAGGGGAAATGCATATATTTCCACGGCTCACTACTGGTGCCATCAGCAGGACAAGCAGGCCAATGGAGGCCTGTATGTGGGCCACAGTAAGACCACTTAGAGCACTGCCTATTGCTGTGTGTGTGTGTGTGTGTGTGTGTGTGTGTGTGTGTGTGTGTGTGTGTGTGTGTATTCATGTGCATCTGTGTTTATATGAAACAGCGGTGTGGAAGCAGGGGTTTGTGGGTCAGGGCAGCAGCAGATGAATACTACTGGGTCATGGACAACATGCTGTGACCTCTCTGGGACACACATGCATAAGCTAATATACACTGTGTGTGCGTGTATGAGATTGAGTTGCCTGACAATGCCCAGAGGTCACTGTACAATTGAGAAAGCTGTGAGATTAACACACACACAATATATGTATATATGATTATATATTATAGACAGTAAATATAAGCCCACAGAGACTGTGACAGCTGGAAGCATGCAGAACAATTTTAAAATGTAAAACAACAGCTGGATCAAGCTTACAAGTATGGTCATCCTGCTTAGCAACAGGGTTAATGACCAGTATGACCTCATACTGTAGATGTGTGTGTGTGTGTGTGTGTGTGTGTGTGTGTGCATGCGTGTGTATATGTGTGTGCGTGTTTGCTCCATTTCTAATTAAGCCAGCAACTGAATGAAAGAGTGACAGGAATAAAGCGAAATATTGTGGTTAAAGGAATATCAAAGGAAAACTCTGGCCTCCCCAGAGAGAGCAAAAAGGAAAAGCCACCAAGAGCAAAATTATGACACTCATCCTCTCAACTCCTCCATATTCTCTCCCTTTTTTACTCAACGAAGAAATATCAAGTATATTCCTCCCTGTCGACGCTTGCCTAAGTCATAAAACTCGCATTTAAAAATGCATGGGCTCCATAAGCTGCCAGGCCTATCTATTAACTGTGTTATAGTGTAGCTGGCTTTAGTTGCTGACGGCAGCCAGGGAATGCTGCTGCTGCTGCTTTCCATTAGGAGGGGGGGTGTGGGGGTGGGGGTTGAAGGATGAGAAAGAAGGGAAAAGACAGAATTTACTCATTTTTCTTTTTCCCATGGCACTGCAATGTGATGCCTGGATGTTTGGGCATGTGGAAGAGAGAAGGGGGAGGCTGTGACTTCAACATACTCGTCTGCACAAGTGTTAAAATATATATGAAAGTGTGTATACGTGCATGTACAAGGAATACACACCTCTGCAGCAGTCTGAGGCTGAGGCGAAAAAGTAATTGATTTGAGTGTTTCTGTGAGATTTTCCCCAGTGTCCTTAGGTGCTCACCAGATGACTATTGATTGGTAAATTGATTGATTGGCATCTTGCCGACAACAAGTCAACAACATCATCGCTCTTCCTATGGATCCAGGCGGTCAAGCCCTTCTACTCTCCTCCAGTCATGCTTATCATGATTCATCACAACATTTTGTGGTTCAACTTCTGTACAGAATTCTTTTCTTCAGCATTTCTATAAACAACCAATGGAAAACCAATTTAAGAATGGTCCTGATAAATAAGATAATTAGATTTTTTTTTTCTGTCTAGCATTGAGAGGATTTGATCTTTTTAAATCTCTGTTTCCAGATGTTCTTTTCACTATCTGGCCCTTTAGATCACAGGAGTGAGTTATGATATCCAGACAAATCACAAAACATGCCAGACTTTGACTTTCAAATGAACTAAACAATAAAAAATGACAACAAAATGACCTAATCTGTGTTCATTTAACTGTGCAACCCTCCTCACCTAAGTGTCCTTGAGCGTGACACCAAACATCAACCTGCTCTTGATAAGAGCATCTGCTTAATGTCTTTGAATTAAAATGTAAATGAGATTTGGATAGTTTGAGTGAGACTTCAACATGCCAGCTTGCCTTTCGTCTTGATGGTATTTTTCCTCCACTCAGCCCCGCCTCCCTGTGCATGTAGAAGTCAAACACAGCCGATGAAAATTAATGAGCTAGCACCTAAAGCAGTGATGACACTTTGGAACAAGGCTCCTGTCCTTTAATGGACCATATAGACAATGTCTGAGGTATTTCAATTAACAGACAATGGGATTATAGGATATAATGACATATAGGAAGAGTTGAGTGACACATGAGAATGAGACAATAACGGTAGCTATCCCTTTAATGGACCATCGCCGACAATAGGACTTAATAGGAAATATAAAATTATGATGTAGGCAATGTCTAAAGGGGTGAGTGACACCTGGGAGTGAAGCTGTTACATCTTAATGCACTGCTGCCAACGGGATGAATCAGCTCCATGGATGGGGGGCTGGAAACAATCTGAAGGCCACTAATAGCAGCCGCTGTCAGTCTCACATTAACCTTGAGAACAGCCAGGGGACTGTGTTAGCCCTTCTGACCTCTCCTTTTCACACACAGACACATATTCCTCTTATGACCACATGTATGACAAAAAGGGTGCATGTGTGTGTGTGTGTGTGCGCGCGTGTGTGTCTCATCTCTTTTCCTGTGTCTTACGTGCACCATCAGTAGGATTAAATCAGTCAATCACAGGCTGCTGTTAACACCATCCAGGCTGTCTGGGCTGAAGCGAAATCACTGAAACCTTTCCTTTTTGCCCACAGGGTTAGGATCCCTGCTGACTAATAATTGCACTAAACTAATTTTGTGTATACAGGTGCACACAAAAGTGAATAAAAGTGCTCATCTGTGCCGTTTAATAAAATAGATTCAGGAGATTTGGACAAATCTACACAAATACAAATGAAAATCAGAACAGAAGTGTTCTAGAACAAACTGCTGGGAAATAAATTATTGTCGACCTTGGAAATTTGAAAGTATAACTTGTTGGTGGTGTTCTGCTGTTTTGCATCAGTGACAATGTTCGTGTGTTGAGGCATGACTAGACAGGCCAATGTGATTTCAGTAGTAGGATGAAACACAGGACAGGAAAGACAAAGTAAGTAAGGGATGGGTAGAAAAGGAGCAGAAATATAATTGTCGAGACGTAATCAAACACAGCGGAGACCTCATTTTCAGCCGGCAATTGCAGAGTAGGAAGGATAGGAGAGATCTGAGAGATCAACTAGACCACAAAGGCCAGGAAATATACTTTATCTCCACAGCAAAGATTGTACATAGCAGAGGTGAGCCTAAAGTGTCCCTGCTCACTTAGCAGCTCACAATGACATTCATTCAAACTGCTGAAAATGTGGCAAAATGATACAGCAACCCAAAGTGAAGTTACATAAATTTATTTTGGGTAAAATAAGTCAGAGGTGATGTCTATCTAAAACAAATGTCAATGAAATTAGCATCTAAAATCAATAGGTCCATATAGAGAGCATGTCAATACTGTGACGAGTTCAACACAAAGCCCCAGGCACTGGAAGAGGTCAGAATATAGACAGTTCCTGGTTCTGAAATTAGATTGGATATTGTTGTTTTTTTTGAAAAAAAGCAAGACATAGTCTGGCTTGGAAATGTATTTTTATCTATACTTACTTTTAAATTTTCCACTATTTTAAAGAGGTAAATTTATAATCCATGTTCTGAAGGGGGAAAGTGTTTCCTACTCCTGAAAGACCTTACTGACCCAAAGCCACCACATGATGGTCTGTTGGATTTTCATGGCGCCAGTAAAATCAGCTGAGCTCGCTTGGAACTTTGCAGGTGATACAAAAAAGGACATGTACCTGATGGAAACCAAAAAAGGCAGGTGGGTAATTGTTAGCATGTGGTGGGAAAAAGTGGCTTCAAGCCCTGTCTTATACTTTCCTATGCAATTGTCCTCACAGAAACTGGGCCTGTGATGGTGCAAAAAGCTTTTAAAGTGCTAACATTTGTGCTTGAGTGGCTAGAACATTGTGTGCAGCGCTGCCTCTACCCCGATGGCAGACCAGTTGCAACGCTACTGTGCTATTGCGCCCAGACTGCTGGGATATTTTAAGAGGGCCGTTGACAATATCACGTCCCCAAACGGGTGTAATCGTATTATGCTGGAGGTACTAAAAGCCTTGAGTTGAGGAAAGCATGTTGCAGGAGGAAACAGACCCCAGGATGCACAAGCTCTACTTTCCCAAGAGTCTTGAAGACAAGAAGCAGAGAGGGAGGAGAGCATTAATCGGGACGTACAGAGTCAGCATTAAGAGGAAATAGCGAGAGAATGGCAAGTTCCTGACAACTCAAGAGAAGACGAGGGAGGATGAGATGCAAATGAAGCTGCAGTATTAGGTTGGCTGTTTGGAGCTGTGAAGGTTCAAGACGGCCATTGCGATGATCGATGAAAGACTGAACTTTAATCAGAATGGCGCCTGAAGCATTTTCAGGGAGGTAAACAGGTTAATCAGTCAAGCCCTCCTTCCACCCTCCCTCTCATTCTCTTGTGCTCCTTTCTCAGCACATGACCATTTCTGACAGTGGCACGCCATTAGTCTCTTTCCCATCAGCACCTCACCCTGCACTTTCCCACCTCCACTATATGCCCCTCATTTTCCCCCACCTTACTTCACATCTCTGCTACCCGTCAAGGGAACATATACCCCCCACACCCACACCCTGCAGCTCCTATCAGGAATATCCTACTATCATTTGAAGGAGAACATCAAAGCACCCTGTCAGCCCGTTTAATATCTCATAGCTTCATCCACCATGAAATTATGAGGTGGGGGAAGATCATTCAGAGATGAGAGGCTCTTGTTTTCATGCATTATTGCCCCACACTTGCCCGTGTCATCAGAGGTAGATAATCTATAAACGCATTTCTTAAATAAAAAAAAATTCAAACAAAATATAATAAAAATCAAATGAGGCAAAAGAAGCAGGGGAGGAAAAAGAAGCAGCCAAGCATTATCCATTGTTCCCTGTGTCCAGAGAGCTTATTTATTAAAACGATCCTCTCCAAGAAACAGTTAGGTATGTACAGTAGGCCCACAGAAAAACTTGAGCAACAAAATGAACACAGCCAAATTACTGTGAGCCTGACCACCCCACACTTTAAACAACTGTAAAAAGGAAGTGAGGAAAGTGAATTCCCATGATTTACGGTCCAAGCCACATTCCGTGTTTCTGTCATCCATCGCATACATACGAGTCTCCCTCCGTCTCTTCCCCGGGAAAAATAAACAATCAACTCTAACAAACCGCTTTGGCTAACCGAGTGTGACCCTTTACAAAGGTTTAACAGCTCCTGTGCAGGGAGGCCACATCACAACTGAAATTATCCACATCAGTTCCTCGACCACACAGCAGTTGTTGGGACTCTGGAAGTAAGATTATATCATGTTGACTGGGATCTCCACCACACACTTTTGTGAGCAATCAACAAGAGCCGAGTCTTGCCAAGATAAACTTCTCAGCCGGTTGCCATTCATTTAGCGGCTCGGCTGCATCGTCACTGAGAATCAAACTGGTCGCATCAATAGTTCTCTGCTGAGGAGTTCAAAATGGGTTTGGAATAAATGATTTTCTTGTTCGCCCAGGATATTGTAACAGGACATTAGTTGTGCAATAAGTGTGAGGAAACATGCTTTACAGGAGGCCTTGAAGGGGAACAGAGAGGCGGGGGCTTTTATTTGTGAGGGCTGTGTAAATGCTTTATTTTGGGAACTCTCCAAGTGTACTGCCATTGTTGCCTCCCTCTACCCACTGTAATTTTGTCATAGCAAGAATCCAGGATGTTTCTGTGTAATGATGTTAGCATCTGCGCTTTAGTGAACTATATAAAAGAGCACCTCAGAGGGAGGAAAATGCTAATAACTCTATTAATGATAGATCAGTACATAACTCAAGGTGGCCGCAAGAGAGGGGGAAGACAAGATCAGCGGCAGCATTGTTTAGGAAGAAATACAGCAGAGAGAGAAATGAGTGGGAGTTTAGAAAGTGGGACTAAAAAATTTTTTAAAAATGCTGGAAGACAATCACTTGTTGGAAAAAGGGAGCTGGATAGCTGGCTAACACACCCACATACAAGTATGCACACAGGGAGATGGCTATATAGATGAACCAGAACGCACATGTTCTTCTGCACATATCTGTACACGCAAAATTCTACAGTACACACACACACACACACACACATTAGAAGACTCCTCACGGGTCAGAAATCTCATGCGAGTTTACGACATCACATCTGTTCTCAGGGGGTTTTTCTTACAGTTGAAATATATAACACTACAAAGCATAGTCTACGTCTGCAGTCTATTAAGAGTGGATTAGTGCAACCCCCCCCCCCCCCCCCCAGCCTGAACTTCTCTTCTTTTTTCCCCTCAAGGCCACTCTCACCTTCTCTGTATTCAGTATGGGGGAAATGTTTTTCTTCTTCCTTTCTGCCCCGTTTTCTGTCACTCTTGTTAGGGAGTAGCTGCACAAGGAAGTTGGTAAGCCCATGGCTGACTAAGTCCCAGTTTCCTGTGCCTCGCACAAACACACCCATGCAACAAGAAAGCCATACTGATTACATGATGGCATCTTTGTGCAGTAATAAAAGTAAATTGTGATAAAATGTAAAATTTATGACATTCAATATGCACGCTTATAGGTAGCTCTTGATTCTCTGATGGAACAGAGGTTGTCACTGTTCTACTTTTAGTTCAGCAATGCTTGCTGGAACCTTAAATTCAAACCAGACGACTGCAATATAACAATATCTCTAAACTGGGATTTGCTTTGTATAACTTACTGGAATTTTCAGTATTGTAAAACATACTGACAATACTGCATTTGCCAGGGGGACAAGGTGCTGGACATGGATTCACATTTGCCATTTCCTGAAAAGTGGCCTGGAAATCTCGGGGGCCTAATAATGAATGTCAGATGGGCCTGTCAGCATGGTAGTCCAGCTGAAAGTGATTTGGTGGGACAAAGAGAGAGTGAGCAAGGGAAAGAGTGAGAGAGAGAGAGAAAGAAAGAGAGATATTACTAGGAAAATGAGGTGGAGGTATAGGAGGACAGTAACTGGCCCCATTTCTCTCTCACTCTCTCTCTCTCTCACACACACACACACACACACACACACACACACACACACACACACACACACACACACACATCCAACAGGCCTGGCCACGAAGGAGGGAGGAAGCAAGTCCCCTATTTGTCTTCATATTTAACATGCCGCATGTCGCACATTAAACATGTATGTAAAAGTTATCCCATCCAGCAGCTCGTCACAGATGTCTTTATACTGTCATCTGCACCAGGCCCAGTGTGCTCACAAGGTAAAGGGACAGGCAGATAACCAATCAAAGGAGAGCGGGTTTTTTTTGTAGATTTTTTTTTTGGGTGGGGGGGGGGGCTTAAAGAGACAGGAGTGAAAGGGTTTGTCTTAAACAAAAGATAAACTGTGAATCATGCAGAGCAACTGTATTAGAGTCTAATGATAAAAAATACACACACACACACACACACACACACTTGGAATTTATTAGGTACAGCTATTTATTTCAACACTGTACACAGCAAAAAGGGAACATTAACGCCATAACAGGAGGATTTAGGACACTGAAGAGCTGTTGAATTATACTGCATTCCTTTTATCTACCTAATGAATTGACAAGCGATTGTGGAACATGTGGCCTTTAAGTATAGGGACATGGAGAGAAAAGGAAAGAGAGAGAGAGAGAGAGAGAGAGCAGATGAGGCACAAATTGATTTTAGTAAAGAGGCAGAGAGGTGGGCATGAAATGGGAAGAAAGAAATGAGGAGGCAAGAGAGCATGAAGAATGATGGAGAATATGAGGGACAGCTTGAAACAGAGGAAGTGAAATAGATGGAGGAGAGAAAGCAGAGAGGAGAGAACAAGGACATAACAGAGGGAGAAAGAGAGCGACTGACACTGAAACAAAGACCGAGAGAAATATAGAGAGTGAGAGAAGATGAGAGGATGCCTCTCTTTTCCTCTGTCTCAATTTGCACAAAACTTTCATTACCACCAATTTGGACCAGGAGCCGTAGGCTGGACCATTAGGCGAGCCTGGCATCCATCAGCCTAATCTCCCTCCCAAGCCGCTAAATTACAGCACCCAGTTGCTTATTAAAATTTGTTGCCCGTCTCCCAACACCCAGCACTGTTGGAGATTAGACAGGGGCCCCCAGACAAATCTGTTCCAGAGAAGATGAAGAAGAGGAGGAGGAGGAGGAGGAGGAGGAGAAGCAGGAAGAAAGGGAGAGGGCAGGAAGAACAGGGACAGTAGGAGGTTAAAAAAGAAAAATGCGCTTGCTGAGATGGACTGGATCAGAGTCGGGGACGATCATCTGGTTTGATTTATACACTCTGGTGGATCTGCCGCCGGTATCGCTCATGCACGTGCACACACACACACTCTCAACATCTCTGCATTTTCCTCTCAAAACACACACACGCCGCACATGCTCGCATCCCCTCAACTGTAGGCTTTCACTCCTGTCAAATAAAAGAAAAAACAACAACACACACACACACACACACACACACACACACACACACACACGCACTGGTGTAGGAGAATGCAGAGTTTGCAACGCTTCCTATTGCACACTCAATCAAACTGGTAGCCAGATAAGATGCATGATGAATGGCGTAATTGAAGGCGGCGGCAGGGTAATGCTGCATCGCTCTGGGTTTAGGGGGAAGAGAAGAGTGGTGAGTAAATGATTAGCCAGTAGGATTTATTGTTATTGCCCGTACATTAAAAAGTACTAAGACTGGCTGGCTAGCCGACTGCAGCACACCTCCAGCTATTTAGCATATAAAAACTTGTCATGCACAGACCAGCGTTTCACCTCTGTGGACTGAGTGGGGGGAGTGGTTTGAATTTATACAAATTACAAATCAGTGTAATACAGAGAGGGATTTTTCAGAAATACATCGACATGAAAATTTAGTGCGCAATTTAACGATCAAAATCATTACAACCCCCGAGCGTTCACCTGCAGGTCAGTGGGTGAACTAGAGAACCTCTGGTTGCACTCAAACAATCAAATCTGCCTTTCACATTCTAAAAGCTAGAAACGCAGCTTGACAGAGGGAGCTAAATGCTGTACTTAAGAGCCACAGAGAGTTGATTTGTTCCCTGATAACACATCTTTCCTGTACATCTGCAAAGAGTGAGAGAGGGAGAGAGCAAGAGAGAGTGTACAAAGGGGACTTCCGTGTCTTCACGCCATCTGATGACCCTGATTAACTGTACTATACTACTCGTTGGGCCTAATCTTTCTTAATGGATCTTGGCTTGTGGCACATGACTGGATGATCTCAATTAGTGACGCTTGGGATGCTGTTTTAGCAGACACTCTAAGCCAGCAGGTCTTGGGGAGACAATTATTATCAGATCTTGGTTGAAAATGTATGTTACTTTGATATGATTTACACTTTTTGACAAGCACGTTGAGCTAAGGGTACAGAGAGATAAGCCATTCGAATATACTCTTCAAAAGCAGTACAGAGGAAGATAAATGGCAACTGTTGAGAACACATTAGAATACGATGCTATTTCTGATTTATCTACTTCTGATTTGTCTTGGATGTTCCAAAGGCTTTTTGCTGATCTCTGAGCCACTTAAAATAGGTTGTCTGGCAATACAGAGTCCTGATGAAATAATTGTAGTTTCCTAGACAACACAGTACATTTAAGTAAATCAGTTATCAAAACCAATCCCATTTATATGCCTAACAATTGATTAGCACTGTCAAGAAAAAAATAGGGCAGACCAAGCTGCTTCTCGATGAGTTTTTAATTTTTTGTTGTAACAAACATTCAACAGACTCAATTTTCTTTCGTAAAAGAAAAAAAAATCAGCAAATGGAAACGAACAGTGATGCACTGAATCATTGAAAATTTACAGAGCTTAAATCGGTCTCAGTAGGTGAGATGCGCTCCTGTAGTAGAAACCCATAATCCACCACACAAGTACAAAAATCATTAACTAAGAACATAAGCCGTAAATGTGAGTATGCACATGGGTGTCACACATTTTATAACTGGCAAAGACGCACATCACAATAAAACCAAGACCAAAATCTGAAAAGTTCAGCCAGTGAGATGCACGAGCACTCCAGGAACACATAAACACATGCGCGCGCGCGTGCACTCACACACACATGCACACACACACACACACACACACACACGCACCGCATCTGCTGCACCATCAGTGAGAATGCAGTGTGGTTGTACAGAGCGTGTCCACTGTCAACACATACCGTCAAGGAAAACAGCACAGTGAAAACCACACGTGTACACGTTGAGGCAACTGTGGTCTCAGACAAAGCCCTTTCAGCTGCTCTAAATAGAAAAGCAACATAGCAGTTGCTTCGTCTGAAAGTTTAATTAGCATAGCAGCTAGAGTACACAAAGATAGAAGGCCTGGCACTGGCATTGAGACGTGAGCCAAAAAGCACCCACAAATGTGTGCTATTTTAAAGATGAATCTTTGATGTGCTCTTATTGATTCGTTGTTTTTATACATACATACATACATATTTTTATATATAGAATTCAATTCCTTGTGTTTGCTTGCGCTGCAGGGTGTGTGTCTAGATAGATGGAGTTCAGTTCAGGATCTAGCGCTTTTTATAGAGTGTGTCTACCTCCCTTCGGTCGCCAGCAGCACTGTGTGTTGATGTTCAGACTGATTGAGTGGTTTGCTGGTCAGCCAACTGGGCATCCGGCTGGTGGACTGCCCGCATTGATTGCTCAGACGAGCTTGTCTTCTGGTGCACAGACAAAAATAGAGAGATGAAGAGGGACGCCGAGAGGAAATGAGCATCGTAAAAACAGAGGAAACGGTAAAGCAGGAGAGGGAGAGAGAGAGAAAGAGGGAGAGAGAGAAGGTTGAAGGGGGAGCGAAAACACCAGCTTAAATGAAAGTTTATTAGCTGTATCAGTCAGTCAGGTGGGGTGGGGTGGGATGGAGGGTTTTGCCCCAGGCCCTCTATCCTCTCTATCTATTTACCCCTCCCTCTGCTAGTGTGTGTGTGTGTGTGTGTGTGTGTGTGTGTGTGTGTGTGTGTGTGTGTGTTTGCAAGGGGAGGGGCAGGCATGACGGGAAAACATTAGGTTGTTGGCAAGTGGCCTGTACACCAGCCAGTAATTGGCTTGGGTAATGGTCATGTCCAGACAAATGGTGTGCGCTCTAACTGTGTTACGAGCAACCAACTGCTCCACCTGTACTCACAGCATTAGAGCTGGTGGTGCTAGGAAACTGAATGGCTGCAGTGTGTGTATTTGTTTGTGTACAAGACTCACAAAACATTACATTTCCTAGGACATATCATTTTTTATTTTAACCTCATGACCAAATATGTTTTGCATTGCCTGCACGCATGATTCATGGCTTGCTTGTGCCCAATGTGTGTATGTGTGTGGGGGGGGACCACACTGATACGGAGGGAAAAGAAGCTCCGCTCACCTCGAGGGATAAACCGACATCTGCCAGTGTCCTCCAAACATGTGACAGATCGGAGATGAGGAGGAAGAAAGACAGAAAGTGAAAGGAAAATGCAGAGCGGGACCCATGACAAGAGACTGAGGATAAGTTCAATTTTTCATTCGTCCCTCCCTCTGCTGTGCATCACTTCGCTGTCTGACAGCAAGCTGAGACACTAATGTCCATTGTGTCTGGCTGGGTTGTAAGCATCTGTGTGTGCACTGTTGTGCGAGCGTGAGTGTGTGGTGTGTGCATGAGTGTGTGCTACTCTGTCCTCCGTAGATATTATGGCAGTGAAAATGAAACATACTGTGCATTGCAACAGAAACTATGCAAGCTAAATATCATGGACAAAGCTGTGTGAGCATATACATGCCTCTATGTGTATGTATGTGTGTGTGTGTGTGTGTGCGTGTGTGTGTGTGTATGTGTCATTGCAGCCCCTCAGTCATCTAGCTATCATCTCCCGCCAGACAGGCCCCACCAAGCCGACCCAGCTGGATAATGAGATCCATTATGATTTACGTGCCAAGAGGACAGCGAGACAGAACAAAGACATGCACACACACAGTTTGGTGTACATTTCTGTGTGTGTGTGTGTGTGTGTGTGTGAGAGAGAGAGAGAGAGAGAGAGAGAGTTGGAGAGAGAGAGTATGGGCTCTCTATCTTTCATTGTATGTGCTGATGTGAGCTACCACTGTTTCATATTTCAGTTTTTTCCATGATGTGTGTGTGTGTGCATGTGAGTGTGCAAGCTATGTTGGTTGCCTGTAGGGCAATCTGCAGTGGGTTCTCTTTCTGTTTGCAACTTGAGAAGTCTGACCATCTCTCTCGCTATCCATCCTGCTCTCTGCATCACACACTCACTCTTCTCTCCCCTATCCTTCTGTTGGAAAAAGTGAACTCATTTAGACTGAGAGCAAAGTAACCTCTCTCCCTTGCTCTCTCTCTTTCTCACACACACACACACACACACACACACACACACACACACACACACACACACACACACACAGACTGCCCCAGGGCCTCGAATGCAGAAAGCGAAAGGTGAGGATTACAGCTGCATCAAAAAAGGTGACCACACAACCCCAACCTGATTGATCAGCACCTCTGCAGAGAGCCGGAGCTGGCTGGGGATTCATTCTGAGGTATGTGTATGTGTATAAGTGTATGCTGGGATTTCTTAGCGGAGAGCCGCAGTAGCTGTCAAACATATTTAGGAAAAGAAGCAGGCTATTGCTTCATTTCACTTCTAGTGGTATGGAGGTGAAGATGGTGTCCAAGCTAAGAGAGGGAGATTAGACAAGGAAGCAGGTGGTGCACTTTTATAATCTGAACAATACCAATGTAGATTTGGAGAAGCAGATGCACAATGTCAAGATTTAAACACAGAATGGGAGTCTTAACATTCGATTGTTCTACCTCATTCATGTTTATTAGAAGCTAATTTTTCCATTTATCGACATCTGGATATTTAGAAAACACACATGGAACAAAAAAGAGATAGCGGTAGCCTGTTAGCTCACTCGTAGCCTGTTAGTGTGTTCTTCAGAGCTCACACAACAGGGACAATCCAGAATCCACAGCAAGAAGTTTTCAACCCACTTGAAGCAAAAACTGACTTCCTGTCTCAATGGTACTCAAAGCGCTTTACAATATCATCTCATTCACACATTTACACACACACACACACACACACACACACACACACACACACAAACACTAAACATCTGGTACTGCATCAGTGGAGGAAAGGAGTGATAAACAAAAAATCTTGTTTTGTCTTCACATCATAGACGTGTCTGATAAATTAAAATGAGCTGTAGTGTAATTCTCTCATAACTAAGAAACAAATTGAATGATTGTTCTTCCGAGATGCATTTGAGAATATTACAAAATATGTCAAGTTGATGTGAGGATCAATTTATAATCACAGTTTTTATGGTAATCTTGATCTTGGCAAAATTGCACACAAATGTATGATAAATTGAAAAAATATGAGACTGCAAACTACAAACACACACTCACTCACACACACAAACACACACACACACACACACACACACACAGAGCAGCCCTCTGAGAGTTGGGCACAAGAAACAATGGCAGGATTCTTTTCTGTTCCTGTTTTATGAAGTATTCAAGTGACGCCAGCTCAATTAGAGGCCTAAATACCGAGATCCAGACTGAGGAGAGATGAACAGAGATTAAATAGAGAGCGAAGGACGATAAGGACAACAGAGAGGCGCGGTGGTGGTGGTGGTGGTGTGTGTGTGTGTGTGTGTGTGTGTGGGGGGGGGGGGGGTTAAAGGTACAGGCCTGGGAGGAGTCCTGTGGGATATAATGAAGATGATGATGGAGAGTGTATTGATTCCTAAAAGAAACAGGAGGGAGCAAAAGCAAGAGATATAAAGGTATGAATGTAGCTGTGGGAAGAATGTCAGTTCAGCAGAATAAAGGCGACAAGGACAGTGAGAGAGATTTGTGTCAGCCAGAGGCATACCAGGACCATGATGACCTCCTTGATCTCACTGCCACTGCTCTGTCTTTGTGTACACGCACATAAAAACACACACACATACACACACAATCCTCTGCGGTATGAATTTCCATCATCAAATGTGATCAGCGCTACTGTCTGCAAGCCAACATTCACTCAACCGTGATAACCTCTGTTTGAACGTGCACCGGCGCGCACACACATACACAGCAACACTTTCTAACAGCAGAACACTGGACCTTTAGACCACAACACATACATTCACCTACAGTGCTACGTAGTGAAAGAAGGATCTGACAAGCCTGGTTAAATTAAAAGGTCAAATAAATTAAACAGACATCAAAGGGAATGAGCTTTCAGATGAACACCGCGGCGGCCCAGAGGTTGAGCTCTGGGGGATTGACGCTAAGATGAAGAGGAGCACAACCATTAGGAATTCATTTAAGAGAGAATTCAGCTTTATTGCAGCTTGGCACCTATTCTCTTTGATTTGGTCGTTGTTTGTACGGTTAGTGGCAACATATAAGCGCCAAGTTAATTACTGTGATCTGCAGCTTTAAACACAAAAAATAAAAGTCAGATGGAGTTAAAAAAAAACAAAAAAACGCAAGCAGTCAGAAGATCTGGTGTGTTTAAACTCCAGAACTGTGACCTGAAGTACTTGTGAAGTACATATAAAGTGTTTACTGAGCAGAGACATAGCGCTTTTTCAGTTTTGCCTCCACCTTGCAAATCTTGGTAAATTGGTCATTTGGCTGCACAGGGTTGACAAGCTTTAATCTTTAATCCTAAGAATTATTGTCCTGACTATGATACTATCATAACTGATCAAATAATTGCCAAAAGTATGGAAAAATAAGTAGCTATAGAAAATAAAATCCTCTTTTACTTTCAGGTGAGCAAACCTATGTTGTTTTTGATCTCCTATGCCAGAGTAACACAACATGTTTCTTTAATCAGACGACGCTCGCGGGAAAATACTCACAAATGGGATGTTTGGCCTTGTATCTTCTGTCAAGGTCCTTGACATGAAAAGGTTTGGGATCACATAGCTATGTGAAACCCATACACACTACTACATTCAAGATGGCTAATCTAAGGGGGCACTTTTAAGTCCCCTCCAGTCAAAAAAAGTATGTTTTTCTTCTTCTTGTTCGGAGAGCTTATTGATTGAGTGATGCGCATGCGGAGTTGAACTTTTCTCTATGCAACTGAAAATCTCATTTGAGTGATTTGTGAAATCTAAAATGGTTTGGAGGCCAACCCTGGTCCAATTTTCAGCATAAACAAGTATGAGGTGGAAACCTGAAGCCTTAAGTACACAAACAACCAGAGTGGAGTTAAAAAGGAAGTATCTTTTATCCAGCAGTTTAAATTGTGAAATGAAAAACATTTGCGAATTCATATATTCTGGAATTTTAATGAACAGAGAAGGAGTAGTGTCATTTCAAGGATTTCATAAACCATGTCAGACACACATTTTTATTAGAGCATTTTTGTGTGGCTTAAAGCATGTGCAGAGAGGATCTTTAATGTCACGCAGCATAATGAATGCCAGCTTTTATTTAAAGGGTCTGTTTGTGTTTGGGTGGGCCCTGCTGGGGCTAAACCTCTTACCATAGTTATTTTGCGTATTCCCCGGGCATATACTGACAGACTGTAGTGGTTTCACTACATTTTCAATCAATGCAGACAAAAGGTTTGTCATCTTCTACAGTAGTTGGTTAGCCACTTTCAGAGCTATTCCAACTTCTAAGTTGGTATGTGTGTTGTCTGTGTGGGAGCTGAACCCACAAGCCTAGTGTTGTGGCATGTTCCATGCTCCATCGAAGAAGGCAATCTGCACCAGCGTCAAAAACCCAAACACACGCTGTAATCAAAATAATATCCTCTAATTTGAGTACTGACAAAACAACACTGCGCCTCAGATCTTGTTCTGACAGAAACCTAACGTCAATATTTCTCCAACAAACCAAACTCCGGTGAGCCCCCCGCCCCCGTTCCCAGCATCTCAATCTTCTTTAACAAAACAGTTCTTCACTCAGTGTAGTGCCAGCCCTAATCACTTCCCTCAGCACCAGGTGGTTCTCATTGACTGAGGCCCAACTTCTCCACTCCGCAGGACGCTTCGCCAGAGGAAATTGGCTCGTCTACACGCATTTATTGCTCGTGAGCTCTATCGAAGGGAGTCGTGCGGCCGCTCCAACGCTGGCCTTTCTTCAGGATCTTTCAGAGGCCTGTTTCGCTGTACGGAAACAGCTGTGGCAGCATGCACTCCACCATCCAAAGAAACAATTAGAAACACCCTTTTCCTATTACTCCCCACCATTAACCATCATTGTGTGAAATTAGAGGCAGCCTATGGAATAAGTGGACTCTAATTCATGCCCTCTCTTCATGGGCTGGTGCTGCTGCAGTGGCTCTCCTCTGCTCATGATGAGGATGAAAGAGAAATGTTAACCAAACCGAGCAGCTCATCTGTGGGAGCAGAGAAAAGGTCTTGGAGTGGCTCTATAGTGAAGTGTGTGTGTGTGTGTGTGGGGGGGGGGGGGTGAGAGAGAGAGAGAGAGGGAAGATGAGGGGATTGAGAACAGAGAGCATAGATACTGTATATCTGTTGTGCTATCATCTACCTGAACTGAAGAATTGCTCTGAAAACCTATAGTCAGTTAAACAGAATCTAAATAAAAAGGAATGTGGGAAATAATGTGAGTGTGTGTGTGTTTGTGTGAGTGCCTGGGCCTTGCCTGTAATTGCCTGGCCTCAGTCCAGCGGGATGAATACCCCACCATGGGGCAATCCCTCTCCACTAGCCGCTTTTTATCCCTCCAAGGCTTTCCCATTTTGGACCATAGTGCTAACCAGCAGGGTCTGATTAGATTTAAATGTCAGGAGAGATAAGACAATACAGTTATCTTCCAAATTATGGCCCATTAAAGGGCCTAAGCAGTGCACCTCCCTCCTCAACTAACTAATCACCGACCAGATTCATCATCTAACAGACTGGGGCATAATTTGGGAGGCTGTGGTTTCTCTTGCTTCTCCCTTTCTGTGTGTGTGTGCTTATCCCACCATGTGCAAGGGCATCCAGGAGTGTCTGTAATGTATGATCAGTGTGTGTTCATGCTGTGTCCGCAAGTGTGTGTATGTGTGTGTCACTCCAGAGGGAGCTGGTTCAGCACCACAGGCCAGTGCACCATTAAAGGGAAAGAGAGAGCGACACTGTGCAACAGAGAGGGAGAGAGAAAGAGAGAGCGAGACAGAGACAGAGTTTGTGTGTGTGTGCGCTTGTGTATGTGTGCGTGCGCGTGTGTATATGTGTGTTTGTATGTGTGTATGCGATGGAGAGTGAGGGAGGAAGAGGAAAGAGGCTCCTCATTTAGACAGCAGGAGCAGCAGGCTGTGTTCCACCTGCAGCCAACCAGCAGACAGACAAAGAGACAGGCATGGGTTGAGAACCTGGAGGCTTCCCATCTGCCTCCTCCTCAGTCACCTGCTGTCCTCGGGGTGTCATTCAGATTTAAAAAAGGAAAAAAAGAAAAAGCAGTCTAAATCTTCTGGACTGTTACCTTAAATCTTTATAAACTCTACCATATTTTAATCTTCCTTTCCTCATTCTTTGGACACATGATGCCTTTGTTCTTACACCTATCCTTCCTTCCTCTCCTCCCCTCCTTCCTCTTATTGCTGATCATACATTACACTTTTCAGTCCATCATCGTTAAGGTGGTGACGGTGTGAGTTAAGGGGTCCGATAGTGGAAAAATGAAAATTATAGGATTCATATCTCAAGGTGGTTTCCTCCATATCCTCGGTTCTCTCGCCTCGTTACGCATCACCATGTCTTGCCCTCCCCACCTTTTTAGTATTCATCTTCTACACCTCTTCTGGATGTTATGACACTACCTCTCCTTTGCGCAGGATCTTTTGTCTGTTGCTTCATCCCTCCGCTTCCCCTCTATCTTTTCTCCCATTTTGACCCCCCGCGCTCTTCCATCATTGAGCTACTTTCATTGGGTTCTGACTTCATACCTCCACCGGCAATTTATGCACAAGAGCCTGGGCAGGGTGCATTAGAGCCTTCACCGTACAGCAAGGCATTATGGATTACTCTATTAATAGCTGCTGAGTGACCTGTAAAAGCTTTTCCTTACATGCAGACATTGTTCAGTCAATATGAGCCTGAGCTAAATCGAATTATCAAAATGACTAGGGCTAATATAGGTTTCAAGAGACTCTTATCAAAAGTGATGAATAATAGAGAAAGGAAAATATGCAAGAATTAAACATGGTGCATAAGCAGTAGCCGACAGACACATACCATAGTATGTTGGGATCTTGCTAAGCCACAGGTTCAAACCCAGCACATAGCAGATCTTCATAGGAGGTTCAGACGTAGGAGAACCTGACAGATTGGGGGGGGGGGGCAGCAAGAGAGAGAGAGAAGGAGGGAGGGGGAGAGAGAGAGAGAGAGAAAGAGAGAAGAATAGGAGGAGCCCAGGGTGTCATTTCTCTCTCTGTCAGCTCCCTGCCTCCCCCATTCCCCCTCCCCACCTCCCCATCACCCTCTTGAGACATGGATGCTTCATGGGGACAATTACCGACTGACACTTCATCATGGGCCGCGCGACAGGCGCTGACGGCCCTCGTCCAAACAAATGATGCTGGGGTCGAGGTTGCGGGCCTGCCTCAGAGTCTGCCTGCCTGCAGCCTCGTTGCACGACCCTCCACTGCATTAGCAAGTCACACACACAACACACACACACAGAAAAACCCTACATTAAAAGAGACTCCTCACAACCAACCACCTCCTTTAAGAAAAACACATTTATCAGCAGTGGGGGAGGTGTGTGTGTGTGTGTGTGTGGGGGGGGGGGGTTCCATAGAGGGATGGAGGCTGGGTGGAGGTGCTACAGTACTGTCAGCCCCCATCCCCCTTAGGTAAAGAGAGAGCTCTTTATCTTTGTGAGGCAACTAGGACTCACACAAACACAAAAATACTCCCTAACCCTACACATTTAGATGAAATCAGACAATGTGGTTTAATATTAGCATGGTGACAAAACCATGCGCGCCTCTGATGCCCATGGACAAGCAAATCACTTATTTGCTTTAAGTAAAGAGTTACCAAGTTTAGATTCAAAGTAGGTCAGTCGCTAAAAGTTAAAAAAAAAACAAAGCAGCATATAGCATTTAAGCAGAAATCATCATCCAGAGTGAGGGGGGGACCCGCTGGTGGCAGTCCCTTAGCTGTGGGCCTGAACTCGAAGATTAATAAATGCTTGTATGATCTAAAGATCATACGCAGCCCAGAGAGGCCGATGAACAACAGTTGAGACAGGCATCAAATGTTTGACTAACACTAAAACAACACTTGGTAGAAAGCTCGCCGGTCTCTGTGCATGTAGGATGGGGAGGAGAGGATTGAAAGAGAGACAGACATGGCATAAACAATGAAACATTTATCAAAGCGTGGAGTGTAACACCCCCTGTGCTGCACAGGCAGACTGCTAATGTAGGCTGCATTGCTCCCCTGGAATCCTTAGCTGCTACTGCGAACAGGTGATGAGCTAATATGCTTCACGTTTGTGAAAACTCCAAAACAATCTGTTCCCTTTGGCGCTATACTTGCCCTCTACTATCCCCATGACAGCCGGTTTTCATTCTTCCCTTTCCTCATTATTATGCATTTCCCTGTTTTTAGTTTCACATTCTTTTCATTCATGTTACTGATGTTTTCCCTATTGACTGCCCCCACCCATCCACCCCTCCATCCCCTTGATAAATGTGTTTATGGCATCGCTCACGCTTACAAGCCCCTGCACAAGCTGCTGTCTAAGATAAATAAAAGGAGAGGCTGAAAGGTGTGAGGTGGAGATGGTGGGGTGGGGTGGGCTGGAGAGAGTAAAAATGAAGGGCAGGGAATGAAAAAATACAGAGCGAAAGCTATGCGTCATGTTGGAGAGGCCCTTGAGAACGCCTTCAATCTTTCCGTCAATATTCAGCGTGCAAGCCTGTGTATGCCATCATTAAAAAGTGGACGCTTCCCTTTTGATTCATCATAAGGACACATGGCTGACAGCTTCTGGTAAACAAACGTGTGTTAAATAATGTGTGTGTGTGTGTGTGTAAGACTGTGTGTGTGTGTGTTCTTACCACACAGTCCCAGATACAGGGTCTGCCTGTCCTTTATCTATTGAAATGGATGGATTACGTACCGTAATATGAGGAAATGACAGAGTTAGCCTTTTTGCTGTCTGATAATTACTGTTAGAGTTAATCGGTGTATAGAGGTTCCGGTTATTTAACACTGGGAAAAAAGAAAAAGATTTAGAGGAGGATTTTCTGCATGAGGTGAGTGGGAGTAAAGTGAAGGTACCTTAAGCTTTCCTTGCTTAATCACTCCCAAGATATCTAAATGTTTGAATAGGAGAAACATCACAGGATGAAACCTTTGATCAAAACATCAAGAGGTAATGGTGGGGCAAAATCAATATTAAAAGCTATCTGAGTTGTGTAAAAGAGCAGCCATAAAGGCAGAGGCAGTGTGATCAGTGACATCTGTGGGCTCTCACATTAGCTAAACCCAAACAAGTGATGCAGACTATCATGGTAAGTGTTTATTAGAGTAGACCCAAATAACCTGCACTCACCGAAGTAAGTGACACTTTCTTGTTGAGAAGGATGAGTCAACACAGCAGCCAGATCAAATCAGAGCAGGTGAGTGTGTCTGCATGTGTGTGCATGTGCCCAGGCTGTCTGACCCACAAAGAAAGTCAACTGGCTATGGTGGTGTTGGATGGAGGGGCGTGCTTGACATTTAGGTTTCATGTGGTAATGGACGTTGACCCGCTGGGGTCAGGCCTGACAGCGAGACAGCAGAGGGGCCCATTCCTGCCCACGGCCCCCTTTCGTGTAACTAGACACTAGCAAAACAGTGGTGAGTGCGTGTACTTGCGCACAGATGCACGCACACACACACGATCAGTCACTCAGTAGAAAAGAAGACTGAAGGGCATCCCACAGGTTGGACCACATAGGTGGGCTGTCATTCTAGAGAAGAGACAGATGTGTTCAGTCACTGTGTGGTTTTGATTGTCAGGAGCAGCATGTGCTGGCAAAAGGATCTTGAGCTCATGCGTGTGTATTTTGTTTACATTTTCTATATGCGTGTTAGTGCACTTCTACAACCATGGCAACAGCAGCTTCACTGAAGAGGAACAGTAGTAGCTGCAGTTGTTAAGAGAGTTCCATGTGTTCACCCACCACTCAGCAACAGGAGGCTACTTTATATACTGTTTGTGACAGCTTTGTGGTAATAATGGAGCCCAGGCCCCCGCTAGTGCAAGTGGCATGCTCAGTCAAGTGAGACTTTGCCTAAGAGAACCCACAGACATACACACACACATAGGCAGCTTGCTTCACACATAATGAGACCACTGGGAGAGTGGAGAGCAAGAGGCAGGGAGAGGGAGACGAATAGAGGAGGGAGGAAGGAGAGCATAGGATGAAAGTGAGAATGGAGTAGAGAAAGACAAATACCCCAGCAGAAACTAAAGCAACAACGAAAGCAAATGCTAAAACTTTCAAGGTTTGGGATTGGAGCAAAGGGAGGGAGGATGTAGGGGGGGAGGAAACGAGTGATGACCTGGATTACTGCCATGGAAGCAGTAGGAAGATAGGGGGAAAGGAGTGAGAGTGTGTCTATGTGAGAGAGTGAGAGAGGTTGAGGTGCAGCTCTAGGTTTAGCAGTGTTTAGTAGAGTGGTTACACAATGTACACAACACAAGAATGCAGGGGGGAGTGGATCAAAGACATGGGGTGCATACATAACTAAATCTGACACCGTAGTGCAACCAGAGATGAGCAGCAGGGAGAGAAAAAGACCAAAAAACAACTGTAATATAAAGAGAAAGAAACCCCTGAGGATGGAGGTAGAGTACACTGGGTTGCTATTACACATCGTCTTTAAGTAACTGAGGAAAAGGAGGGTAAACAGCAAGACTGGCAACAAAAAATAGGTGCCTACAGCATAATCTGTTCAACCAAGCAGGTGCACACTGCAAGGTGGAGGAGTAAATAAGTCCAAAATGAGAAGAGGCTTAAATGTCCAGTGACAGGGAATAGAGACAGACAGACACAGCTGAGCTTTTCGTTTTGCTTCCAGGGAAAGTGGGGCGTGAATTATTAACAGGCACTCAGTCTAATAAAGTGAGGATGAGCCACTTGGCACAGTGCTCATCCTAGCAGACAAGCAGACTTGTTTGGACTACAGAGATTAGGCTCCACAGCAGGTTAGAGTGTCAACAAGTGACATGTAACCATTATACAACAACAATGAACACTGCTGTAATTATTGATGGGGGGAAAAAAAACGGTTTAACTGGAATGTGTGCTGAATTTTGGATTCACTGAATACCTCTGTGTGTCCACTGCCCAATAACAATGACAGTGGTGCATTCAATGGCATATTAAAGAAGACGGGAGAAATATGTTTGGCGCAAATTTAGTTTCAGCTTGTTTCAACACATCAGCAAGGCCACAGCATATTCAGACCACACATATCTAGGGCTGGAGCTGTCGTGCGCTTGCTTTGTTTTTTTTTTCTCTTGCACTTTTCCTATTATATAAGCACAGAAGGGGAAGGAAATTTAAGTGACCACTGTGGTCCAGTACACAATTCCTGTGTAGATTTGGAAAGCTGCATTACCACTCTTGGACTGCAAAATGCCTGAGGAAATGAAGTCCCTTTATTTTAGGAAAAACACACCCACCCAAGTCCCAGTTCACAACGAATCCCAATCACCCTGTCTATTGTGAACATTCCCCAGTGCATTGTCTCATCAGCCTTTAAAATCATGCCAATCTGTGTCAAACATTCTGGGAATTGAACAGCAGTAGACAGAACAGCTCTGTTTGATCAGGGGTGTGGTTTTTTTTCCACCAGTTGCTAACCAAACTATAGGTAGTTTGCATCAAAATCTGTGGATCTGCAGCTTTTTTGACCCATAAATAGGCAATGGACAGCTTTGCCTTTCTGTTTTTGTTGTTGTTGTTGTTGTTTCATGGTGTAACATTTGATGTCCAAACCACGGCACCTAGTGGCTAATTAGCATGCTTTGTGTAGCGAGCCTGTTTTAAAACAAGGTGTAGCCACATTGTTTCTGGTTTTGTGCAGGTGATGCATATCATCACACCAGAAAATTGGGTGAAAATGTGTGCGTCCATTTGAATGTCATTATTCCATCCCTATAACTACAACGGTAGATTATACATACCAGTGATGACCACAGAGAATCCTGGGAGTGAATGTGGATTGATTGTACTCTGTCCTTGATGATAGTGGGCCTAAGCCAGTTTTTGTTCAAGTGATAAAGGAGTATATTTTTGATAGTTTTACTGGAATTGCATGGGACACCAATCTAATCAACACCTTTCTCCTCACTATCCAGGTCAACAAGAGCGAGAAAAACTCTGCAGAGCTCAGCAGTGTAGCATGATGGTTAGTGGCTACAGTCACAGCATAGCTGCTCTCCGCCTGCCTCCACCTCTAGCTGTCCGCATGCCACAGTTCAACCCTCACAGATCCAGCGGAAAGGCTTCAGGATCATCCCGTGGGTGAGCTGGCAGGCAGGCTGGTACATATTGTGATGATGGTCAGTGAATGAATGCAACAGTCTCGTCAGAAGAGCTCCGTCCTTGCTCTGGGTGTGTAAAATTCCACAAAGTGCTGGTGTTGCTGTTGGAAGCTGACCTTGCTGACCAGCTAGACTCCTTCTAGATCCTCTCTGCCTTCCATCCAACATTCAATCCCTGCTTACTCTGGTTCATATACTGAAAGCTGGGAAATGCAATGTTCTTGCAGCACTAAAAGGGGACACTCAAATTGAACTTTAGAAGAAGAAGATGGTATTGTTTAAGATTTTTAATAAAGTAGGTCTTCATAGGACCAAACATTTCTGCCTGAACCACTAAAGATACATAAACCTACTACCCATGAACCAGTTAGATCAATCTGTTAGTTGAAAGTTGGGAGGCTTAACAGAAAAATAACATGAAAGCAGGACCCGGACTCAAAATAGAGTTATGACTGAGTCAAATCTAGTCAGGGGACAGACTTGATGGGCTATTTCTTATTCACAAGTTGTTGAAACAAAACTTTTTGTGTTACTCAATGCAACTTTAACCGTCGCTTACGTGGCCCGATCAGACCCCGTTTTTTTTCAGAGCCACAGAATTTCAAACCCATCTGGAACCCAACCTGGACCCAACTGAGCATCGAAGTGTGAATCCAGACCTGCATAGGTCTCACGTCAGGTCACGAGTCACGCGGTTCGCTCTGGCTTGTGAGGACCTATAAAAACTTGACAATTTAATTAAAAATGCCAATCAGTTCCATTTCCTAATTTATTAGTTTTACATACAGTTAAATCAAGATTAAGAAAGCCGGTTTAAGTTATAACTTTGAGAGACCAGAACATGCGCTGCTATTTTTCCTCCAACATTTTTGGCATGTTATAAATCAAACAAGTTACTTAAACAGTAATCAACAGATTAATTGATAATGAAAATAATCATTAGTTGCAGCCTTCAGTGACATAGTAATGAATCATAACTGTTGGAATGAGATTTAGAAATTAGCTCGCCAGCGGCCATGTCGTAATACATTTAATGTGTATTGGCAGTCTGCTCAAGTGTAGAGATACTACAGTATGTCTCATGTTGCGGTGATAACAGGGGCCTTTGAGTTAAGAGCAACTGGCCTCTATAACAGCCACCTCTGTTGATACAACACCTTCAGCCACATATTCACTTTATATGTGCTTGTAGTTAACTGAAAGGTCATAGTGTAATAGCTCGGTGCTATATAACTGAACACATAACGGTTATTAGCCAATATTCCTAGTTAATATTTCCTGAATGGACCTGTTTACCTCAGGCAGCAAGTATAGCCAATTAGACCATGTCAACATAAATATAGTACACACGCACACACACACAAACACACACACACACACACACACACACAAACTCTCACAGTAGTAAAACTTAGAATGAGTCCTGAGAATCAAGTCCTACCATTACGAAGACACTTGACAATAAAGGTTTGTCACCGAGAGATAATATGCTCCTCATCATTCAATAAGGTAATTCTCTCCTACAAGACTCTCAACTGCACAATATCCTGCAGGCAAGTCACAAAGCTCAGGTGTTGATATGCCTCTATTGTACATTATAACAGTAATGTGTGCAATTGAAACCATGAGGGCTTAAATGAGCCAGAGCAGCGAGATAACTTTGTATCATATTGAACACACAATCAGAATAAAAGTCCCCATCCTGAGCTGGTCTGTCCAGCTTTCCACAAATTTTACACTTCAACCTTCCCTCTCCACATTTTGCAAAACAGGAAGGTCCCTATGTCAATGTGTATAATAAATCAGTGACTACTGTAGTTAATTTCTTCTCTCATGTGCTCTCTCCCTGTCTCCTTAGGGGTTCCCAGTGGTTGTCCAGAGCACATGTGTTTTGGTTTACCTAGAGCGGAGCCCTATCTAAGCCTGGTCTGAGAGCAGACTGCTGGCTTTGTCGGTGACACCATTAATCAACTGTCCTTTAACAAAAACAGAAAACCAGATGAGAGACAAAGGGAAGAGACATGAAGGAGGGTGGGGTGGGGTGGGGGGCTTATTTAGGTGGAGAAAAAGAAGGCAGAGAGGGTAAGAAAGAAGGAAGAGAGGAGAGACAGAGAGGAGGGGGATGCTTGACCCAGATCCAGGCCTTTAATAAATCAAGCAGCAACAATAACAAGCAAAGTTTTCATGTGGCTTGACTGATTAATCAGGCTTTTTTTTCTGACATGGGAAGCGAGGGAGTCTTTTCTTCTTTTTCTGTCTTGTCTCCCTCGTGGGAGACCGAAGACTAGTTGAGCAAGTCTTTTAATGTTGGGTGTTTAGGACTTTGGGCTGCAAGTTTTAGGAGGACTGCATTAATTCTTTAATGTGTTCACTTTATGGTGCAACAGGACAATTTAACAGGCGTAGCCAATGGGGCAGAAGAATGTAGATATGATCAGGTAGGCATGCAGACACAGGTTTCTCTTCCTTTATATGAACAAGCATTGTTTTACACATGCCACACATACTATCCACGCGGTGAGCTGCAGGATGTGAAGCAGCCCTTTGAGACTCTTTCCAAGGTGCCGATCGATGTGCATTGAGTGTGGACAAGGAGGCCTCAGGATCAATAGGGGGCCATTACCGAGATGTGCCCACTGGGACCTGGGGAAGGTGGTTTGTGTGTTTAAGAGTGTTTGTGTGTGTGTGTGTGTGTGTGTGTGTGTGTGTGTCTACAGTCATCCATGTTCAGAATCCTTATCTCCAACCTTCCTTTTGAGGAAGATTCTTTCTATCTCTCACCTTCAGTTTTGTTGCAGTCTTCCCGGCTATTTCCTCTTTCCCTTTCTTTAAAAGTCTCTCGCTTTTTCCTCTTGCGTCCATCCTGTGTGCACTGTAGCGACACACAGCTGCTTGTGACGTCCTCCGTAAGTAAATATCTGAGACAAACCTCTCTTCCTTCACTCCTCCCACTACCACTTTACTGCCCACAGAGAGCACTGACTGTCCTCTTCGGTCTCACTCTCAGCCCGTTCAAGTCAGTAATATTGCCCCACTTTTACGCCTCACTGTCTGTATAAAAATGTACGAAATGGGAAACAGAACGTTCTGCAGCTGAGCCTGAAACTGTATCTGTGTAAGAGGGACAGTCGGAACCACTCACTCCAAACACACTTTGTTGTGGAACGCCATAAATACATTCACACAATGGGCAAGCATTTGGTTGTGTGTAAACGAGCAAAGCATCATCATGATGTCATCATTTTTACAACCACACTGCTGTGTAAAAGTGGCAATGCACACACACGGACATGCGCGCACACAGTTGGGGAGGCAGCATTTCCGCTTGCAGAAATTATCTGGCTGTGACCTACCACCCACCACTTCCTGTTTTACATGAACTTTATGGATCGTGACTATTTGGCATAAAGTTTTACTTATGATTTAGTGTGATATCCTCAGACAGAGTTGATGTCCAGGAGAAGTACAGACATGAATACGGGATTAGTATCAAATATACAAAAAGATCACTTTCATGCTAAAATGCCATATACCAAGAACGTATTTAAACACAGATGTAGAATAACCAGCCAGTCAGGCAGGCAACTGAAACCAATGAGGCAGATTGTGAGCTGGCTCTTGTATCCATCATTACTCAAGGAAAATAGTAAAAAAAAGAGATACACTGTTCGCTACATTTAATGCTCCTAGTAGGAATTGGAGGAGAAACTTCTCCTCCTCCTCCTTCTTCTCCTCCTCCTCCTCCTCCTGCTGCTCACCATCGCCCACTTTTCTGTGGCTGATCTCCACCTGCACCGCCATGAAACGGTGGTTGAAAATAGTGTGTTTGGATGATGTTGTGGAAACACAGGACTATTAAAAGTCAAGCAAATGCCTTTACCAGTGCTTATGAAATTGCACTGAGGTGCCATGTTGGCTCCTGCGAGTCCAGTCCAAAAACCCTTCTGCAGCTGATCAAAAAGGAACACACACACACACACACACACACACACACACACACACACAAACAGAGAGAGAGAGAGAGAGAGAGAGAGAGAGATTCTGGGCTCAGCTTGCAGTCCCGGTTGGTTTGGAAGGCCATAGCAGACTATAACAACTACAGCCTGGCCGGCCTCTTAGTAGCGGGCCCTCTGTTTCAGCAATCTGGGTTCTCTTTGCCTTTGGACACGGACCAAGTCCGGCTGCACAATACACCACTGTGTTTGGGGAGTGAGTGAGGAAGGGGGAGACAGAAACAGAGCAAACTGCAAAGTTTCTGTATGCACACGTGTATAAATAGACATGTGTGTGCTCAAGTGTGCACTGTATGTCATGCCATACTGTACTTCTGTGTGAGCATCTGTATGCATGTGTGTGTATTGTGACTACTGGGCAAACCACACCCACTCTTTCTTCCATATTGGATTGGAATGCCTTACTCCCATCTCCCAAACCTCCATCGTTACATCATGATGGCTGCAGTTTTTTGTTAACTCAGCAGAAACAACCATTTTGAGACTCTTAGCAGCAGTTTCACTCCCTCAGGCAGCATCAGAGTGGAGCCTTCTGAGAAGTTACCGGGACTAACATACATCAATGTCAATCGGAAACAATAATAAAGCAAACTTGTTACGACAGCAAAGAAAACAGACTGCTGATAAAAAAAGTGGGTCTATACCCCTTTAAGGAGTGCAGGCAGCACATGTTCCTTTAAAATTCATTTCCCACAGGTTGCGAGTGCTGTGAGCAAAGCGGGCTAGCCTGAGCCGGGCTGCGCTGCGCATCACGGTAACAAGGGGGAACTGCGCCGCCCAGCCTGCCTGCCCACCACAGGGAATTTGTTTTTGTTTCCTTGCTGCCAAGTTCCTGTCAGGAGGCGCCCCAAAGAGGAACTGCAGACTACTCAGGACTGTTGGCTACACCCTCTTGCCTAGAGTGGCTGGGGTTTTCTGCATACAGTATCGGGTGGTGCTTTGTAGCAGCACTTAAATCCAAGGAGGTCTCGTCATCAATTTCAGCATTCCCACACACACACACACACACACACACACACACACAGACAATTCCACACTTGAGACACTTACTACGTTGTTTCACACCCAGCTCTGACAGCAACAAACTTTTCAAAACAATGTGTAACAGAGAGCATTTTACAACTGTAAACAAATTAACACACATTTACTCAAAATGCAGCACATAAAAATGCATAAAGGCACAGTTTCAATAAAGCAAAACTTTACAAGTGGCACTTTGATATGTTATGGGTACTGTAAAAACTGAACACCACCACATAAAAACATGGCGAACACAGGATGAGTAAACTCACCGAATTAAGTCAAGTGCTTGTGGGAAGGAAAATTACTCTTCCGCTAATGCATAAGACCAAACGTTTCCTTGAGCAGCAACAAAACACGATCTCTGTCGCATTTGTACATAGATACACAGCCTCAGTCTGGCGTAGAGATGTCTTGAGTCATCTAAAATATATGCAGCCCCTCTGTCAAACAAGGTCAGCAAGCATGTTAGTGTTGCTCTCGACTGCTGCGGCCACCAACAAGCTGGTCTCTGAGCGGTAAGGAAAGAGCCATTCACTCGCAGTTATCTTAACAACATGAGTTGTTTGTCAGTGTGCGTGGTTGCAGATAGAGAGATGGGCTGTGTGTGAGCGAATGAGTGAGCGAGCGGAGGAAGAAAAGGTCAGATGTGACCATATAAAGGGGCATGAGACCCGGGATGGCGAGACAGAGTAAAAAAAAATATAAAAAGGGGAAAGAGCAAATGATGGAAGAATAGATGGAAAGATGCTGGCTCAAGTTGATGGGCAAAGGTGAAAGAAAACACGGGGAATCAATTAATGCTTACTGCTAGGACAGCATCCATCTCCTCATTCATTGGTCCAGCAGAAATCACCAGCAACTCTCCATTTACCCAGTTTAAAAGGCAAACTAATGTCTGAGCGAATAAATGCACAGTGGAAAGGTGCTAGCTGCAATTGTTTGAATGACATTCACGTCCTGCCAAACTCAATTCCACACTGTGGATGGAGCGCAAACTCCTGACTGAAACACTCGAATTCATTGAGCAGTGGCGTTAGCAGCCTTCTTCTTCAATTCTGTTGATGGGGAGGATGTCACATGCAGCGCTATATCTTGTTGTTCAAGTGCATTAGAATAAATGAACAGAGTTGCACAAACACATAAAGCTTAGTTTGAAGTCTAATTTGGAAGGCTGGGTAAATGTGACAAACCAAATGGGTTGGCTGTGGAGATTCTGAAAAGCCGCTGTTTGAAACACTTAAGTCAAACACAACAAAATGAAAGAACAAAAATGCTAAAGCAGCATCCCGGTTTCAAACAAGCTGGCACACACAAATAAGGCTGTTTAATCTGAAGGGGGGGGGGGGGGTTCAAAAAAGAGAGTAGGGATGTTGCTGTAGTGTTGTGGCAAGACAAAAAAGACCAAGTCTGGCCAAACAACAAAGGTGTTGAGAGCCGATTATTCAACTCTGTCCAGCTTTGGAGCCAAACAAGAGGCATCATTACACAGGAACTACTGCGCATATAAACAAGACATTCCAAGTTTCCCAAGGTGGGGAGGTGGTAAGAAAAAGAATAATGTTGAAAAAATAGAAAGACCCAACATTGAAAAAACAAAGGAGTTCCATGCTAGACTGGGAAAGAGAGAGAGAGAGAGAGAGAGAGAGAGAGAGAGAGGGAG
>NC_141342.1:10186590-10364090 GCF_037954235.1 Aulostomus chinensis
TACACTCAGTGTTACGCTGACTCTCAGCAGTGGAAACCCCCTTCAGTCACACAAAGATCACATAACCTCTCTTGACATCGCAGGACAGCACTCCCAATGGAAAGATGCAGATTCACACACGCTGAGTGCCAGCCAAGGCTCCAGACTGCCATTGTCCTTTAGAGTCATCCAAGCAAAACAATGAGGAGGGTCACGCAAGGCCCCCTGTGGGATGGTAAATAACCAGAGACAGTAAAAAAGTGAGAGAGCCACTGAGGAAGAGACTGAAGTCTGTTTTACACAGATTTCCAAACACTGCCCTCAAAAGATGCCGTCATCATGGTGCTTTGCTTGTTTACACTGAGTCAAAAAAGGCAGCGTGATGTCGCTCTAGTGTGTAATTTTAGACTCTGCCCAAACTTTGTACTACATTTGTCCTGATTAATGTGATCACAGTTCTCTTAATACACCACACCGAGAGACGCTGCGGGTCACGAGCGGTTATTATTTTTAAGCAATGCATGATAATTTGAAAGAGCTCAGAGAAATTTGTGACAAGTGAGTCAGATATCTTCTGTCATTTGGTTGGTTTAAAAGATTTCAAAGAGAAACAGTAGTAATCACAGCCTAATACTAAATAAGAGTACCAATGGTAAATAATAGTAAAGCATTGGTTAGCACTGTCACCTCAAAGCAAGAAGGTTCTGGGTTTGAGCCTTGGCTCGGGCACGGGATCTTTCTGTGTGGAGTCTGCATGTTCTCCCTGTTCCTGTGTGGGTTCTCTCTGGTACTCCAGCTTCCTCCCACAGTCCAAAGACATCAAGAGAGGACGAGGCTGATTGATACCCTAAATTGACCGTAGGTGTGGCTGTGAGAGTGAATGGTTGTCTGTCTCTATGTGTTGGCCCTGCGATGGACTGGCGACTGGTCCAGTGTGAACCCCGCCTCTCACCCGAATGCTGCTGGGATAGGCTCCAGCCCCCCCGCGACCCTTAACAGGATAAGCGGTAGAAAATGGATGGATGGAGAAAAGTAAAAATAATCCCGACAGATCATTCAAAACGAGATGACATTCTTTTACTGAGAATTAAAACATCAGTGTTTTAAAGGATTTGAACAGTGCTATCTTTTCTCTTTTTTTGCATAAGAGTAAACTTTCATTATGGTTTCCTTTCATGCAAAGAACAACAGTGTTTTTGGGCCAGAAAAAGCAAACGTTTGCAACCGTGTTTAAGAGTAAAATCTTTAATAAATAAAAGGCAACCCTCCCTGTCATCATCTAAACGGGCGACAAGGGAAAAAAGTGATGGCATGGCCCCACTTCACACATACGCAATGCGATAAATACAAAGTTGTGGGTAAACACACCAGTTGAAAAGAACAATAAATTTGGTCTTTCAAGCTGAACTAATGTCAGTGTTGTATATGCACACGGGTTGGGGAATGACAGCCAATCGGAGGAGGTCACTGAAGATGTATGTGGAGCAGCTTTCTCAATGCCACGTCTGAACCAGGCCAGAGAGGTTGGGACGTGAGAGAGGGATTAAGAGAAACTAATCCACTGTGACACTGTTATACGGAACACCAACTGCAAAATATGATCATCTTGGGGCAGGTGAGATCCACTAACGTTCAATCTTTCAACAAGAGTCTGAAATAGCTTGAATGGAAAATGTGTCAGCTCCATGATATAAGGAGCAAAAACTACTTTGGAAAGTATGTAAATCAATTTTCAATCAATTCTAAGTATAAGGAATTACAGTTACTATAACACATGGGGAAAACACATCTATTTAGCTTTGAATAGATTTTTTGGAGTGGTGTGCGAAATGTTTATGAAGCAATATTTTAAGTTTTGTAGTAGGACAACAGCAAATTATGTTACATAAAGTATAGGAGCTGCCAGAGGCATGTGTTCCTTCTGTCACAGTCACACACAGGCAGAAATAAAAGGGACAGAATCCCAACTTTATATCAAAAGGCTTAGACTGTGGCTATGTTAATCACTAATGAGTGCTGAGTGACCCTTATTATAAAACCATCTTTGTTGTCATTATTCATCAGGCATAACATGCGAGCCTGTTAATTCAGACTGGGGATGTTAACAATAAGCGGTCTACAAAGAGTTTGGAAAGAAGAGTCCACCTCCCAATTGGTCTTTCATATGCTAATGAGGGAACCGCTTTGGGTTTATGGGCCTGGTTGGAAATGATTTAGGGTGTCACCGATGCTACGCGCCTTTATGTTTAGGCTGGCCGCGGGGGCTCATATATCACCCTGATCATTCATCAATTAGCGTCTTCTAGCCACCTGTCGGACACATCAGAGCACAAAACATTCCTGCCCTTGGGCAGTTGCTATACAATGGTCATCAGTAGCACTGCTATTACCCCCCCCCCCCCTCCCTCTATGGTAATACCCTGATGGATTACATAATCGCACCCAAACATTGCCCACAATGACGAACACTCCTCTCCAGGAGAAGCAAATCGGAGTAGACACTACCAAAGAGAGATTTTTATGGGTTTTCACTTTGCAATTCAAGGTTTTTTTTCCCCCCACATACATTATCTTAACCAGAAAAGACCTGGCAGAGAGGAATTGATGCCGACCTTGAAGGAGAATCAATAAGCTGACAGCTATTCAAATGCACACCAACGCTGTGTCCCCCATTGTTTTAGATGCAGCTGCCTCCAGTGAGGTATTGATGGTTGTTTTCTATTGATGACGTGTCAGTAGCCAAATACATGTGAGGCGGAAAGATCTAAATGATCATGGTCCCGGTGACATCAGAGTAGGTCCAGAAAAGTGATTTTGTTTTAACTAGATGAACTGACTGCTGACTTGCAGTAAGTCAGCAAGAAACTAGACAGCTGATACAAACACACAGTGACTTTTTTATGTGTCCTTAAAAAGCTGCACATTCAGCTTCAGTCACACACTCTGAGGACTGAAGTCAATGAGTGTTGTGGTAAACTGAAAAAGAAAAAAAGAGATGGAGGGGAGTTAATCTTTGAGATTCTTTAAAAAAAAATTGTATTAAGAGTTTTGAACACTCGTCTCATCCAGCTTTGAGATCTCAGAACTGGAGCCACTTGAGACACTGTGTGGTGGGAGCGATGGCAACCGAAAAAATTCCACAAGGACTTGAGGAATTTTAACAACTGCCTTCTGCCCAACCGCCACAAATACCATTTTTCTAGAGATTTGTATGCAAATTTTTACTCCCATGCAAGGGCCCTCAGTGCCACTAGTGTTTCATAGCCCCAACCACACACACACACACACACACACACACACACACACACACACACACACACACACACACACACCATCATATAATTTTTCCCACGCTTTTTTAAAATTCAAAACTTAAGTCTTACAAGCAGTTGCAGGGATAAGTTGCACAAAAATAAGAGCTGTAATGTGAAGACACAGAGGTGGTAGATCAGCCTTTATTTATCTCTATTCCTTCATTGTAAAAGTTCTTCACATAACTCAGCAACGTGTGATGTGTCCTGTGGGACAGTGGGAAGTGGGTGGGTTGCAGTACTCAAGGTGAACCCAGAAAACTTGGTATTATGCTGTTCTGTTATTACCTGTGCTGCAGTCTTCAACTCCTAGGTTTCCCCTTCAAAATGACTTTCGCTCCCAACTTCACGAGGCTCTATTTCAGTAAGAAATCTGGGCCAACGACTTGGGTGCGTGTTTTACAGGACTGAGCACTAGAAGCACTACGGGTTTTTCTTTTTTGGCTTTTATTTGTTTATTTAGTTTTCTTTCTTTTTCATCTTTTAAATCCAGCCAGTTAAGGCAAGGCGCCAGCTACAGACATTATCAGGGGAATTTTCAAAAGAGCAAAAGCTTGTCTGCAATTCTTTACGCGGTTTGCAGAGCAGAAACACTGCAAAGCTCTTCTGTCTGTGTGTGTGTGTGAGACGCCATGCATGTACACATACATTCACAAGTCTCTGTCCTTGCTATTTCATCCAATTTTTTTTTTAATCTTAGATTATTTCCCTGATAATCTAACACTTTGTTTAAATTTTAAGTGGTACAAACTGGCTGTGATAGTAGAAGTGCAGAGGTCATAAGTAAAGCAGAGATTACAGAAAGGAGAGTATATCAGTTCTGGCTCTATGTATCTATAATCACATTCATTCCAGAGGCCACAAAGCCATAAAATAGATATTTCTGGAAAGATAAATCAGTAAGGGGGTAACAACAACAACAACAAAATCTAACACTTGACAGGAAACAACAAAAGTGCTTGATTATGTTGCCTGGTATCTGTTAGCAGACAAAAAAATATGCCTGAACAAGATAAAGGCTATCCATGGGGTGCAGAGTCAGATAGAAGACAGCGGGGAGGAGGGAGGATGATGGGCAACTGGGAAAAGGCTTGACCTCTCAGGGCAATAGGTGATTAGTAACATTTATCATACCTACATAAGCTGCTAAATGAAAAGCCAGACAGTTTCTCGCTGAGGAATTCAGCCACATCTCGATGTCAAAGTCTAAATGAAGGCTGAGGCCACTACTGGCAACCAGATGCCCTGTGTTTATAACAGAGAAAACATACTGGAGTGCCTAAGTGGAAAAACATGCCATCCTGGCACATGGCAGCAGCAGCAAAACGTTACATCATTTTGATGATTTAATGAACACAGCCTGGATCAGATCGCAAGTTTTAATACCCGCCAATACTGATGTAAAAGCTTGTATATCATGCTTCAAGAGAGAGGCTAAAAAATAAGTTTCATTCAAAAGGAAAACAATGGTTGGAGGATGAAGGGGCTGCGGTTGTGGTTGAGGGGAGGCAAGCTTCTCTGTCTTACTCCTAATGAAACCCATGCAAGGTATCTGAACACAGGCAATCCATGGAGCCACAGCTCAGCCACACTGACATTCACATGCAGGAAACGACAAAGAAGCAATTGAGTGCAGGAACCAGATATGGCAGAGACTTATCAGAAAACACCCCACCCCCGGGGGGCTGTCGACAGTGGCTCTCTATAGATGTGCAGCATTGTTTTAGTGCTCTTTCTGGACAAGTGGACAGTATGAGTGGGTGTCCGAGGCCAGAGGCCAACTGAGAAAGACAACACGCTGTTGTGCAGCAACAATTAAGACACTCTCACGCAACAGACATCCATCAAAGTGGAGATGACAGATAATTTCACAGATAAAACAAACATAGCCTTCTTGTAAGACATTTCATAACATGTGTGCAGGCAGAAAATCTACAATGATGCTACTAGAAGTAAAATGGACAAACAATAATTAGAAATGGCATCCCATATTCATATCCCACACCTCCAACGCACCAATTTACAGTTCAGCCTCAAATAGCTTAAGAAAACCTCAGCATTTTCTCCAAATAACTCAGAACCTGCATAAATTAGTTACTATGCATGGAAATGCTTCTCTGAGCCATTCAGAAAGGAGATGCCTGCATCACCCTCAAGTTTTATCTAAAAGCAACGAAATGACAGTTAAGCTAACTTCTCTGGAAAGTGGTGCTGTTGCCGCAGTGCAGGTTGGTAGATGTCTGGAAGTACCAAAAAAAAAAAAAAGTTACAAAAGGATGTGTAATGCAAAAACAGAAGTCAAGAATCATGCAAGAAGGTTGAGTTTAATAAGAAAAAATTGAGTCAAAAGTCACTTAAAGCTGCTGAAAGGTGCAAATTAGCCTGGCAGCTTCAGACAGGGAGGAGAAAAATACAGGGAAACATACAAAAAAAAAAAAAAAACCCTGCTAACTACTGTTGGGCAATAAGATAACAGCAATATGTACCTGCAATAGATACTTCATCCAAAAAAAGGAAAATTTCTCAGTTAGCACTGTGAAAAAGCCATATTGTGACTATTGTGAACAGTATGAAGAAATAAGAATCAAATGGTATCATAAGAGGGACGGCATGGCTTGGAGGCAGAGTGGCCGTCTAGGAACCGAAGGGTCGCTGGTTCAATCCTCACTTCCCCAGGTGACCATGTTGAACCATGTTGATGATTGTTCCTTGATCAACCCTAACCCTAACCCCTAATTGCTCCTGATGGCTCGGCGATGGACTGGCAACCCGTCCAGGTTGAACCCCGCCTCTCACCCAAGTCAGCTGGGATCGGCTGCAAGCCCCACAAAACCCTCAGTGCATAAGCAGTATGGAAAATGGATGGATGGACTGTATCATAAGTATGAATAGCACTGATAAGAAATACAAATTACCGATGACTTTGAAATGTGTATTTCACAACTCAAATGTGCAAAGTTACAATAATATTAAGAATCGCAAAACCAAACATTTGTGCAGGAATGTTTCTAAAATAATAATGTGTTGCCAAATTAAATAGCAACAACAAAAATATCTTTTACAAAATAAAGCTATTTCTGCAACACTTATGCACCATTTTACAAAACTTAAACAAATAGCAATAACCAAAAAATATTTTTTACAAAAAATAAAGCTATTTATTTCATACTTGTGGAGTACAGTTCAAAGTAATAATTACGGTATAACTGCGAAAGCTTGGCATTGCAAGTTGGATATTGCAAAATTATTACTCATTTAAAAATGCAATAAATGCAAACCACTTTAAAAGCACATTATAATCCACTAATTTTGGTTGCAGGAACGTACCTCAGACATGTTCCTTCCTGATCCGCCTCATCAACAGCCTCTCTTATTCCTTAACAACTCTTACAAGTGACAAAAAACAAAAGGTCATGACAAAAAAAAGCATGAGTGAAAAGTGTGCACTGAAGGTGATAATTGTTGATTTCAAAAGGACAAGTCTAATTTAATGTCAGGTATGAAACACATTGACACCTTATTACACTCACATCGACAACAAAGACTTGCTAACATGCAGTGACAATGCACATCTGTGTTCACTCTTGTCACTGAACGACCAACTAAAACGTTCCAAGCTGCTGAAACATATTGCGTCCTTTTATAACCATTGCTGTGTTGTTGTTTGGTAAAGCCGACTGATAAATCAACTGAATAGTATTCAGACGATCCAGCAATGCCGAGGAGCGAGTAAACACACAGAGGGAGGCTTTCCACATGTGCACAGGTGTCGAACAAGGCTCCAAACTCTAGCATTTTTCACATTCCAACATCTACCACTGTCTGTTTTTTACTGTTACAACACACCGCCTTCTGTATGAGCTGATAGTGATGGAGAGGGTTTGGAAAAGATGTAAGGGTAATGAGAATATGAACCATGGTGGTTTTTAAACATTTTATTTATAATGGCAGACGGTTCAAATTTTCAAGGCAGGAAAAGCCCAAGTGGAACCAATAACATTAACAATGACATCGTTCCATTTTGGTGTCCCAGAAAGTCCTAACCACAAGTAATCATGTCAATACCAAGGTCCTGGAACTGGTTAACCTTAATGGGATGCCTCCATATTATTATTAAAATTACAGCTGAGCTTTTCCTGCTCTGATGTGTCAAAATGTCAGTAGTGGAAAAGGTCCATATCAGATGTAATCATGAGTCAGCTTGTTTTACTTAAAAGAGAAGACAAAGGGGAGGTTCCCAAGGCAACCTGAGCATAAAACAAACTAACATCACCTCTCCTTCTTCACCTCCTTGTCCCTTCACAGTCGCCTCTGTCTCTATAGTACATGAATGCGCTCTTCTTCATTATAATTATGATGCTTGCAGGCCACATTTGTTCACACAGAGCTCCTCCGGGTGCTTACATCACAAACACGTGTGCTACCAGCCCAACCGCACTAGATGTTTTTGACACACTAGATTATGTTTCTGAAATTAAAATTTGCCTATTTTAAAATGTAAACAAAAATGAAAATTAATACGTGAAGTCATTGTTGATATTGCGGCAAGCCACTGGAACACTGGCTTCAGTATTTATGTTTTACTGTTTATTACTACAGGCTGTACCAGCGACCTCAGGGTGGAGCCGAATGAACTGTAACTGTGAACCGTTCAGACATTTGGGTTTTTGTTGTTACTGTATTAGTCTGTCTTCACTTAATTGAGTGGCCGGTAGATCTTGGAACATTGAAACACTTTTTTTCCGGTAAGTATTTGTGAAAAGCCTCCCATTAAAAAAAAAAAAAAGCAGTTGAGGAGCATGTTTTTACATCAGCTTTCTTTTGTTCAGCTGGATTGAACTGGTGCGTTTTTTTTCTCCATGTCGCGGTAGATAAGAAACTCTTCATCTGACGTTTGCCCTTGCTTCACCTCCTGTGAAAGTATTCTGACTGAATGTAAACCTGCCAATCAGAATTGCCTCTCAGTCTATGATTGGCTATTGTTGTTGGGGTTCTTTTTCTAGTTTGTTTAGTTTGTGCCACCTCGAGTGAGCACTTCGACTCAGTTGAGAGTGCAACTGGAATGTTAAGGGAGCAGAGATGCTGCACACAAGTGCGCAGCCGTTTGCCAGCACACAAATTAGAGATTGTGTGAGTGCGCAGATAGGGCTGAATGCACATAGGACAAATTTGTATTGGTTCAGATCAATATTTTCTATTCAAAATATAAAGTGTGTGCGTGCAAGCGTTCCCCTGTGTGCTCACTAAAGTCCAACAGCTAGCTCACTAATGTGAAATGCCAATGTCTGCAGTTTGTAAGAAAGAAAGCAGAGGATATCAACAAAAAAGTAGTAAATATACGAACCAGTCCAAAAGACGTGATGATCTTTCTGTGTTACATTTTCTGCCTCTACCCCAGACACAACAAGTTTACTTCCATTGGAAAAACTAATAAAGACTAACAAGTGAAAAGTCTGAACTAGAGAGTCATCAGCATAGAATGCCAACTAGCAACCCAAGCCAGGCAACACCCTCTCTGTGTGTGAGCCCATCTCTCCATGAGTCTTCTCACTCATCACACACACACCACATCTGTGCATGCAGAGGCATCACAAGGATCTCCTGCTTGTGAGCAATGTTCTGTGGGCATTTATTATGAACACACGATACTACGAGCCTGATCACGCTGCAGAAAAGTCGTTTTCAACAGAGAGCAAAATTGGGGCTTAGCAAATCCCTGCACTACATGTAGTTCTACAATTAAATTAATGTTACCAGGTTTAAATAGTAAAAACAATAGAAAATCAATACGTGGCTGTCAGCGTTGATACTGTGGTGGGCCACCTCAAATAAATCAATGTGGATAACACTGGATTCTTTGTTCAGTGTTTACATTTACTGGTTAATACTACAGGCTGTACCAATGACCTCAGGGGGAGACTACAAGTGGAATAAACTTGCACTCGAGTCTGTTCAGAATAAATGAAAAGAAATCAAGTGTCATGCATTTTTGTGCGTTGTTCTTGTTGTTTTTTTCCCCATGTAATTTTTCCATACTGTCTCACCCCCAACATGTGCGTGTTGAAGAGAGAGTAGGAATGTCAGTGCTATGAAATGTGGCTAATTACTGAATAAAACATGCTTGTGAAGGTCATTCAGGAATACACTTGAATTCCTCCATATCTCTGTTCATGCTTGCACAATGAATCACTGAGTCACATTTGTAGACCTTGAATGAAGCATTAAGTTTTCCACTGATAGAAGAAGTCCCTATTTGATACTGGCGCATACGTAAATTATTAGAAATGTGTCACAAGTTAGCGTCACTAACCACTCATGCTTGTTTGCTACTTGTCCAATTCCTTAACAATGTTGATTGTGTGGATCATTTTTCATATCAACCACATGCCGTTGTGCTTGACTTTTAACGAGATTCCTTTTTAATGGATTACATGAAGCTCAGTCTATTTCAGACAGCCTGTTGAGCTCCTTGAAAACTAGAACATATCACTTTACAATACAAATGAGTTAACTGCAGACAGCGCGGACATATTCACAGTAGCTAGAACTAGAACTCCTGATTAGTGTCCATTGATATGCCAGTTATTTTCACGGCTAATCAATGAATCCTTTAGTCAATAAAATGTCAACAACAATTTCAAAAATACTCATTACAACTTTGCACAGCCGAATGTGATTTGTTCAAATGGCTTTTGCTGTTCATCCAACTGTTCAAAACCAAAATAAATGAAAAATATATAAATAATTTAAAAAAAAATTTTAATCAGCAAATCTTTATATTCCAGCAAACGTGACATTTTTGCTGTATTCAAAAAGATGAAATGATAAATCAGTTAGCAAAATAGTAGGCAACTATTTTTCTTTCAGCCAATTAAGTGAGGAACCAATGAAACACAGTTTGAAACTGCTATTCTTGACTGATATCTACTTATCACAACCATCCTGCAACAATCGATGCACACTTCATTCCACGGACAGAAAAAGAGGAAAACAAGTGACCTAGAAAATAAGGAGAGCATTGATTTTTTTTTTTTTTGTACTGCAAAGATATTCAGCACATCTTCTGTCACTGTATCATAAAGGAATAATCCGATATCCAATCAACAGACTTGCGATATCTCTGGCAGTGGGCACCAAGAGTGGGCAGTGACAAAGAAATGCAGGATTGGCTGATGTGTACAAATGAGTGTTGTAGCAGAAATCACCCTGGAACACGGTGCAAAGACGCCGCCTGGAACGGAGTCAACACATTTCACACAAGCCAGGCCTGGAAACAACACGCTTGGGGTTTCCACCTTCATCTAGATGAAAATGGAGGAAATAAAGCCATTTTTAACCCCCTCCCTCCTCGCTATGAGCCAGTCTCCCATAATGTGCCCAGTCAATGGACTGTGGGTCTATTCAACTGCAGGCAGCCCACAGCACAGCCATAAATAATGTAGGGCAGCTCACATGGAACCCTAATCACCATTGTGCTGTCACCCAACAGAGAAGATTGCTTGTTTAATTTAGTGCGCCGCATCTGTCTCAGTTCTGCCCAATTTAGTTTCACAATTTCAATGGGCAGGTTCCCAAGGTATTTATCAATATGCTTTTCTCCCGATGCTATGAATCAATAGGAATGTGATGTTTATGTCTCAAAGTCTGCATGAGTGTGTTTGTGTTTAGATGCACATACGTTTTGGGTGATGTTGTGTAGAAGAACAAACAAGAAATCTTGCAGCATGTGAAACAACAAAGGCAGGCTGAGAAGAAGCCATCAGCACTCAATAAACAAGTCATTACTGGCCATATAGAACATACTTCATTATATTACTATTCCATTAGCATGCATTTGCATATTCCAGTCACCGATTTACGACAGCTGTTTATCATAAATGGCAGCCATATGCTGCCTGATGTGCCACATTACAGAGTTATTACTGCGACACCAAAGACAAGAAAAATGAGAATTATGTTGACACAAAATAAAGTGCAAAAATCCACTCATCTTGCAGGCTCCGTACTGCAACACTGTGTCATGACAGTGATGTGGTATGATAGCTCTTCACCAAGTCTGGCTGCTCTATGATGACAGCCAGTGCAGACAGAATACGTAACAGTGGCTCAGCAGCTCTATAGAGTTGGTGGGCACAAGCTAGGTCAGCAGAGCAGTATGATAACGTGAGATGAAGAGCTAGCTGCTGGAGCTAGCAGCAGCAGCAGCAAGAGCTGTATCATCTTTGTTCAGGACCATTATCTCTCCACTGTGGTGTTCACTTCACCCTGATAAATGAGGCCTTGCAACTTGAGCTAATGTGCAAGCAGCTGCAACCACAGCAGCTGGGTAATACACTGTCAACTGCTACATACCTCCACACAGGCGGCACAATGGAGAGGATTTGTTCCGGAGAAATCACTGTTAAGATGCTGTGCTTTGAAACTGGGCACGGCCATTGCACAGCAACCTTGTGTAATATTCTTGTAAGACCTCGAGAGCAGAAACAGAGTCTGTCAAGTGCCCTAATTAAGAAGATTATCTTTATTATGACGAAGAGCAGTCCAGCCGAAATGTAATCACTTTAGATCTGGAGGGTGTTGGATCCTTGTTGCTATCTGGAGCCATTCAATGTGCTAATCTTTTACTTGGCAATATTTGGAAACACTCTGAATCTCAAATAACTGCAAGAAAAGATTAAGAATAAAATCTCACCACAAAATGTGAGTTCTAGGAAAATATAAGTCTGAGCCACCAACTGTAAATCATTATAGTATCAGACGGACAAGAGAGACACTTGGCAGTGAGCAGTAGTGATATTTGCTCTGGAGTGCCTCAGGACAGGTCGGTCGGCCCTACATCTGTGCAAGTGACACCAGCTATCTGGCTTGCGGTCTGACTCATGGCGGGTTAAGTTGGCAGCTTGGCTGTACAGTGCAGCTCTAAAAGGAATATTAACAGCATGTCCCTCGGTGCAGACTGAGAGCAAGCAACAGGATGGGGGGGGGGGAGGCAAAGAGCAAAGGGGTGGGTGTACGAATCCAATTTCCAGTGACAGTGTGCTCAGGAGCACTGTTTCAGAGAAAGAACATATCATCTGTCAAACTTAATGGCAGTGTCCTGGGGAAAATGAAGGAAAATAGAATGGAGACCATTCATTAAGAAGGTGGGGGATGGGGGTGTGTCAAAGCCACCGATTTGCTTCACCGTCTCCCCGGGAAAATAAATATATACACAGGCCATTATTTGTGCATTTACGAGGTTGCTGTGCAGCTATGATCAAGGGCTGGTTTTCATAGTACAGAGATAATATTAGCCTCTTCAGGCATCTGCTATCACTGGGAATGAAGAGGTCGGCCTGGCTGCCTAGTAGGACGGCTGGCAGACTAGCTAACAGCCTGTCTCTCATTCAGAGCTGTGGATGTACTCAGTGGAAGCAATTGATACCATTGTTTTATAGAGAGGAGGGTGGAGGGGGATTAAGAAGCAACAATAGAGCTCTTTGACTGGAAATGTCAGCCGTCACGTCGGGGGACTGTCCGACTGGGCAGAGACACTTACATAAAAAGCCAAGGTACAAAATGACTGTGGAAAATAGTATGAAACCCTGCGACAGCAGCAATGAAACGCTGTGACATGGGCCAGAGCGTTCCCATGCCAAGTGGTAGAAATGCTTTCTCAAACATGGGACAACAGGCTACGGGAAACATTACAACACAGACATGTGAGACTATGTCAAACAGAAATGTTATACCTAAAGGAAAGCAAAATACATGTGTCAGTGACTTACAGGCTCGCCAAAACAATAGGTTAGCTAAAACATGTTCCGATCAATCAGCAGGACAATAGGTTATATGGGTCTTTATCTCAGCCTCATTAGGAAAAAAGGAGACTAAATGTGGCCTGATTCTTCAGGCAAATTAACTTGGAGGAGAAACTAAAATATCACCACCAATGATCCATTCTGGGACATTTTATCATGAGACTACAATGATAGAGAGATTTGGGATGGGCACTGAAACCTGGTATTACAAGGACCCCAGGGATAGATTAGAAAACATATTGATGAGCTTGTAGGGAAGCAGTTCTGCTTGCTGTATTAGAGAAATGAATAATTTTCGGTTATATAAACTTTATTTGACAGTTTTTATTCTCGTAACTCTGTTTCTAATTTGCAAAAAGACATTTGTCTATGATGTATTTTGACTATTCCCAGCAGGAGAGATCCCTCCCGGAGCTGGTCATATGTGTGAGGGGTGGGGCCAGCTCTCTCACCTCTTAAGACCCTTTTAAACTAGCCAAAGAACTTGCTAACATCTGGATTTTGTATGCGACGGGGAAGTGTTTAATTGCCATTCCCTCCCGGATAAAATGACCCTGCAGTAGACAAGGGTATTTATCAGATCCAGATCCAACTGGCATGGATGGGGACATAAAAACCGGGTAAACATGGTCATATGCAGCCCACTAACATTGGTAACTTCAGCGACTTTTTTGTCATTCAAACCACAAATTCAACTCGACTGTGTTAAAGCAACACAATACAATCATTCAGTCGGTGCTTTTGAAAAACGTATTATGCACAAAATCCAAGGTATCACATAAACACCCCAAGTACGTGCTCATTTCATTTGTTTATTTCTATCATTGCATTACGGAGACAATGCTTCCTTTGGTGTCAGTTTTGATTTAATTTATTAATGAGGATAATAAATCATTTATCGTTTCAATGATCTCATCATAATCTGTAACGGTGAACAATTCGGGTCATGCTTGCCGCTCAAGAATATTCATTTTCACATGAGAGAATAAACAAATGGAAATTGTAATGACATTTTTTTTTGTTTACTTTTGTTTGAAATTTTCTGTTTAAGAACTAACAGAATAAGCGCTAACCACTTTAGTACCAGCTCAATTAGCAGTATCAGTCAGAGGAGTAGTACCATTAAAATCTTAATACCCGTCCCTGGGAGAGACACAGAGTTCTTTCTGTGAGTGCTTTGATAACTCCTCTGGCCTTGGACCTCTTTGAAAATCTCACTCTGAAGGTTTGAGGTGAATATAAACACCAAGTTGAAGTGAGGTACCCTGCCGCTTTAAGGCGAGGATGAAACCGTGTTATTCTACCACCCTGACCTAATTGCTCTCTCGCTCTCCTGACATGAACACTGGGAGCTGTGCACTCTGACATGTAAAGATTATTTAATACGATCAAAGCCATAAAAAGACGAAAAAAGGAGACGGTGTGAAAGAGGAGGAGAGTTAACCCCCGCGTGGATGGCGGGGCCAGGCAGACCGATGAGCGATGTGGAAAGCAGTGGAAAAGGGAATCAGTATGCAGAAGCGAGTCTGTCTAACTGCCGCCGGCCAACATGAGTGGGGCTTTCACATCCCAACATCACAGAGACTCCACTCCCCCTCCAAAAAATCCCACTCGGCTTCAGCTACACTCGCCTGGTATCAGCTCCCGCCCTTCTTCTCTCCTGCTTTTCCCACACTCACCCCAGTCCCTGAGGCAATGACTACGTCATTGGGCACCACAGCCAAACCACTGTAATACAGCAATTTAGTTCTACTTATTCTGACAGAGTTGGGGCCTGTTTCATTTAGGTCAAGGCTGGTCTCATTAGTCTACTGCTTGGTTCCACTGCAGTCCATCTGTAGCACTGATCCATGAATTAGCTTTCTCTCATATTTTTGCTGACAATTTGAACGATAAATGAACAACACAGGCCCACATCAAAATGAATACCGATTAAAAGCAAATTAACTTCTTCAGTGTGGTTTCCACGTTAAGCACTTCCCACAGCAAACACATGGCTACCAAAATAGCACATTTTGACAGTGTGTGGGTCGCAGTGGGTAGGGGTGTTTACTGTTAAGCAAGCGCTGGGTGACATCTCCAGGGCGCCCTGCCATCGTGGGGAGCATGTCTCACCTGTCAGCGCCTGATGAGTTTGTGCTGCACAGCCTCGTGAGTCAGCCTGGCTCGTCAACAACGTGGCAGAGAGCTGCTGTTGAGCTGTAGACCACCACAGACCAAATTAACCCAAACCTGTCACACTTAGGGCGTCTTCACAGAAAGTGACCAATTTAACTTTAAAACTGCATTAAGAAATGTTTCCTCTGCTCCCTTTTTTTTAAAATAACTAACACTAAAACTGCACATTCACCTCCTGCTGTTGGTGAGTGACGTGTTTCGAAGGCTGCTATCTTGTGACTGTGATCAAACTGATTTGCACGATTCAATGAGCTGTACACAGGATAGTAGTACCACGAAGGAAACAACTTGTACTCGCTATCTTTCAGCATATTTCAGCACACGACACATACGAAATTTCGAAATTTACTCAATCCGTCTTGTCTGAAGTCATTACTCTACAAAGGAAAAAGGAAAGTCAATCTATGTGAACCGTCCGCCACATAAATGTCTTTAAATAATGACTTTTAAAAACTCATCACCTTGGAAAGTCATTTGTTCCACAGGTGATTAGGGGGAAAAAAAAAAAAAAAAAAAGAGAGACAGTGAGCAAATGTAGCAAAAGCAAACTGTCTGCACTGGGATCTACTGACTTACCAAAGGAAAGTACAAAAGGAAAAAAAAACAAAAAACTTTCCAGTATTATTCACACTTGATTTTACAAGATGAAGAAGAAGGACGTGGTGACGGGGTGGGGGATAAGAACACACTGATCCTGCCACTACCGTTGCTGATGATGATTCATTCAGTACGATGTGATACTGAGGCGTGCCAGACCTTTAACAGGCATGGTTCACAAAAGGAGAGGAACATCCTATTTATGCATGTCAGAGAGGCTTTAAAAAAAAAAAAGTGCACCATTTGAGCTGCTGGTTGCGTAGGTTTAAATACTGTTGCTATTCAAGATGCTACCTTCTATTCTTGTAAAATCAGTTGTATTTAGCGCTTCAAAAAAAAATCTGTACTCGGGACAGATTTCCTGTGAACTAAGGTGAAACTATTATTACAATTACTGTGCACCAGAAGCTCAGCTGTTCCTCCATTTAATGTAACAGTATTAATACAACATTTACTGCCTGCAAGATGGCGCATCATGATATTAGTCACTTATCTTCCGGAAAGATTCAACAAATGACATCGCAATGCATCCTACAACCCTGACCATCTTTCACGTGCTTCCAAAACAAATGCATGTGCATGACACACACGGTCATGCTGCCAACACAAAAGCATGTGCATGATACACACCATCTTACTCCTAAAGAAAGCAGATTGCATTCTGCTGCTTTTGGCCAGAGGGAGCAACAAAGTCAACCCAAACATAATTCATAGTAGCTGCTTTAAAATATAAATAAAAGATGCTTAAGTAGACGGAATTGCAGTTAAATAACACGTTTGGGGTCATATTTGAAAATGACCACGCATCAGTAGTGAAGGAAGACGTCTCTCCTTGAGAATGTCATCTTGGTTGTTCAAGGTCAAAATGGCAGTTTGCGAGATGTTATGTTTTCTCTGGTAAGTCATATCGCTTCTCAATATTGTGTAGCACGTTTTTTGGTTGATTTTCAGGCGTGCTGAACAGTTGCATCCCTGCTATATAGCCAATTAAACTACCTGTGAGTGTGCACTGCTTCATGTTTTTATTTTCACTTTTCAGACAAAGGCATCCGTAATAGCCAATTGTCAGGATGGATCATCTCCATCTCCAACTGCGGTTTTAGTTCCAAGCTTGGAAAACTGGAACGGATGGTTAATGTTTTCTATGAGCTTTGATAAGTTTGCCTCATTGCCACTGTTCTGAAACAGAGTCGACACACTGGCTTGTTCATTTGGTTTAAAGCCAAAATGTTCCCGCACCGGACCAGTGGAATGCAGCTTTGAAACCAAGTCATTCTGTTGTAGTGTTCCAAACTTTCTGGTTGGAATTATGTTGTCATTAGGAAAAACACCCATTAGTCTTGAGTAATGTTATCTTCACCTGTCGCTGTTGGCACTGTACGTGCGTGTGTGTGTGTGTGTGTGTGTGTGTGTGTGTAAGCTTGACACACAGGAAGGCAAAGGAGAGCAGACGAGACGACACCACTTGTTCAAATGTTAGTGGCGTTCGCTCTCACGTTAACCAAATGAAGAAAATCAAGGTCAGCAAACAAGATCAAATTCATGTCCGTGTATAGTGCCATGAATCAATAATTAGCATGACAGTCTTAGTCACAAAGGGCATCAGCTTCCCACCAAGTCAAATAAGTTTGCCATGTCTGCAGCCAGTATCAGAGGAGGCGGAGTGTCGTTAAGTTTTTACTATCATAAATACAAGTCAACAAATCATTCATCAGATGCACAAAAACTCAAATAAAAGGAAACATCTACTTACAGCTTTAAATTGAGTTTAATAAGCTCAACACATACTATAATCTGTGGTTTTACAAGGGAGCATTTTAAGAGGCGCTGCAGGGTATGTAACTCGAAATGTTGTAACACAGCCCTGACATTAAATTTTGCAGAGATGCAGACACTTGGAACTGCCACATTATCTTGACAGGGTTAATCAGGGGTGTTAACAAACTGGAGGAGATTTCTGTAAGTGGTACTTTAAGGCTTTCATTTCTGTCATTTATTCAACAGCGTGTGTTTGGGGTTATCAAGTTTCAAAAGAATGCAGGCTGCGGTTGCCACTCTAACTACGTCTGTTCATCCACCAGCACCCTGACGAGAGGAAGTGGGATCAGATATGATGGTTATCAACGGCACAGAACATCACACCCGAACAAAGTTCACTATAGGAGCCCATGAACAATCTATATTGACCCACATTTGTAAGTGCTAAATATTTCTCGACATTCCAGCACACATAGGAAGCTGAGAGAGATAATTTATCTAATACTTTTCTTAAGAGTCCAGCAGGTTCCTGGCTGACTAGAGGGAGGGTGTTGTAGGTTGTAGTTGTGGGGGGGGGGGGGGGGGGGTTTACTATCAGCGCTGGAACGCAGTTTGCCCCCCAACATCTTATCAGCTACAATGAGCGTTAGCTTTCTATGCTAGCTCTAACAACAAACGGCGTATTTGCTGAATAACAGTGTCGCACGTCCGGACATATTGTAAAGTCTTCTTCAATAATGTTCAATATTTAAGTCGTAATGAAATACCAACTTGACAGGAGTTTCGGACTCCGGTTGTACAGTCTGTTTCTTCCAATGAACCCGTTAAAATCCTAGTGCCGTCACGATTATTGAATCGGCATGACGCGTTCAAATGCCTCCCCGTGACTGGACACCTATTTCAATCCAGTTAAACTCCCGAGCAGGCTGAAACGTGTACGCATGTTGTCAAATGTTGACAAGCAGGCAATGACAAGTGGATGGTAATACCTGGGACCTGTTGACTCCTCCTCCTGGTCCCCTCGGGCTGCCGCTGCCGCCGCTGTTGCTGCTGCTGCTGCTGGAAGTTCAGCCGCGCAGCTGCTTTTCTCCGCCGTTTCCCAAAGTTTCCCGCCGACTCGTATCCTCTTAACAGCGGCTCTCACGACTGCTGAGAGAGATAAGCGTCCCGGCAAACCGTAGACGAGAGGCGGTGAGCCTGTTTCAGAGAGCTGGCAAGTTTGGCACAGCTTTCACACAAGGAACCATTGCAGTCGCGTTCACAGGCTGAGAAACCGAACACCAGCTCTAGCCCCGCCCCTTTCCTTTGACTGGGGCCAGTCCTCAACAGTGGACGTCCTGCTCTCTCCAGATGTGCTCACTGTGTGCTGAAATTGACTTTAAAGTTGGGTTTATCTTTTTATTTAACCGCTGTAAAAAAAAAAAAAATAAAAAAAATAAATTTAAAAACACCTAACAAAAATGCACAATTCCATTTTCAGTGTGTGCTCAGTCTCCTATCCCGTCAAGGTGTGATTATGTAACTGGTGATATTTAAATGTAATGCAACTAAACTCGAGTTCACAACTGAGACAGGGTGGAGCAAGCTAAGAGAAAACACAGCAGTGTGTGTTAATTTTACCCAAGCTTCAAAATGTTGCCGTTTTTAATTTTGCAATCAAAAGAAAGCGGTTATAATTCCCTAATGTGATGCACAACCAGTAAATCGTGTATGACTGCGACTTCACAGACTTCTGTTATCATTGACAGTAATTTCCCCTTTTTTGTCATCTGCATGGATTAAAAACAAATGTCATCCTACTAGGACATCCGAGAGGGGATTTTCTATTTTGACTCAAATATCGGTTTGATGAAATGTTAAACAACCTGGCCCCTCCTCCATTGCGTGACAATGCATCCACATCCTGCTGAGAAAACCATTAAAGCTTCCAAAATATCCTCCATCACAGGTCGTGTACCCTTTTAACACACTGACAGGCAGTCAGCCTCCTCAGTTAAATGCACAAATCTGAGGACAGTCCCAACCGATGACCTTCATCCACCAGCAGTATTAAAGTCAAATCACATGCTCGCAAAGCCACATCCAGATGTACTAAATATGTACATGCAGGTACATCTACGTATAAAAAATGCAGGATAACATGAAGGATGAGGATTTTTTCCAGCCTTTATTCAAACTGTTCGAGAAAGATATAAATCATCGTACATGTTTTATTATGCGCATCTTGCCAATGTATTATTATAAATAAAGCTATAATGAATGTTCTCATATATAAGATAATAATTGTCAGTGGCAGGTTGATAATCATTTACAGTCCTCAGGTACATCATCAGGACATCACTTTTTTACTGTAACTATACAAATAAATGGTTCATCAGAACACAAGCTATATTCGATTAAATAATTAAAATGATGTCCAGGCTGATGTTCCCTTGTATTCTCAGGTGTGTATGTGTGTGTACTCAAGTGCGTGTCAGCAGAGTGTTTGCGTGCGAGGGACTTGTGTGCCAGGGGAATGCACTTGTTCTCTGCTGTCTCTCAGAGATGACTACGACACTCAGTGGCTTTTCAGCCCAGAAAGCAAAGTTTTGTGACAGGTGGTAGATGTCCCATATGATCAGACAAAAGGCCAGAAGACAACTAGTGACATGCTTTGCCTCCACGTTACCTTCTCAATTCCTTTTTCATCTTTTCCTCGGAGCGCTGACACGGCTACAGAGAGAGCACAAGCAACAGTATCCTCCTTGTTTCCACTGCTGCCTTTGAGGCTTTCTCATACAAAAGCTGTGAGTGGCACTAAGCTGCGTCAGTTGTCACACATCACCACACAAGTCAGGAATGCAGTGCTTGGGGGGGGTGGGGGGGTGGTTGTGACATGGGACACACGGCATGCAACTAGCTGTGGACTGAGGGAGTCGTCAGATGCTAAAAGTATGCACTGGTGGTAGTGGCTGCTGTCATAACAGAGTGGTTGAAGAGATGTAGCTGTCTTATTTCATTGCCTTCTGACAGGTGGAACTAGGGCCTGGAATTTTGTGTTTCATGAAGATCGAATTGGCTAGCCCTTGTTCACTCAAGTGTGGGGATTTGTATTGTGTACCGTTGTGTTTCCTCTACATATCTCTAGTTTGGCTGGGAAGGCCTCTGGGGTCTCCTTAGCCCAGCTGCATCCTCCACTTGTAGCCAGGTTTACTCTGGAAGTTTGTGGAGTTGAATGTTAATGGCTCTCCAGTCTAGTATATCTCCTCTCGATTCTGAGATATAAACTGCATTTCAGTATGTACTGTACAGCTGTAAGGACACGTCCAGCACAGTGAAAAGCCACGTGATGCATGATCCATTTAATGCTTTACATAGAGACTCCCTGTTCGCAGGCAAACCTTCAGACTGTCAGGCTTCACACAGTGGCTTGTGAGGCACATGCCTTTGCTTTGTGTCTGGCAACTGTACAGACACAGAGAGTCAGGGTTTGGACACGCTTCGAGAATCCAGGATTTCTAATGCTCCCCTCTCCATTTTTAAGACTTTCAAAGAATGACAAAGAGTGACAGACAAGCCTGACAGTGGCATGAAGGATTAAGTATGCATTAATCAACATGTCTGGCTATGCTTTTGGTTAGTAGAACATTTGCTGAGGACTAATGTTATTCCTTTTCATGTTCTGGTAGCCAGATAGTTGTATTATTACAACAGTTCTCAACACAAGGATCAGGATTTCTTAAGGGGACAGAGGATTAGATGAATGAAGGCACACAAGATGATTAATAGCAAGGCCTAAACACAATTTTTGGTGCAATACTAGCATTTCTCATCAGGAAAGATATCCTCCTGCATGTCTATATGGTAACTATGAAGCCACAGATAGCACCTGAATAGCTTAGCTTAGCATCAAAACTAAAAAAAAAAGAGGTAATACCTTGCCTGGTTGTGTTTAGTTGTCTTGAGCAAAAACTTTGAAAGAGGACAAGTTTTGGTTTTATGGGATAGTGAGTGCTGGACGAGCAGTTAACAGCTGGAGTCTCCAAATATTAGGAAACAGATATTCCAGATATTGGGAAACCAACATTCAGAAAACAGGCAAGCTGCTTCTATTCCACAGATTGTCTGAAATGAAAGGACAAAACGTTTCAATCAGAAATGTGAAGCCAGTGTGGAAATGCTTTAAACATCTCTTTAATGGCCAGCAGGGGGCGAATTCCGTGTGTAACCATTCTGAGTGAATGATAATTGGTTGAGTTTACCATTTAGTTATTCATTATTAACAAAAGCTGCAAGACGTCAGCCTTATCAGACTCAGTTGTCCAGCAACCATCTGGTCACACATGAAAAAAATAGACACCACATGTATCCTGAAAGTCACATTTGATTTAAGAATCATAAGAAGAACAGGAGCTCAGGAACATGCATGTGCATTTTTATTGTTCCACTCAATATGTATCAAGGTATCGTTCTAAGGTCCAAAGAATTACTTCACCATTGTGGGGAGTTTGCAGAGAGAAGTCAGAATGTAGGGCGGCACGGTGGTGCAGTGGTCAGCACTGTTGCCTCACAGCATGAAGGTTTGAGCCCTGGCTCCATCACAGGATCTTTCTGTGTGAGTCTGCATGTTCTCCCTGTTCCTGTGTGGGTTCTCTCTGGTACTCCAGCTTCCTCCCACAGTCCAAAGACATGCAAATGTAGACTGGGCTAATTGGATACTTTAAATTGACCATAGGCGTGGCTGTGAGTGAATGTGAATGGTTGTCTGTCTCTATGTTGGCCCTGTGATGGACTGGTGACCCGTCCAGGGTGAACCCCGCCTCTAGCCCGTAGCCGCTAGGATAGGCTCCAGCCCCCCCCCCCCCCATGACCCTGAACAAGATAAGCAGTAGAAAAAGGATTGGATGCATGGATGAAGTCAGGATGAATAGAAGACTATAAAGAAAGTGACCCTATGTCTTGCTTTATTTATTATCTAAGTGAACATTGTTGTATTTTGCCCCAATCGCTGTTTTCTTGCCTTCTTCAATACAGCATGGTATTCATCTGCTTTTTTAATTTAGAGTAAAAGGGATGATAAAGCAGAGCATCCTTTTGGCCTAACCCTAACCCTACTTTTCACTTCCAATGTTTTGTCTAAATACACCACAATGCCAAATTCAAGGCTTCAAAGCGTGACATCCCTAACCAATATCATAATGCTGGTTAAGTTTTCTTGCGCACTCTCTGTTTCAGTCTTATTGCTAAGCTAAGCTATCTGGCTTCTGGTTCTACCCTTGTATTTTAATATGAAAGTGGTGTGAATTCTCGGTCCTACTCCCTGCAAGAAAGCAAATACACTTATTCTCATAATCCCAAATATTTGCCAACCACTACAGTACATCTGACACTGCCAGATGCTTCAAGAAATACTCCAGCGCCTTACAATACTGTCTTGATCTTGTAATAGTCCCCCATGAAAACCACAACATAAAATATCCCCTGAAGATATCTTTTGTTACACGACTGTGGTTGGGTGTCTCTCTCATGTTTCATTTTACAAGTCACCTGGCGAGCCCCTTAGCAGGTGCTCAGTTTCCGCCTCTAATCACCGGGTGCCAATTTACTGTCCAGAGCTATTTCCAAAGAGCTGTAACATTAGCTAGCCCGATCAATTCTTTCACCCCCAGCATGAAACCACATACCACATGTCATAGCCTGCTCCACTGAGAAAAAGAGAGGGTGGCCGAGACAGGGGGCCCCTCCTCTGAGCAGGGTGTCACCCAGGCCCAAGAGAAACATAACCAGCTCCCCAAATGTCAGTAGACAATTACAGTGGGCTTCTAAAGCAATGAGACAACATGAGAAACCAGGAGTATACCAGATTTAGAGAAAATCTTAGACGTGGCAAACTGATGCAAAGAACTGGAAAGACTTGAAGGTGAGGTGGCGCCAAGGCTTGGTGGTCAATCACCATCTACAGCGTCCTTTGACTTTTAATTCCTCCAGTCTGCTGCTGCCTGCGTAAAACCACATATTTATTTGAAACTCCCAGCAGCCAACCATTCATCACGCTGCAACCCCCCTTTATTAGCTTGTCAACCATAGTAGAGAGTAATGGTGAGGCCGTCAAGCAGCCACTACAGAAAGTACTTTGCAGTAAGGCTGAAGGCTACAAGAATGGTCTAAATGAAAGAGCCTTTCTGGATATATAATAATAAGATGAAGATATATGAGCAAGTAGCTGAATGCACCACCCGTGTCTGCAAGTGTGCCTGGACAGCTATACTGAAAAGCTCCATAGGTTTCAAGTTGGTTGACTTTATGGTGCTAGGTTGTGAAGAATAAAAAAGAAATGAGTGAGGGGGAGAAGCTGATGAGATTGTATCAGCCGCATGGAAACAGTTAGCAAAGCCCCAAAGCCTCCTTTGAACTGCAAATGGCTTTTAAGAAACAGCTTTCACTCAGAACACATTTGAATAACATGCCACCAACATTCAGGAGGGTACAGAAGCCCATATTTCCAGCCTGCTGCCACACACAGGAACACCCCTCCACACATCTCCACATAATATCACCTGCAGGAGAGAAAAGCCATTATACAGTTTAATTTTCTCTTTCTCATTTTTTCCCCTCCTGGTGAAAAAAAAGAGATGATTTTTCAAACCTCTGACAGCCGAGCCTTTCGCAGGATTTAGTCCATCTGAAAACATGTGGTAAGCCTTGTGGAATGTTTCAAATGATTCCCAGATGTGGGCTGCAGACAGGTTTAACCCATTCTTTTCTCGCTCAGCGGCAGGGAGGAGGAGGTATAAAAGAGACCTTGCCGGGAGAAAGTCTGAGCAATATCGAAAACTTTTACCCCCCCCCCCCCCTTTATCATTGAGTTTAGTTACTTTCAAAGCTCCACTGAACTGTAGCTTAATGTCATTTGCCATAAAGCTAAAAATGTCCTGTTATGCTGCATTAACCAAGAATAACGAACGCAAGAGCACTGCTTTTTCCAGATGACTCAGCATAACAGGGACCTGACTATGATAAGAAAAACACCTCTGTCTGGGGACTGTCACTCATAACATGCCTACAACAAACAACCATGTTCATAACTGGTCCCTTGCAAAGTAACCTATAAAAACGTAATCTTTATCAGCTCTCAACCTTTGTTTCTCAGGTTATTCAATATATTCTGCTGAGTTGAGTCAATGCCATACAACAGAAGCAGAAGTCTTAATCCATCTTAATTCTCGGTGAGATTAAGTGGGGACTCGAAACAAGGTTGCTGGATTATTTTATGAAGGACATTGTTCTTGTAGTAACACTCCCAAAGATGGCAGTTTTGATGAGATAGGGAGCCAGAAGAACCAGACTATTAAAAAGGGTGGAGAGAGTGAGCTGCTTGATATGAGCAACAAACTCAAGTGACCCCATTCCCTCCTCTCCCTCTCAATCTCCAGTTCCCTCCCTCCACCTTTCTCCCTCCTCCTACCCCCCCCCTCCCTCCCTCCCTCCCTCCCGCTCTCCTGCTTCTCCCTCTTTCACACTACTCGGCCAACTTGAAGCAGTTGTCCAACATACCCGTCAGCCTGCCTGCCAGCCAGCATATTGGACTGAGTCCCATTATACACAATCATAACAGACAGAAATGGTACATACAGGCAACAGATAGAATTGCAGTAAAAATTGAGGGCAGAGGAGAAGTGTCAAGCAGCGAGTTGGTGAGCATGCTAGAATGACAGAGGAGAAGTAGAGAAAGAGAGACAGAGGGAATAGTTTTGTGCTTTATGGCACTTCGCAGGATACTGTAGGCCATATGAGGCCAGAGCAAGCTGGGAAAGATTGTTACTGCTTTGAGCTTCCACATGTGAATGCACCACAAACCCCCTCTCTCTCTATTTTTTTATTTTTTTGCCTCCCTCCCACAAGCCTCCCAAAGGAAAGCCTAGTGTTTTAAAAGAAGCATAAACAAGTGAAATTCAGCCCTTTTCTTTCTGAGAGGGAATCAAGCATGGTTTTGCTTCCATAGCCATGCTGTGTTGCAAGCAGCCTGGTGATCAGGTCACTTACTATTAAAACAGAACGTAGTTTTAAGACTATCCTGAAAGGCAGTGAGTGAAATTCGATTTCCACATTTTACATCGATTTCCAACTTCGTAGTTTCCTTGCAGAGGAGATGGAATATACTGGTAAACACTTTCTGTAAGTGCTTTATATAAACAATCCCTATGTCGAAAGTAAAGAGTTTATCACTTACGATACTCGTATTACTGTCAATTACTTTTTAATTACTCTAAATCATGAAGTTTTGACATGCATTCTAGGCTATGGCCACTATGAAGTACAGCGATACCAAAGCCCGTGCACAACTTCTTGTTTGTATATTCCTGTTTTTGTACAAATGATATGGTTTAGTATTCGATCATGTACTTCCATCACCATATTCAATAGATGACTTGTACGTGTTTCTTTCAGGTAAGAAACATGACCAAACTCCGCTCTGCTGTATCACAACCTAAGCTGGAGACGATCATTCACGCTTTTATATCATCCCGACTTGAAAACTGCTATTCGTTTTTCACCGCAAAAGCGCCAGAAGGTTGTTGACCAGTAGGATGACTCACATCATTTTATCCTCTTTACATGAGCTTTCCATGAAATGAAGGATTCATTTTAAGGATTCATATATAGATCCATGCATGGTCAGCGCCCAAGCTGTGACCTACTTCACCAGCGGGTCACTTCGGGTCTTAAGATCAGGGCTTACCAGCCGTCTCTTGCTCTTGACTCGCACTTTTGAAGTTGTAGTTTTGTCAGTGTATGTAGACATATGATTGTTGAAACCTTATAAACAGAGCCGGCCTTGTGGTGTCTAGTGTTTGTCATTCTGTATGTCTTCATGTTTGTCTTTAGGGTATTTATATGAAGCACTTTGTGACATTACTTGAAAGGTTCCATACTAAACAAACTTTACTTACTCCTACTTACTTTTTTAAACTTTGAAGAGAGACAGACTAGTTTTTTTTTTTCTCCTGGTTCCAGAGTAAATAAACTGAACTAATTGACTCCATGTTCTGGCTCCATATGAGAGACATGGGACTGGTATCGATCTTCTCATCTCTCTCGGCATGAAAGCGAATCAGCATATTTTCCAAAATGCTCCTCTAAAGCTGGCCAAGATGTAAGGAAAATATCATCTAATAATACTGCCTCTGGGGCATCCACTCCATCATGTCATATGATAATGTCATGACACACAACATGACCAGACGTGTCGCCCAAATGAACCACCTGGTTACTTCAGTTCACTCAGAACAGTTAAACTCACACCCGTTCTCACAAAAAATGCAACATCTGGCTTTTGCCTGCAGTAGTAAAGGGTACAATTGACATTCAGTCTCAGGTCAAATGACTCTGCAGTAGTCAAAAGAACTTACTGGCAGCAACTCTGCATCAGCAGGGATGGAAACAGAAAATCTCGGAGCAGAAAGTTTTGTCTCTCTCAGTTGCTTTGCATGTCAAATACAAATACGATAAACATACCTGTCACTTGCCCAGCATGGTGGTTTTACACACAGCAAGGTATGGTATTGCTAACAACGCATGCTAACCAGCTGTGGGATGTTGGGGAGCTGCCAGAGTGTGTGCAGCCCCAGAATAACTTTTGAAAGCATTTCATTTAGAGGCTTCGACACTGATAGGAGCAACCTGTCACCTGACCGACACCATGCTTTTCACACACAGCAGGGCACATTTATGCTAACAATGCATGCTAAATAGCTGTACAATGCTAGTGAGCAGCAAGAGTGAACGCAGACACAAAGTATGTTTTTAAAACACACCTTATTGACTTAAGCATCTCAGATAGAAGCTTTGACATTGACAGGAACATTCTGTCACGTGTTTTGCGTGAAGCTTTATACACACAGCATGGTAAATATATGCTAACAATGAATGGTAACTAGCTGCAGGATGCTAGTGAGCTGCAAGAGTGAGAGCCACAACAAACTAAAAAAGACTCATTTACGAACTGAAGCGCCTCGCACAGAGGCTTTGACACTGATGGAAGAACCACCACATGCAGATGAAGTCATCTGCCGGCAATGTAAATGGAATTTAATTGTTTTTTCAACAAAAAAAACCCTGAGTACATGTGCTAATTTTAGTATAATAGTGATACGTTAAATGCCACTCCGTCCTACTGCGTTTTCTATTTTGGATCACTGGGGTGCCAGTCGCCAACATGTTCCCCTTCCCTGCATCTCATCAGAGCAAACCCAGAGAGTATGTCCCTTTAATTAGACCGCCCGTGAAAATAATGGTGCATTAATGACATTTCTATGGGGGCCAATGAGCTGGAACAACAGAGGAAAGACTAAATCACAAATCAATTCCAACAAATGTAATTAAGGCTTAATTAGCCTCCAGGGTGTCGCTGGAATGCCGTGGAGGGGTTGATGTGAAGGAAGAGGAAAAGAGAGAGCAAACGAGAAATTTAGACAAAACGAGAGAAAGTGAGATCATCACGGGCCACAGATACAAGGTGTTCGAAGTGTGTATAACAAGTGTGTATAACACTCATTGTTGACATACTAAATTGACTGTCTCATGCTTGAATATCATAAAATTATTTCTGAAAGAATACCGATTTAAGAAGATTTAAGAAGTGCTAGCTTCTGTATGCTAAATGTGTGGCTCTTGGCACGTGCCTGCGTGGTTTGAAAGGGGAGGGCTGATTTAAAGGCAACACTTCCAGTATGGAGCCACACAGCCAGCACTGGGTAAAGAAGTGCTAATTCTCTATAAAAACAGCAGCATGTACGGTTAAGCCCAGCAACATTCTGGTGTTAAAAAGAAAGGAAGGGGGGTTGAAAAAAACAACAGAAGGAGGGGAAAAAAAAGAAATGCAAAACCACAGGGAGGCTTGGAGAGGACCGGCCTGCCTCACTGAATGCCAGATCACACAAACACAGACTCTCGCGCCAATAAATGAGCTTCATAAACTGCAATTAAAACCCTGGGCACTAATTTAGTGGAAATGGCAGCCTGTAAAAAGCAAAGAGTGTTAGAGAAAGTATAAGAAGATGGAAAAGAGGCAGAGGAGGGGAGATGTGGATGTTTCTGGCCTTCACCAGTGGTTCTTTCTTTTTTTTTGAGAGAGAAAAACGTCATCCCCGGCATTAATGTAAAACATATGATTGTACACTGAAAAAACACAGGCTCGTTGAGCTACTCGCCTTAAAGTTGGGTAACACGGGCTCACAAAGGAATACACTCACTGAGCTTTTTTTTTAGTATATCACATAAAAAGAATAAAACGAGTCTATACTTTTAATAAATCTAGATATTTTGCTTCAGTCTATACTTGCTACACTAACATGCATGCAAATTCACTTCTCTCCAAAATAGCTGGACACGGCTGATGAGACACATCTTCCCCAGCTGCCTGTCTATCAGGGTCAAGAGACAGCACAATGAAGTGGTGGCATTCGGTTAAACTGAACTCACAAATGAAAAAGACCACACCGTGACCATAAACACATCTCAGTCCCGCCAACACTGTTTAAACTCTTTAATATGTGCTCATGAGATCCATGTGTGTATACAGTGTTGTGTCATGCCACACACTACAACTCTGTGTGATGATGTTGTAAACCCCTTTTGGTTGCTATGGTGCTGATTGACGCTGGAAAATTAAAGACTGGAAAACAATAGCGCAGCGTCTGCGTGTGAATTCTTTCTAAACCTGCAGCAGCAACTCCTTCGCACAGGATGGGTGGTTTCAACACCTCTTCCTGGTTAAGATTGCTGCAGAGTATCATTTGACCTTGAAGCAGGCTCGTCCTCCCCCTCATCCAAAACTGCAGCTTTGAATCATACTCATGGAAGTTGCATAGTCAACATGTTCAAATGTCATCAATAAAAAGGCAAATGTCATGGTTACATCAATAAAAGGCTCATATAGAACACCTGAAACCAAACGAAACAACCTTTGATATATTATCTTTAACTTCCATCCATCCATCCATCCATTTTCTTCCACTTATTCTGTTAAGGGTCATGGGGGGGTGGAGCCTATCCCAGCAGCTTTCGGGCGAGAGGCGGGGTTCACCCTGGACAGGTCGCCAGTCCATCACAGGACCAACACATAGAGACAGACAACCATTCACACTCACAGTCACACCTACAGTCAATTTAGAGCATCAATCAGCCTCGTCCCCTCTTGATGTCTTTGGACTGTGGGAGGAAGCTGGAGTACCAGAGAGAACCCACACAGGAACAGGGAGAACATGGAGACTCACACAGAAAGATCCTGTGATGGAGCCGGGACTTGAACCCGGAACTTTCTTACTGTGAGGCCACAGTGCTGACCACTGCACCACTGTGCCGCCTTATCTTTAACTTATGTTGCATTTTCAGTGAGATATATAAGAGGTCGGCATCAGGCCCCAGTGCAATAATGTTTAAGCCGTCCCCTGCCTGTCATAGTTAGGAATAACTGAAGTTAAAGCACATGCTTTAATATGACCTGAAACATCAATTTGACATCTAAATTAGGTGATTATTAGTGACTCAGCCCGTCGTGCCATGGACGAGGAATCATATTTGCAATGCTAAGATAAGTGATGTGATTTTATTGCAGTAGCGGCAAAGACAGAAAGAAGAGGAGCTGATTTATGCCTAGTGCGCACAACTAGAAGATTTTCAAATTCTAACTGATTTTAGAAATAAGACCACAGACATAACAACAGACTCAAACAGAACTTTAAGACTCACAACCTAAGAATACACAAACGCGATGATTCAGTCAAGATGCAGGACCACACACACTTGGCGTCATCCTAAATGATTTCAGAGCGGGGATTCCAGGGATTTCACTGAAACTGAAAATCAAACGTGACTTTAGGAAAAAGAAAAAAAAAACATCGAAGCAGACAGTTGTCTTGGTTGCGGTTGCGTCTGCAAAAAAAAAAAAAAAAAAGAGGAAAAAAATGTGGATGAAATCATGGTTGGGATGACTCAATGAGCATAGCTCCTATGTATTTGCAGTTGCAGTTTTGAGCTGGAGGTTAGCTAAAAATAAAGATTTATGGTTAGTCTCAAATAGGGCTAACTCTAGCCGCTGCTACGAGCTCAAGTATGCAACATCTAGCTGGTGATGCACTTCATGGTCATCTTGTTTTAGTTGGGTTTATCGAGATCTCCTCTCAACTTTCCTTCATTGTTCCTTTCACGCGGCAAGATTTCATATTTCAGACTGGGGAGACTCCTATCCAGCCTTGAAGCCCCCATGACGCGGGGGGGGGGGGGGGGCAAACTAGACTTCAAATTAGCCAGAATTTCTTGTAGTGTGCATCATTACCTGCATACATGTCAGCATCGGCTCATTCAGAAACATAACTGCTGCAGTGTTGCATCATTTAATTTCTTTTCTGTCCTGCTCGGATCGAAAACAGAAGAAACAAGAGGAGAAGATGCAGCGGACTGACTCGGAGATAAGCGCCGGAAAATTAAACCCTGCTGGTGAGTGAAAAAATGTATCTTTTTTTTTCTTTTTCTTCTTTTAAACACAGTGGGCTCACATATGGGGGACGGGAGGAGTGAGGTCAAGTTTTAGAGCAAGGGCCTCCATTTTAGTCTTCAGAAGACTATAGTGTCAAGAAGTCAAACACTGAGACATCGGCTGCCAGTCTGGGCAAGAAAGAGAAAAACAACATGAGCTTGGTGACGGATGTTTGAGGTTTAGACTTCTGTCACCCCACACTCTCTTGTGCTTCCTGTGAGGAGCCACACCTCTAAAATACCCACAGAATTCTTCAGATTTTTAGGGTCAGGTTAAAAAAAAAAAGCCATGGGTAATTTAATAAATAAAAGTAATAAATTGAATGAAGAGGATCCTCCTTGTGATGCGTAAAATTGAATCACTGTCTTGGACTTTGCATTCTGCTTATTTTAAGATCAAAGGAATTGTAAAGGAGATTGAGTGGTCACTAGTAACTAGGAACACTCAGGTTGCTATTTTACTGATTAGAACTGATGAGTCTCCATCTTATTATCCCCTGGTGTCTAAACTTCTGAAAGAAAATTCTCACCAAGACCCATAACCATCCATTTTCTTCCACTTATTCCTGTTCAGGGTTGCAGGGGGGCTGGAACCTATCCTAGCGGCTACGGGCGAAAGGTGGGGTTCACCCTGGACAGGTCACCAGTCCATCTCAGGGCCAACACATAGAGACAGACAACCATTCACACTCACAGTCACACCTACAGTCAATTTAGAGTATCAATCAGCCTCGTCCCCTCTTGATGTCTTTGGACTGTGGGAGGAAGCTGGAGTACCAGAGAGAACCCACACAGGAACAGGGAGAACATGGAGACTCCACACAGAGAGACCCCGTGATGGAGCCAGGACTTGAATCCAGAACCTTCTTACTGTGAGGCGACAGTGCTGACCACTGCACCACCGTGTCGCCTATCACCGGGCTCCTGTCCTTATAAACCACATTCAAAAGAGCCAGCTCTTCTCAGAGTCACAAATCATCGCCTACTCCAAATAATCGCGTAAGTCATTTTTAAATTTCTTTTTTCTCAGAAAACACAAAAAACATCATAAGGGGTTGGTTTAGGTAAAAAAAAAATTGTCAAAAAATGACTCAGGTGATTATTTTAAGAAGGGGAGGAAATGTTGGACCATGTTCAGGTCTTATACATGCAGGATTTTAAAGGTCATATTAAATATACCGAGACAGTAATAATCATAAAAATACAAAGCATGCCTCTTCAATACCAAGTCAATATATATTTCGAAAATGGCATATTTAAATGAATGAATAAATAATGTTTTTTTCAATTTATTTATGGTGGCAATTATGCCTTTGATTTACAAATGTAAAGTAATAATGGTGACCATGTTGACACCCCCCCCCCCCCCCACGACCCTTAACGGACAAGCTGTACAGAAATTGACTGGATGGATGGTCATTACACATTTGTGAAACATTACGTTAAATAATATATTTAATATATATTATATATATGTGAATATATTTACTCATTTATTTAAGCATTTTACGAATGTGTGTCATGTTTTTATATATTTGGCAATGCCCCTGAAAAAAAAAAATCCCCATTTTTCTGGACCTCGTCAATGCTTCTGATCCAGTCAGTTATGGTATTCAAGAAATACCTTTACTTTAAAATTGGCCAACCCAGTTGAAGGGTTTCGCCAGATTTGCCTGGAGTTTTCCCATCCTGGTCCATGTCAGAGAAGTTTGTCATCTGGTGTCCCTCAAGGCTCTCTTCTGGGTCAAATGTTGTTTCCTTTATACATGCTGGACAGCTTATGACGGCATCTCCCATCATTTTCATGCCAATGATATTCAGTTGTATTTCTCTCCCTGATGAGTGTTGTGGTTAGTTATGTTTGGACCCAGATGCAGACACAAGACACTGGAGAGCAGTTTAGGGGTTTTATTGCAGACAGATATGAGTTTTGGCAGGAATAAACTCCACGAGGAGAAACATGAGAAATGGAGAAAAGGCTCCATACTTGAGGTATGGATCTTTAGTGGCACGAGCTGGCAGGTAGTGGTGAGAAATCCAGAGCTCAAAGATAGCATTAAAAAAACACTAAAAACAGTCTTGAATGGGCACTGCCACATAGTTGAACTGACAATCTGGTAAAGGGTGGAGGTTGGACCAGAGGATAAATACTCTAGTAACCAATTACGAATTTTAAGACACCATCAAGATTTGGACGGATGATATCTTTCTTCAGTTTAATGAAAATAAGATTGGAAGTTTTCATAATCAGCAGTTTTTGGGGTCAAAGAATCGTGTTCATCATCGTTACTGACTTTTTGGCATCACTGTGTCTTTTGAAAATCCTTCCCTTCCTATACCTCCTTCCCGCTGCACATACTCGAATACATGCAGCTGTTTTGAACCCGGGTAAAAACTTTAAAAGGCTGATTGATTACTTTTCTTTATGAGAAATTGCCTTTACGTATTTTTTCCAGGTGTAATGTTCGATGTCAATGCACCAGAGACCAGAGCAAAGACAAATACTGGAGTGAAAGCAGCTTTTAGTGACAGTATTTCTGTGGTCTCTGCTCTGTTTTCTAAACTCAACATTCTGAATGCTGTTAGAGCACTGCTTTATCACTGACTGGTTAAATTTTGTGGCTTAAATGACGAGAAGCTGCCACAGTCATCAGCAGATGCAACAAGCATTCATTGCCTCCTTGGTGTGTATGTTGCTGACAGTGGAGCCCAAACAACTTGTCATATGAGGGGGGAGGCACAGACCATACATTCAAATTTTTTCATGTTGATTAATATATTTGGCTACTGATGGGTCATTTGATGCAGGAGTGAATCTGGAATTAACCTGCTCCCATCATAGACAAAAGCCAGATGTTAGTGGGTATTAGTGGGGTTTTTGGCTTGGCGGGGGGGGGGGGGCTTTAGACCACTGGCATGCTGTCTTCACTTGGCTCAATCAAACTTCTCTGAAGCGTCTCCAAACTGCACAAAATGCAGCTGCTTGGCTAGAAATAATAAGAGATCTCATATCACTCCAATCTCGTCCTCTCTACTACGCTCCAATTAAATTCCTTTTGGAAATACTGGTTCTAAGAGTGTTTAATGGTCAAACACCACAGTACATTGCTGACCTTCTCCTCCCTTACATAGCCAAACAGACTCTTGGGTATGCTGAAGAAAAAAAACACAGGACTTCCATTGTGAAAACCAGGTTTTAGGTAAAGGTGTTTGCACCTAAATTATGGAATGGCCAATCTTTTGATCATGTTTCAACGACTGGATAACGTCTTTATCTGTATTTTCAAGCTTTTGTGTTCTATTTAGCTGTTTGTTGCTGTTTTCAACTTGCTTGCCTCGTGGTTTTTTTGATATCATCTCAGAATCTTATATTTTATCACTTTTTTGTATCTCGTGTCCGTGAAAGATGCTATATAACATTAAACTTTACCAACCCACTCGTATCGACACTGCGACTCACTCGCTATGACTCATTCTACGGCACGGAAATGGGAAACAATATCCACCTAAAACGATCAGCCGGCATCAGATGTTGCTCATCTGTGACTCTAGCCTTCTTTCCCAGAGCTACAAATACACAATGGCCGCTCAGAGATGGACAGAAACAGGCAGAGAGGAATGATTGTAATCCTTGGATATCTCGCTGTGATCCACAACAAAACCTGCTGCTGATCTGATCCAAATGAGGCAGAGATGGAAAACTCCCTTCTCTGATCTCCCTGGAAGATAAAAAACACGCAAACCAAACCAAGACTTTAACATATCCAAGAATATGATCCTAATCTAGTTTATGATCTTAAAAACTGAAATGACGAACCCCACATAAGGTAATATCAGGACTAATATCTGTATGTATGTTGATCCTTTTAAAAAGTCTTCCTGTGTAGATTTAAGTATTCATTTTTTTCAAAAGTCAAATTCACTGTGACTACACACTACACTATTTGTTATAACTACAAAAAGTTAGTGTCAGGAGACTGACTTTTTTAAGGTTTAACAAAAAGGGCAAGTGTTGTCGTAATGTTGGTGGTGTTTGGTGTTTTTTTGTTGTTGTTGTTTTTACATCAAAACCATCAAGTCTAATACCTTTAAATCAAGCTACCATAAAGTGAAATTCCACATTCTTTCCACTTCTGTCTGACCCTGGCAGTGAGGTGGTTCTGTTTGTTTACAACAATGACATAAGTTTCTAGCTTTTCCTTTTGTTTCTGTTTCTTTCTTTTTTTTTCCAGGATCAGATTCATGTCCATACTGTGTGGACTGTTACTCTTCTAATAGTGGGATTGCTCTGATATCAGATGGCAACATATCCCATGAAGTCCAAGAGAGGAAATTTGTCTTTTCATGATTGCATGTAAATAAATCACTTATTTAAGGGGGGTCTTTTTTCCTCTGACAATAGCTTAACATTTTATGTAGTGAATTAAGCAATAATAGAGAGGATTTACAGGTATTCAGAGAAGATGAGTGACGGACAGGAAATGGGTGAAGGAATTACAGAGCAAACGAGTGAATAACAAGTTGTAGTATCACCATTATACCCTGCAACAATCCTGAGCCATTCTAGCTGATCGGAGAGGACTAACCTGTATTTTACAGAGGTGGCTGTAACACAGGCAGGGATTAACACGCCACCCACGGAGCAGGACACACTAGTAGAGGCAGGCGTGACAGTTACATCTGGAGGTGCCCAGATGTGTTAGGAGCTCAAGTGACATGCGCAGAGATTAAGGTCGCTCTGTCCTGGTAGGATTACTGCCTAGCACTATGATGCTAATGGGTCAGCATTGACAGGCAGGCTGGGGGCATAGGTAGGCTGGCAGATGTCGGTGACGTCCCCGTCCCCCCCACGTGGCTACCTGACCCCTCCGCAAGGCCTGACAGATGGATGAGCTAATCATGAATAGAGTTAACTCATGAGTTCATTTAGATGCACGGAAATTAAACGGAATTATGAATAATTGCTCCTGGGAACTTTATTCAGAACCAACAATACTGCGGGTCAACAAGTATATGTAGGTCAATAGAGGTAACTGCCTAGTCCCCGTCATTTGACAATACAACACAAAGATAAAATGAGGAACAGAATCAACCTTTCTCTTCTTCTCGCTCTGTTTTTTCCTCACACACACTCAAGGCTGTCACTTTTCGCCTTACCTCACCTGACTTCTGAAATAAATCTTTTATTCAAGGACAAGGAAAAATACTCAAGGTAACTCCAGTTGCTAGGGCACCGGTGTAATAGTCTTTGATGAACATTTAGTGAAGCTCATGACAGAGATCGTGATTCGCAAGACCTCACAGTTTTTAAAACAGGCTCTTTGTTTACAGTGTTTGGGAGCAGAATTATCGATTGTTTTCATTTTTGCATCATCCTGATGCAATTCAAATCCACATGTACACATAAATCATGCACACAAAGAAATCCTTTTCTCAGATTTATAACCAACGTAAGACATGTCACCCGCCTCTACAGCACATTGCCTTTGAAATCACGCCGAACAGCAGATTCTGGTCCTGTTAGCGCTCCACAAACAGTCTGTAAGTCTTTCAAAAGACTTCTTTTATACTTTGAGGACATTTTGGAGCCTAAACTTTTTGACTTTTATCTCAGTAAAAAAATTCTCCTGCTTTTTACCTTTTACTGCTGTAGCTCAGGAAAGAAAGTCCTTACTTCTGCCGCCTCTGATTTATACTAGAGACTTGAGTTTTTTTGTTGTTCGTTGGAGGATTGTACGGGATTATCTTATTATTTCATCACTGTGCTGTCATATTTTAAAAGCAGATGACCAAGCTTGGTTTTGTACGAGTTTTCACAAATAATATCCAAGCATTTTTTTTTCAACTTCCTCAGCAGCAGCAGATGTGGAGAGAATAGAAATTCAAATGAAATGTGACTTGATTGCTTTTCCTGAACACAAAGATTCTCCACTTATAATGATACAAAAAGAGATAAAGGCAGCGCAGTGGTAGTCTACTCATATTTCAGGAGCTGAATCCAACAAATATGTGGCATTTGTGTTTGATAAATTACTTAAAGGATAAATGTGAATGGAATTAATAAATCCATTTTAAAAAAAGACAAGCAAAAACAATTTCTGAGATGCTAAACCCTTCTGTGACAAATCGGTGCATACATTTTTAAAATGGGACGCATTTCCTTCAAGCTTCCTCATTTCTAAAATCCACTCGGTCATTTTAGTCTCTCTCTGCAAAAAACATAAATGTAAGAGGAGTAAAAATTGCATTTGTTCAGGTCTATTTTTAGCGGTGGATAAATACTCTTCGTGTGGTTTAGGAGGTGATTAGAGCAGCAGGGTGGCCGCATGAATATCTTAGTTAACTTCATTAATTGTACTGAAGGGACACGTGGCACAGGTGCAGCTCACTGGTGTGTTTTCACTTTTTGGACAAAGACAGACATGACAGAACACAGAAAACAGAGGGACAGTGAAGGCGTCTGCTGGACAGTGAACTGGCTGTGCAGACAGGCAGGCAGGCAGGCAGGCAGACAGACAGACAGACAGCGTGGAGGCTTGCTCCTCCGGGAATCACTGGAAACGGGAACATGAGTCCACATTTCTAGACAGAGACTGGCCTAGTTTCAGGAGTACAGTCCTCTCTTTCTCTCTCGTTCTATTCTGTTGCTCTCTCTCTCTCTCTCTCTTTCCCTCTCTGTCTCTCCACCACCACAGTGGAGCAGCCAAACAAATCACGCGAAGTTAACATCAAAGTTTGCTCTCAAAGGTCACCGGATTTCTCATAGAACAGCCAACCTCTGTATTACTGAGGGGAGGAGGTGAGCCGATGGGCTGGATGTCATTACTTGTTTTATATTTTATCTTCCCTCATTCTCTGACCTACAACACTTCCATTATTTTTTTGATATCCCCCTCCTATCCCATCCCTTTCACTTCCTCTCTGGTCCCTACTTTTAAGGACACTGGCTTGTTGGAGTGGAAAGCTGACCTGTCACGTGATATTATGGCCCACAGAGGACCAGTGGAGTGACACAAGATGCATAGAGCCAAAAAAGTCCAACCTAACCAGACCAGACAGCATTAACTTGCTTTCTGTGTCCATCCTTACCTCATCTCTAAAGATGCTTTGTGCTACAGTGAGGGAAAGTAAGAGGCAGGAAGGATAGAAGGGAAGAGAGAAGTCTGTGGAGCGGACTGTAATCCAATAACAGGCCTGCTGAAAAGACACGCTGACCATAAAAACTCCAGGGAGGTTACATGAGGACTTACCCAGCTATATAGAGCATGTCTTCTTTGCAAAAGAGGATGATGGGACAGAGAAGGGCAAGAGGGAGGGGTGGGGAGGACAACAGGTTTGCTCATTTGTTAATCCCCTAAAGGCCCCCTACCTCTGATCTGTTCATCCCATTCTGTCGCTCCAGTAGCAAGAAACCTCCCCCAACGACACCATGATAAGATTTCCCTGGAGAGAGTCAGATGGTACCGCTCCCCCCCGTTGCACTTTCCCTCCAGTTCTCTCATTTTTGTCTTTTAACCGTCCTTCGTCACTCCGCGTCTCTCTCTCTCTCTCTCTCTCTTTCTATCCCTTTTTTTTGCTGTCTTACCATCATATCACTCAGTCCCACAGCACTGACGTGTGAGGAGCACCGAGGGAGAAACCTCCACCATGGGGCCTCTTAAGAATTCAAGGTCACCGCTTGACAAAGCGTACGCTGCAGCGCGTGGAGTGTTTCACAAGGCATGTGATGTTTTGTAATATTTGATGTGCTTTCCTGCAAATCTGATGTTGTGTGTGTGTGTGTGTGTGTGTGTGTGTGTGTGTGTGTGTGTGTGTGTGTGTGTTTTATGAAACAGGATGACCCATGGACAATGTGTGCCCTACCAACCAAATGTTTTAAAATGGTCCCTTCCTACATCATCACTCTTTTTTTCAACTCTTGTTTCTGTAGTTTGTTAAGAATTGCTATGCAGACATCTGGTAAAAACCTAAAATCCTTAAAAGTACAAGGCTGATCTTTACCTGGAGCGAAAACATGAACCTCCCCCCCCCCCCCCCACACACACACACACATAATCCAAAAGCTCTCTCTCTCTTTATCAATCATATGAATTTTAATCTGCCGACTCCATTTTAGTTGAAGCTGTAAATTGTAACATGCTTCCTTCACTGAGCAAAAGCGGAATTCAAACATGATATGACGCGATAAAAGACACGATCCATCACAAGTGATGTAGGTGTTATGATGGAAAACTCACTCTTTCAACACACATTGTGAATGACATTGATGTATGATCTGCGGCCATCAGCCAAGCCAATATTGATCAGGACTGGCTGTCCGGTGCACCATCAGATCAATCATGTCCATTGATCTTACACCACTGGAAGAGAGTGTGTGCGTGTGTACATTGGGGAATGTTTGTCATTGTGGGGGATAAAGAATATGATATTTTCTGTAAATCAATGCTGATTTACAAAGTTGCAAGAAGTAAAAAAAGAAAAATGGTGTGTTCTCCACTTAATAAAACAGCAGGAGGTGTTAAGAGTGAAAGAATTCACTTTCAGTGCCAGAGGTGCATGGGGGGGTGCACACCCCTTATTTACATATTGGCTTGTGTGTATTGGCTGCTATCACCAAATTAACAAAGAAAATATTACACTCTGCATTTCTGCAGTTAATAAAACATATCAGAAGACAATGTTTACAATGAAAATGTAGTTATTCAAAGGGACAACCACCAGCCAAACGACTGATGGCCCCAGGCAAAAGGGATATTGGGGCCCCTCAGGAGGAGAGGAGACCCCAAGGACAAGCTAGTTTCTCGTATATCACACTGTGAATCAAAAGGAGGCAACGTATCTACGAGTTGCTAGTCCACCCCTATTGAAAGAAACAAGGTAATGCTAACTTATTTAGCACCAACTCCAGATGAATACAACAAAGCACCTGCAGCTGGCACAGCCAACTATGATGGTAAAGTTACTGCCAGTAAAGCTGAACAGACAAACTTTGTTAAATTAGTTTTCTCACCACCACTCATTACAGCCTACATCATAATCTGTGCCCCTGGATAGTGGGGGCTTGTGAAACATGCCAGTGTTCCTTCTTGTGTGACCGGAGAGTCCCATGGTGTATTCATGCAAGTGGGAGAAGTGGGAAAATTCCCTTCTGGAAAGGCCCGACTTCCCAATAAAGCTTTCACACAACAGGGAACTATTTCTGTCAGAATACAGAAAACTTACCACAAAATTCATGGACCACAAACAAACTGACATGATGCTCTGAACCCAGCTGCCAGGTAACGTGACAGGCTACAATTACATTAGCTACTGTAAAACTATACATGACAGGGATAAATTTCGTGACGTGTTGTCGACATCACGAATACCTGATGAGTGTGACCTAAAAAAGAACAACAAGAAGATTTATTGAGCCTCGGAGCACAAGAACATTTCTCATCTCATTGCTTCCATGTCGAGCAAGGTCAAACACCTCTCGGCGCACAAAAACTTCCCGTTCTAGAGGGATATTCCCTCTACAGCTTGGAAATTTTCAACTTTCCCAACTGCTCATGAAAGCCCCGTAACCCTGAATACGAAGTAGCACGATAGCACAGGAAGTAGCACACTAACACATGTCCATAGCCCTCTGGTGGGCAAGAAAAAGGTATGTAGAAACGCCAGTGCTGGTGGGTACCAGTCCCACTTCCGACTCTGATTTTCAAGAACAGCAGTGAAGGCTAAACCAAGGTCTCTGTGATATATGTGGGTTATTATCTTGTCGCATTCACTCAGCAAGCAAGGTGCACATTTAACTGCAAAAATATTCAAATTTCCCCATGCTTACCGAAACTAACAGAAGAAAATTATACCTCTACTCTCATCATTCTTCAGATCCAAGGTCTAAACCAGCATTTCATCTGCCATCAATCCATACCCTCCCAGTTATGAATGTCCCAACATGCTAAATGACAAAAAACAAGGAGAGTAATGTGAAGATTTTATAAGAGTAACTGGTGAACACAAAAATACACTTTGGCTGGAGATTGTAAACACTGATTATTTTACCCCCCCCCCCCCCCCATACAGCGATTGGAATTGATAAAGAGGAAGGGGAGAGAGTGAAAAAAAGAGTGAAAGGCTGAAAGATGAGGTCAAAAGTCCTGCCTGTTTTAAAACTCTCCCTCAATACTTCTCCTCTGACTACCCTGAAAATGTTTCTTTTCACAGAACACAGCAATAAAGTAAGCAAAGGAGAGAAATGAGCATTGATTGGAGAGGAGAGAGAGAGAGAAAGAGAGAGAGAGAGAGAGAAGAGAGAGAAGAGAGAGAAGAAAATACAAATGATGGCATGCTGCTGGAATGAGGCATACTCCTGCTCTTTTTATCTGGGGGAGGAGAGGAGTCGAAAACAGAGTGAGGATGACACATGGGACCCGAGCATAAAAATCAGATGGAGGGAAAATGGGGGAGGGGATGATCAGCAGACCCCCCCCCCCAAAAAAAACGATTGGAAGATGAAGAGCTGCCTTTTATGCATTAACAACAACGGCCCACATTCTTTCTCTTAACCACAAAACTGTGAAGCACTCACCCTTATAAACACACACACACACACACACACACACACACACACACACACACACACACGTTCATGCACATAGGTGTACACACACTATTTTCTTTTTATTTATTTTTTTACCAAAAGGCACGTTACACATGAAAGGATGTGTTGGCGGGGGCAGTGCAGGGCGGCTGTTCAGTGTCTTTTTATCAGGTGAAGGAGAAGCAGGGAGGGGGGCGGTGTAAGATTTATCTGCTGCTGTCGGAAAACTTTGACCCCAGAGTTGTAAATCTGTCAAAGGAGTCTAGCCAGCTCAACAGGAAACACGAAGAGGAAAGGGGGGTTGGGGGTGGGGTGCGGGCACACCCATCGGCTCAACCATTTCAAAAGAGGCACATTTCAGAGTTGGGGGAGTGTGGGGTGTCCCCGCCATGTTTACAATCCTGAAACTGATCCCACACAGCCGGTCGAGCTTTCCCCTGATCACTCCTTTAAAAAAAAAAAGAAAGAAAGAAAGAAAAAAGAAAAAGAAGGCACTCAAACAGAGAAACTATGCAGGAAATTACTGTTTTGATATATGAATGCTTGAAACGTCTGTTTGCACTTGTAGCATGGATGCAGCTTCCAGTGTTTGTTGAGCTCGTTCCACTTCTTCTTCTTTTTTTTTTTTTTTAATAAAATAATGTCAGCAGAAGCACAAGTAGCATCACTTATCCGCAAATCCAATAAAATATATTGAGACATCAGATTCTTGGCGTTTTCAGCTACTGCAAGATTTAAATCCTCATACGCAGGGGGAAGACTTGAAAATACCAGATCACTAAACGGATGCACTTGTCAGAGGACAAAATCAGTTTAAGAGTGGAAATGGTTGTAATATTCATCAAACAAAAAACACATGAAGCGCCAAAATAAGAGGTTTTGTGTTTTGTTTTTTTTCAATTTGGTTGGAGTCATTTGCCTTTAAGAGAGGAAACTTTTGGTAAACAATATTAAAGCCGATAAATAACACGAATACAATGCAACTTTTTTCTCATATCATGTACTTTTATAGTGTGTCTTTATATTTTAGGCTAAAAAAAAAAAGCCAACATTCCTCCATCTTTGAATTCCAGTGGATGCATTGTCTTTTAAGGGAGTGCTGAAAACTTGCGGCAACTTAATTCAAGCTGGTTTAACAAGCAGAACGCCTCCTTAGGTGGACGCAGAGGAGTGAGAATAATAATGTCTTTATGGTTACGTGTACGTGGTACAGCAAAATTTGTCTTCTTCATTTAATCAATCCTGTAAGGAGCAGTGCAGTGCTTGGGGACCGACTCCAGATCTTCTGCCAGTGTCTCGGCCAGGAACGATAAACTAATGTACATGTCTTTCATGGTCACTGGGGACTGTACATGGAGAGGACCAGGAACAGCCAGGGCTTGAACCCGCAGCCTTCTTGCTGAGACTACAGTGTTAACTGACGTGCCACAGGAAACAATCACGATCAATTCTTGAAACCGTTTCTTTCAACTGTTTCGCATGGTCGCCATCATTGAATTCAGTTGAAATTCGTCTGACATGTCAAGGACATTATCACAATAAGCCGTATCCTCCTAATGACTAACCTCCAACGGTTAACCACTTGTTCCTTGTTACCCATCTTTCCATCAAATTGAATCAGCCTCTGTCCATTAGTTTGTGAGATATCCTGCTGACAAATTCCCATACAGCCACGCACTAGTGATCACATGATCTCCTTGGCGGAGGTAAAAATACACCAATCCTCTGGGATAAGTGTCTGGTCTGTCCAATACGCAGGACGGGTAAATCAACACACTTTTTTGGTGCCTAAAAGCATTTAATACTGAGTGCTGGGAAACCCTAACACCTTGGCACAGAGTGGCACGCTGTCAAAGCTGCCCTGGGAACAGCTCAATTAGCCACCTGGCCACTGGCTGCCTATTCAGCCTGTGGGCAGAGGTGCAATAGATCAAGTGGAGGGGATGTTTTTGGCAGCTAGCTAGCTAACCACACACACACACACACACACACACACACACAGACACAGACACACACACACACACACACAAACACACACACACACACACACACTCTAACATGGTTGAAGAGGGCACCTTCCTCAGTTTTGGATATTTTCCTTATTTTCCTAATCATCCATAAACCATCTCCGTGCAGTGCTGGTAGAGCGAGTTAGATCAGCCCAGCGCTATTGTTCACAGCTAGCAGCCCTAACCTCTGCATTACAGCGCTCTAACCTAAATCCCAAAGAGAAAAACAATGAGAGACAATGAGCAGGCTGAGCTATTGTGTCAGTGAGTTCATTCACAAATTGCTAAGAGCATGTGGACTGCACGTAAGCAGAGAGTCACAAACAAAGAAGGCATGTGAGGTGTCTGGATTCGGATCGACTCGCTAGCTGCCGACAAACCAGGAGCAAGTGTGTGAAAGGGCACATCGGCTCAGTCTATTTCTGCATGTGCGTGCGTGCAAATATAGTTAGTGTGTAAATGACAAAGAGGGAGGCCAAACAAGGGCATAGTGAGTGCCTCAGAAAGAGAGGGAGAGAGAGAGAGAGAGAGAGAGAGAGAGAGAGAGAGAGAATGAATGCCTCAGAAAGAGAGAGGGAGGGAGAAAAAGAGACACACACACACACTTCTCACATTACTGTGGGTGAGGGATTTTTTCATGAAAGAGAGAAAGAGAGGTGTGAAGCCTCAGTCACGCGATGCCACTCTCAGTCTGGTTGGCTGCTTGTGTGTGTTGGGTGCTATGGCAGTGCTAGTATGTCAAATGAGGTATGTATGTTGCGGGTAGCTGGCGAGTGCATCTCTGCATTCGATATAACCTTGAGACCTGCACACAGGAACTTCCTGACACCGCCCTCTCATGCTGAGAAACACACTTATACCTTTAAAAAAAAAAAAACTCCACATATCTGATTGAATGTCTGGAAACGTCATTAGTTTGCCGACCTGCACTCTTCGTATGGGGGTTTCTGTACGCACGTGTTGGCATGGGGGAGGAAGAGAGGGCATCAGAGGCCACGTTTGGGGAACTTGTTATGGTAACAGATACATGTGTGGTTTCATAGAAGGGGAAGTGAAAGCTGAAGGCCGCAGCTGTTCATGTCTAGAAGGCCTCATCTATGAAACAATAAGAGACAGGAAGTCAAGAGCAGAAATTACTCATGTGCCACACTCTGTACATGCACAAGCACATTATTGGTGCCAGTGAGACAGAAGTATCCTCTTCCTTGTTTTGTGTGATAAACACACGTTCAAAAAAAGAAATCCGATATGAATATCCTTTATTCCTCCTGGTTTGGTTTGGTTTGCTGGTGAGAAAAGCTTGAAAAGGTCATAAATACAACACATAGAAACTGGTACTTTGAAACCCTCACAAAGGGCATTTCTTCCGTTAGCTTATGTGTCATCTGTACCCCAAAGGTTTGGACTTCAGAAGGTCACGGTGACTCATTCTTTTTTCAGTTATTTTATCGTTCTGAGTCACTTGTTGTTCTCAATAACATTAAATGAGAAGTACAGTTTTGAAATAAGAACATCTTTGGGTTTGAGTTCAATTCTAAAAATTCCCGCTCATCTGCATCTTTGGGATGTTTGATTACATGTGATTGACAGCAGACCCAGACAGACCAAAAAGTTTCCCTTGAAGTACCAAAAAAAACAAATTGGAAGATTATTTTGTGTACACGCAAGAAGCTAATTGGATTTAGAAAATTCGGAATATTTTCGGGTGAAATAATAATGTCACGAAACAGGAGACAGGGAAATGGTTTAGCTGAGACCACAAACTGTTAGAGAACCTTTGCCAAGTTCCTATAAGTGACGTATCATCGACTGCTCATGCTTTATTTTAGGGCAAAGGTGTTGATGCGTGGTGAAATGAAACACCAGCAGTTTGAAAGTGCATCTAGCGAATATTTCCACTCTAATTTAAAACAACCGGATCTTGCAGAAACACGGCAAAATTACCAAGACTAAGTGGTGGGCTGACATCTGTTAAAATTGGAAACAATCGATTTCATGTTTATTTGGTGGGGACAGATGCCGCTTTGCGTGAAAATTGTCCAGCGTCACAGTCATTTGAGCTAATAATGACAGCACGATTTGGGAAAAAAAAAAAAAACATTTAAAGGTGATTACATTAACTGATATTACCGATGGAATATGATTTGCTCCATTCGAGAAAATGTTGATTGACTCTTTCTCAGTTTCACTGAAAACCTAATTAAAAAGTGGGATTTCTGTAGTGACCTGTATTAAATCATGAAGTTTTCTAAAGTATGTAGAATATGATGTATTGGCAGGACATCGCCCCAGGATTTAATTCAAAATGGTACAATGATACACAACTGGTCTTTAACAAATATCGGGCTTTCCTTCGATTTTTATATTGCAGCTCATGTTGTGATTAATTGTAATTGATTGTGCAGTCTTATAACAAACATGAACATGAGTGGAAATGGAAAATAATGAAAGGTAAGAAACGTCAACTTTGTGGCACATTAGTAGACCTTATTAGAGTGCATTAAGTCTTGCTAAAGTAAACATACATTGAATATTCATGTACAAACGTGTCCAATTATACGAAGTCACACACTCCCAACCCCTGCACAGAACTACGTGTGTGATATGTGTGACAATAGCAAGTCAGTCAGGACCATGTTGTGGTCTGGTAGGCTTTCAGTCTGGTGTTTGTTGGTAGCAGCGGCCACACTAAGAACCTAAGAACGCTGAACACTAAAACTTGGTAACAGCAGAAAGATCCCATGGATTTGCTTTGTTACTCTTTAAATGACTCAGTGTGAAGTTCTTGTGCTCAATTCACAGCTTCTGCGGGATCAACCTGAGAGCGGATCTGAATCTGAATAAATGGCGTCACTTTAGACACTTTTTCATTTTCGACTTGACTGAAAATCAACACTCGTCCAAGCTGACGAGATAACAGTGAACGACCCTCGTGTTTGGCTAATGGAAGACTGTGTAGTTGTACTGTGGCCTGTCTCAGGTGTTGAAGTGTGTATGATTATAGGCAGGGTTGAAAAAAAGACAAGAAAAAAGAAGTAGAAGTAGAAGGAGGTAGAGGTTGTTTTTGGCCTGAACCCAAAGACCCCCGCACTTCTCCTCCCCATGTTCCCTCCATCTCCCAGACTCCCACTCTAAGCCCTGAGCTCCAGTATGAAATCAACATTGGGTCTGCAGGAAATGAGAGATCTCCACAGGAGATAGAGGAGGGAGGGAAGGAGGAGGAGGAGGAGACAAAAGAAAAACAGCTGAAAGAACCCTGGATTTTACTTTTGGCATCCACATGTCCACTCTCCTTGTCATGGTCCCTCTCCTTTCACCCTCTCTGTCTCTCTATGTTGGTCTCCGTGAACATCTGCTGGATGTGTGTGTGTTCAGGCGTGCAGCTGTGCCTGTATCCATGTAGCCAGTTTGAAGGGCTCAGATCATGAAAGGTTCCGGCCTTGTTGTTCTTTCCTGGCACTGTAATTCGCTGGCTAAGCCCAGAAAGTGGACAAGCAGTGAGCTATTTCAGCTGAGCTTTATTTTTGCTGCTCTGTGCTCAAAGACAACATGACCTCGAGTGACCCCCTCCGAGCTGCTCACGGCTGCAGAACAGCGAAGGTGTGGGAGTGTTATCACGCCAGAAGCAGCCGGTGCAGCAGAGCAGCTTGTGAAATGTTTTTACCTGCAGAATCACAGGTTTTAGGCACGAGAGGCCGTCTCGAACGTACACTGCCGTAACAAGGGGGTATTTTGACTCTCATCGTGTACTCACAAGTGTGTCTGTGTGTACAGACGCAGATAAGCAAGACACACACAAAGGGGTGGGGTAGCAATGAGGGGCTCGGTTAATGGCTTTTAAATTTCCACTGAGTGAGTGACTTACAACTGTGGAGGAGCACAGCTGTTCCTGATTTGGGGAACAAAGGGGGGGGACGGCAGCGATCTGAGAGACTGGACCAGGCTGCTCTCTTTTAATGGGCTAGAATCTCCCAGGAATGACACAGATGTGTGTGTGTGTGTGTGTGTGTGTGTGTGTGTGCGTGTGTGTGTGTGTGTGCGTGTGTGTGTGTGTGTGTGTGTTTGTGTGTGTGTGTTTGTGTGAGTGAGAGAGAGAGAGAGAGAGAGACAGATAGAGAGAGAGAGAGCATCCAAATTTGCTTGTTAGTGTCTGTGGTCGTCCTTCTCACACTGACTTTGCTGTGTACGATTTGTGTTCATGTATGTTTGTGTTTGCAGGTAGGCGTCTGGGAGGGCAACAGGATACATCTACAGCCATAGATTACAGCAGCAGAGCGAGTGAGAGCAGACTTACGGCTCTACGACTGTGAAGGTCAACTCTTTTGGGAATAAAGAGAGTTGGAGAAGAGGCTCAGATGTGTGAGATTTAATGCAGAGAGAGAGAGAGAGAGAGAGAGAGAGAGAGAGAGAGAGAGAGAGAGAGAGAGAGAAAGGAGATTAAGGCCAGAGCTCATCCGAGCATGTCAATAAGGCTTGAAAAATCTAATGTCAGTCAGGTGGAAAAAAATCCAACTCGCTTTGATCAAAGGCTTTCCGTCTCAGGCAGACAACAACGCAGTGCGTTTGAACGCTCCAAACTTCCATACTTCTTGAAGTTTTTACAGCAGAGTTCCATCCCTTGAAATACTGCTTCCTGACACCCTCCTCTCTCTCTCTCTCTCTCTCTCTCTCTCACACACACGCTCTCCCTCTCTCTCTCTCTCCCCTCCGAGCTGTGCTTTGTTTCCTGCTGCTGGTGAACGCAGCCTTTTTCCTCGGAGGCCCCCTTGCAGCACTGCAGCCTTGTAAAACATAGCAGGTCAGCGTCACATGACTGAGGTCTAGGACAGTGAAGGCTGGGGCCGGCCCTCTGCTGCGCTGAGCAGGAGTTGGGTGTCAAAGTACACATGGGTTGGGCTGCAGAGTGAAGGAGAGAGAGAGTGACTGACGGTAGAGAAGTAGTGAAGCTAAAGATACGAGACAAAAGAAGCAGAAATAGAGAAAGTAAAGAAACAAGCAGCAAACCACAACTTCCCTACCCGTCCCCCCCTGAAAAACACCTTTCTCATCTATCACCCCCCCCCCCCCAAAAACTGTATAACTGTTGATTTTTTTTTCTGAAATCAAGTTTGAGATGCTCAGTCACCCATAGACTGATGGAGATGTGAATGAGCCTCCCCCAACCACCCACCCACCCGCCCCCCACCCTGTTTCACTGAGTGATTGGAGCTGACATACATATGGAACACACTCATCCTGGTAGCTCTCAAAAGAGAGGGGGAGGAGAGAACACGCCAGCGCAAATACATAGACGCATGTACACGCAGGCCTATCAATCTCTGCTTACACACTATCTACCCTACACACACACACACACACACACACACACTTCTCCATCCGGGCCCTATATAATCTTAAACACACTCCGGTTCTGACTATTATTCAGGCCTTATATCTTCTCTTACTCAGCCTCCCTCCCTCTCTTGATTAACGTAAAGAACCCTGTGCACCCAGAGGTCTCCGGAACACGCTGAAAGATTTCACCTTATCTTTGTTTTTCTCCCATTTCTCTCTCATCTGCTAGATATTGAAGGTACAAATGTCCTTCTCAGCAAAAGCTATGGCGTAGCTGAACAATCTGATATCCGCCAAGGAGGTCATATTTACTCTAAACAAGCAGAAGGCTTTTTACACAGTTGCACTCCTCCCAGCGGGATCCATTAGGTCATGGATGACTGTGAGTGCCATCAGTTTTTGTTAAAGCGATGCACCCAAAAAGTATATTTGACCTTTCGAAGGTGACTCGAGCACGTGAGGATGTTGTCTTTTTTTAACTGCTTCATCCCTTTTTTTTGTGACTCCACTCCAGAAAGCAGAAAGAGCCCCAATGGTGCCCCAAAGCAATTTCCTCCTGTTTTGCTGTTGTTTTGTTTTGTTGGTGGCCATGGTTGCTCCATCACCCTTGAACCAAATATACGTAGCAGGCTCTTTCTGCATAAAATAGTTTTTGGGGGTGTATCGCTTTAAATAGTGTTAATGCAGTGACCCGAACAATTTTGATGCTTGACCACGGAACACAAAATTTGCTGTAATTGGATTCCGCAGGTTCGGATCAGAACCTCACTCAAAGACATCTACAAGCTCAATTTCAGACACAGCGCCAACTTGAGGATACAGGAAACAAGCCTAATGTAACAAACATCATTTGATGGACATGACAAGGAAACTGTCTTGTTTTCACTCGGTGAGCAGCATCACCACTTAAGTTAACACAGGAGGCGATAACTGCATCACAGTCCATACATTAGTCTGCTCTATCGCGCAAAAATTCCCAGATTTCACCCCCTTCTCGTTCTGCGGAGCAGACACCCACTCCACCATGGGGGAGTGAGGGTCCGCTAACCGCTGCTCGTGTCCATGTGGACATGTTTTATTTTTTTCTCTGCTGGATTGCATGCCGCTTATGAGGAATCTGAAATGCTGATAGAGATGAAAAACTGCAACCGCAGGTTTCTCGTTTATGTAAAAATCAGTTGTGGAATTTGGGGAAATACGTGTGAACTCCCAGTTCCTGTTTTTGCAGCAAATGTCTTCATCACTTGACAGATACTGGCAATGTGCTTCAAAAAAAAAAGAGGTTTGAGAAATGTTGTAATATTGTCATGGTGTCCGTCAATGTAAACATCTGTGTTTATAGCTGTCCTCCAAGCGTTTCCTTTGCTGGAGTTGTCAGAGTGAAGCCTGTCAGTGTCTTTACTTGTCATCCTGACTTTGTGCATCTCTTGTGTATCGAAGTGTCCTCTACGATCACCTAACCCCACCTATCCGTTCTCTTCTCCTCTCGCTCCATCTTGTTCATCTAACATGTCACATCATATTTCCCTGGCAGCCCAGGGAAAAGGGCAAGAGGCTCCATGAATTGATGTGGGTCGCTTACAGGCGCATGGCCCGGACAAGGACAAGCACACACTCACACGCACGCACGCACGCACACACACAGAAACACACACACACACACACATGCACACACTCACAAACACATGCACACACATGCACATGTTTATTTAAGTCAATTTTTTTTTTTTTACATTAATTTCTTTGAGATGTATCTGCAACTCAGCTCACCCAAAATAACTCTTTTGTCTTGTTGTCAGTCATTTCTGAAGTCAGGGTTGTGTCCCTGAAAGTGGCTCAAGTCTCACACACACACACACACACACACATGCACACACACGAAGGTCAGCCAAGAGGTGGTGTGGTGACACCTTGTACATGCTCTGTCCTTCACCTGTCACCTTCTGTCATCTTCAGACACTGTGCACTCTCTCTTGCATGTAAAATATGTTTGTTTAAAAGCCACTGCAAACACACACACACACACGCACACACACACACACACACACACACACACACACACACTTCTTTCTTCTTCTTACAAACACATATTCTATGTCACACTCACTAACTGAGCTATGGCAACAATGCTGTGTTACACCACAACAGTTGATGACAGAAGCGCCGGTGACCTGAGAACAAGCTGGGCAATGATGACACTTGTTGGCCGTTACGAGAACTGCACTGGCGGATGATTAACCGGTGATAGTACTCAATGAATAAGCTGGATATTAGCTCATGAATATCGACCGCAGTCTTGCGTGTTCATCAATGAGGCGGAGCCACATTTTCTGTGCTCACACATTCTATGGCCATCATCTACTCTTCCATTGCGTCTTAGTGCTTCTGCGTGACTCCTGTTACTGGTGATGTTCACAGTCGTTTATATGTCCAGTTGGGCAATTCTCTCCTCTAATTGGTTAATGGAGGACAGAGGGATATAGCGTAAAGGGAAATCCCAGAAGCCTCTGGGGCCTGTTTCATGTCCACTGGACTGGAAGAGGGCCAGTCTCCATGAGGGGCTGCCCACGCCTCCACTGGACTGGAGAAGATCCAAGATGGATGCCTGCGGGTTAGACTGCTGTGAAATTTACACTATTATAGATGGGAAGTGGAAGGCAGGAACTTTTTCTTTTTCTTTTTTTTTTTATAAAGTATTAAATAAATCCATGCTGCTGACAAAAAATTAAAAAACTGATATTACATCAATAATAGATTTAAAAACTCGCTGACAAAATCATCAGCTCAGCAGTGGCATCATATCAAGCCACCTGTCCCGCTCAGGCACTTTAGAAAAAGGCTCTTTGGATAAATGGAGCAATTTTTAGAGGCGATGTCATGAAAGCTCAGTGATCCACGAAGCTGCTGCATGAGTCCTGGAGGATGGAGGAGTAAAAAAATAAAAAATAAAACACACACTTGAGGGGGGGGGGGGGCTGTAAGCCAATAGGAAGGAGGAGAGAGAGGTAGACTGATGCAGAATGGAGATACGGTCTGTCTTAATATAGATGCTGCTGTAAAAAGGGCTGAGGTGGTGAGTGCAGACTAATGTCTCTGGAGTTCAGAGTGATGTCAGAAAATAAAAGGATGCTAATAAGCAAAGGCTGGAGGATGACACTTGAAGTAACCACCAGCTTCAACAAAACGTGAGATCCCAACTCCAATCAGCTACAAGTTTAAGATTCTAACCGTTTCCTAAATGCATCGATCATCATCATGATGCAGTCATGTGACATCACCCGCCCCAATCAGTGCTTTCACTTCTGATTTTTGGATTTGAGCTGATAGGACAGACTGGCCACTTTACTGACACATCAAATGCAGGACCTTTTAGTGATAGTGGGAACGCCACAGCACGTGGGTTTACTCAGCTCCAATTTTAATTTGCACGGTCTACGTTTTCAAGAATTTCCCAATCAAATAACCACTTTAATAAAAACCTTTTTAAGATAGGGTGGGTGGGGGGGGGTAAGAGAAGAATACCTCGGAAATGTCTTTTTTGGTTATTTACCAACGACTGAATAAAAATGAATTTGTATTAAGAAACGTAGATAATTAGTTGATACAATGGAACACATTTCAGAGGAGATCGAGGCCAGGAACCATTGATCAAAGGCAGAAAATGTAGAACTATAATCCTAGACGTTGAAAAATGTATTTTTTTCCCATTCATTTGATGTGTAGTTTTTCATCACTGAAAATAAGAGACAATTATTATTCAAGACTAGATACATTTTATGAGCAATTTGTTTCAGTTTTTCAATATTTGTCTTTCATTTTTCAGAAATCTGCGAAACAAAACGTGATTTTTTTTTTCTGTTATAAAACTTTTTAAAACTCGGGAGTAAACACTTTCCTTTTACAGTAAATGTTTGTATATTTTTATCTGGCTATGGCAACTGCAGATGCTGGAGCAGTAAATTTCTCTATCTGTCCTTGTGTGTATCCAGCACACGATCTGTTGCTTGCCAATAAAACTTGACAAAAACATTTTACTGGGGAGAAGCTTTGCAGCAGTCTGCAAGTAATAAAGAAAGGTCCTTGAGCAAGGCAGCGAAAACTCCAGAGGAGCTCTACAGTGGCCAAACATCGGACCTCGTAAACGTGTAGCAGGGTGAGTATAAAGCCCAGTGTTGCATGGTAACTTTCCCTCTGACACTCCAGCTGAAGGTTAAGAGAAAGGTGTCTTCTTATCCTTTGACATCAGGATATTAAGAGGACAAGATGGTGTGGTATTTAAATTCCTCCTTGTCCTATCAGCTTGCACTCACCAGCTGCGAAGGCACAGAGGTCAGGGATCAAACTGTGACAACTGCAAATGTCAAATGACTGGCTCCCAACTGTGACTGTCACCTTGGTTCAGCGTTCAGGGAGCAAACCAGCAGGAAAATACTGAGAGAAAGTAGAGAAACTTGGCAGATGAACATATAAAAATGTGGCGTTGCATAATGTGATGTTGCATAATGTGTCCCATTTCTTACAGCGTCACACAATGATGCATATTAGGACCCCACGTTATGCTGCTGGTAAGAAACTGGGGGAAGGAGTTTGGGGGTGAAATGAAGAGGGAGGGAGCGCAAGGAGGGTTTATAGTTCTGTCTCCGAGCAGAAGACGTGGAGTGACGGAAGTAGACAGCCAATAGAGTGTGGGCGCAGTGCAGCCGAGTGGGACGAACATAGAGGGAGAGTGGATGAGGGGGTTGGCGGTGACTGTAGCGGGTGGGGTTGGTGTGTGTGATGGTGGGTGGGCGAAAGCAAGGCCTGTACTGGTATTTCTACCCTGTCACATCGTGTTAGTGTGCAGCCGAGCACGACTGCCGAGCGCACCACTCTGGACAGCTCAGCACACACTGGGTGAACCAAACACACACACACACACACACACACACACACACACACACACACACACACACACACACACACACAAGAACACACTACACTTGAGTGCACACACACGCGCGCAGTGTGATCTCCCACGAGGACCACAAGGACATCGGAAACAAGTGAGCACCAATAGAGGTTTGACAGAAAGCAGGGCAGATTGCTCAACCTCCATCCATCCATTTATCTATCAATAGAGCTCTCCATCCATCCCATCAGCCATTTGTGTTTGAAGGCGTCATAGCGGAATATTAATTTCTTATTCTCTCAAATATCAAAGTGGAAACAATGACTGGAAGGCAGATAAATCACAACCAAATGAAGTTTGTCTGAACGAAAACACCGTGTATTCACACTGGAAAAAAATCTCGCAGCCTGATGTTCTTGGCTCACCGTGTTTCTAACAAAAGCCATATCTTGTTTTGGAAAGAAGCTCTTCAAACCCAGATGTGCACACAAAGTAACAAATGAAGCATAACAATTTACTTTACCGCCATCAAACACATTGATGAACTGGGCCAAGTGAGCAGCCAAAGAAGCATCGTCCTGATCAAACAGAGCTATTGCATTAGCGGGGGCAGTGCAACCACTCTCTGGTTCCTGTGTGCTACACAGCTTAGTGACTCGAGCCCAGCGGCTTCACAAAATATTTGTCTTGAGAAAATGAGAGAAAAGGAACAGAGGCAGTGAAAATACTTCACAGTAAATGCTGCGTTCTCACAGCTCGCCCTGTGGCGAGAGAAAACGTGAGAGAGAGAGAGAGAGAGAGAGAGGGTGGTGTAGAGCGGAGGGATATAGAGGTGTGATGTGCGCTGACCCGAGCTCTTTTGGTGACGCCATAAACTTGGAGGCATGCTTCAGCAACTTTGAGTGAGAAGAGAGCCATAAGGTGTCCTTGAGCACGGACTGATGCAGATTGTGTGTGTGTGTGTGTGTGTGTGTTTGTGTGTGTGTGTGTGTGTGTGTGTGTGTGTGTGTGTGTGTGTGTGTGTGTGTGTGTGTGTGTGTGGAGGGGGGGGCAGAGGTCAGCAGGTACACACGCACAAATGCATCGGGCATCGGCAGCAGCACGGAGGGTCCTAAAGGTCTCAGTTATGTAATCGCTACAGAATATCCGCAAAATGACAAAGCTTGTGTTTACATTCATGAGCACAGCAGACATGTGAAAGTGTTGTCGTGTGATTAACACAGACTGTTTAGAACAGTGGATGGGGGCAGTGTGGGGGCACGGAAATCAAATGTCACGAGATGTGTTTTATTGTATGGAATGGAGTTGCCCCCTGCTGGCCGTTAGAGAAAATGCAAGTTTAAAGGCTTCACTCGTCAACACTTCGTCCACCTGTTTTATACGGTCTATAATTTATCAAGAGGTTTTCAAAAGTCACAAAAAATACAATGCGCATTTGCGTTGTGTTTCCCTGAACTGGTTTGGAGAGATTATACAGACATAAACTCACCATACTTCATCAGGTACACCTTGCTAGGACCAGGTTGGACCCTCAGAACCGCCTGGATTCAATGAAGTGCTGGAAACGCTCCTCTGAGATTTTGGTCGGTTCTCACGCCAAAGCATCACACAGCTGCTGCAGATCAGTCAGCTGCACATCCATGATGCCAATCTGAGACCTGCTGACTACAGAGGCCACTTGGAACCGTTCTGCCATCAACAGAGAGTTCAGCTCGATGGGTGTTTTCTCTTTTTTCCCCTCACATTTTCTGTTTCGTAAAATACAAAGATCGGCCACCTGGCGCTTTTATGAAATTTAATGTGCCCTTCAGCAGATCCTCTTGTCTACACGATGAGTTGCTGTGATGTGACTGGCTGAGTAGATACTGACCTTTGAGACAAGCTGACCTGAGGAATCTGATAAAGTGGCAGGTGAATGTCAAATGCAGAGAATAATATTTTGGGATTTAAAAAAAAACAAACTTTTTTTTTGCTCTATTCTTGCATTTAATCGATGTTTTTCTCAACACGATCGAAATGTATTTTTAGATGTTGTCAGTCATTTCCAGGAAAGAATATAAATATCATGCCAAGCACTGTGTTTTTCATGTATTTATATCACGCGTACATTCAAGTTTATCCCAACTGACAGGAGACAACATTCTTCTATCACTAAACCAACAGCTTCATTAGCCTGGAGCTGCAGAGCGCTGTGCTTTAAATAAAGAAAAGGAGTGATGTAGCAGAGTGAGATGTTAATATTATATTTGGGCCTGAGGAATCAAACTGGTTGGGGTTTTTTTTTTTTTTTTTTTTAAACCTACCTGTCAGGTATTATCCTTACATGACTCGGCAGAAAGTGAGCTGTTCAGAATGAAGCCGCCAGTCATCCAGGTGAGACGGGCTCGGCGGGAACAGGTAAGAGAGTGCAGGGAGCGTCTTAATGTCTCACTCAAGCTGCGGGGAGAATGGGAGACAATGCGGGAGAGGGAAAGAGAGAGAGAGAGAGAGAGAGAGAGAGAAGGATGTTATCACATCCATCTCCTCCTCCTACGTGTTGGTGTGAAAGGAGCTGCTGAAAACTGATGACCTACATTTTCTTTGAGGCAGACTCCAGCAGCGAGGCCTCCTCGGATTCAGAAGAGACAGCGAAGTATGGAAAAAGGTACAGAGGGAGAGAGAGAGAGAGGGAGAGAGAGAAGGCATAAACTTAATAAAAGAGAGTGACAGAGGTGGGGGTATATAAGGAGAGAGCTTCCAGTTTGACAAGGCAGACATGAAGAAAAAAAAAAGGTAGAGGAGCAGGCAGACAAAAGGAAACGGAGAAAGTTTTGACGGTAATCCTCTTCGACTCTTCCTCTGCGGTTATATAAAACACATCTCGAATTCTGTTCCATGCACATCAAAGAGGCTGCACCGCTTTGCAATCTGCATATATGATGCGTCCAGGGAACAGCGGGAGGTGTGTATATTTCTGGGAGGAACGTGTGAGTCAAAAATAAGCTTCTTTGGAGAGCATTTAGACTACTTTGTGTTTAGATGAGTCACTTGGCCGCTTAAGCCTTCAAAAAAAACAATCACATTTGGTCCGTCTGAGAGGGTTTTTCAGTGCAAGTACAGTAGTAATCTCTAAAAACAAAAGGACGAGAATGGCGCAACCTTTTTTTGGAAAAAAAAAAGGTGGAATGGTTGAAACTGGATTGTTCCTGAGAGATAATATAGATCCCCCCCCCGCCTCCCCCGCCGTCGCTGCCGCCGCCGCCGCCTTCTGTCATGCTGCAATGCTTCAAATGATGCAAAAAAATGTGGATGCTGTCTGCTGCAAATTAAGTTGTCTAGCTGGAGATGAAAGAATCCTAGCTGATGTGAGTCCACTTTTCTGTTCCGCTGCTGCCACCTACTGGTTACACAATGAACTGAAGCTGTGGATTCCAATAGGTTTGAGGTTAGAGGCGATGTGTAGGTGGCCATTGGTTTACCAATTCCTCCCAGTCAGAATATTTCAACAGATTTACTACTACTACATGATTTATTTTTGTATATTCATTTTTAGATCTATTTTATTTTATTTTGAGGCTGTGACCCCAGGTAGATCAAATTTCCACAAAAGTTACTGGGGATGCTTTTATTTTTTTGATACGAAATGGAAGGTACACGCTCGTTATCAGTTGATTTTTTTTTTAAATAAACCTTGTGATTAGTTAATCTATCGTGAAAAACACACGTTTAGAAGCCGAAATTTTAATTTTTTCTTTTTTAATTACTAATACCACATTCCCCCCGATTATTCTTATAAAATATCAAATAAGTTCGCCATAAACGCGCTCGAGAAAACGAGTAGAACATCTTTGGTTCAACTTTATCGCACTCAGAAAAAACAAACAAAAAACATCTCTGAATAATAAAGTGTGCTGCATTGTTTTTGGCGTCCCTACACATCCCACAGAGTGCGAGAGTAAAAGTGAATATTCCACATTCCGGACGAACAAAGCGACGACACTCACGACTGAGTTTCTGTGTGATGCGACGGATTGAGTTTTGCTGTCCAACAGAAACTTACGGAAGGGAAATGGAAGTCATCTCGTACATTTTGACATGTTTAGTTTGCACTCAGCCGGCCTTTTAGTGCGCGCACGCACGGACCTGAAGAACAGACTGACTCGATCGTTCCTCAGAACCATGTGACAACATGATTGGCTGTTTTACAAGTGGAACAATTAAAAAAAAAACTACTAAAAGAAATGTATAATTTATTAAAGATTTAAATTCAGACAAAATATCAACAGCATGTTACTGATATATTTTTTGTAATTTACGATGAGTGACATGGAAAATCAAAATATCTGGTGAGGAGTCGGTACTCAATAAAACCACCGATATTTTACAGATCAGCTACGAACCACAAGCATTTTCCCCAAAGGAGCTATTTCATTTTGATGAAATAAGGCTGATTAAAGAAGTAAACACTCACGAGTCATTCATCAACCATCGGCTGCAGAGGCTGCACTGTCGCAACAAATGAATAAAGTTGAATTATCAAGGAACCATTCAAAAAAAAATTCCAATTTCTAAAACCAACCATTCAAGATGTTTTGTTAAAAAGAACTACAAAAAAAAAGAAAACAAGGGTTTTTTTTGTTTTTCTTCATAAAAGTGCATGTTTTTGTGCACACGTTATTTCTACATTTTTCAACGCTGCACTTATATGGTCACATAACGTCACACCATTTAGTCTCCACCCACTTGTTTTGGGCCAACAGGCAAGATCAATTATGACAAGAACAAATGTGGACATATGGCGTGACAGTACAAGTCGTGGATCAAGCCAACTGTATAAAAGTAGTGGATGTGGTTTCTGGGTGGATATGGAGGCGCCTTAAACCTGCATTCTCTCTAATGGCCAGCAGGGAGCGACGTGTGCGCGAAGAGGCCGGATCGTCCATCTCTTCGTCCCAGCAAGATCGCTACGGCAGCAGTCTGACTCTCTCTCCAGCTCCACCCTGCTATTCAAACATCACCACTCGTTGTAAAAAAAAAGAAAAGAAAAGATGGCGTCGGCCAAAATTCCACACTGGAGGCCACAATGGCATCGACGCCTCATCGCCAGTCAGTGTTTCAGCAGCGTGACACAGCACACTAGCTAGCATGTTGTAAATGCTAACAGCTTGAGGCACTATTTTTCTTACTACATCGTTAACAACCTAACAGCATCAATAACCATTTGTTCTCTTGCTCTTTGTACGTATATCGATACACCTCTGACTGCCAGTTGAGCAACAAGACAGATTAACCACACAAGGGTCACATTAATACTGACAGATTAACCAACCAGACTAAAGGGTTAACCTGCTTTTTTTTTTTTGGCCAAGTTAAAGGAACTCGTCAACTTTTTGGGGAATTAAACTCATTGTCCATCAATTATAGAGCCAAACAAGCCGACAGATACCCGTCTCTCCTCTGTATTCATCACGGTGCTCCAGACCGCCACCCAGTGGCTGACTGCTGGTTAGCTTAGCTATAGTGAATGCTAGCAGCGGGGCAGTAGAGAAATCCGTCTCAGAAGTATCCAATACGTTTGTCCCAAAAAGCGTCTCTGCCCGCATTGATAAATCTTGCGCTGAACAATTTCTGCACTGTTGTTTCAACTGCCCCACTGCTAGCGTTGATTGCAGCTAAGCTAACCACTACATCTATAGCGCCACGTTGTACTCGGAGAGGAGGGAAGGGAAGCTATCTGCTTGCCTGCTCTAAAATTGATAAGACCACAAACACATTTAAATCAGAATGTTATGTTTCAACTGGAAGGACTTCCAAAAATAAATTTCCAAAGAGACGGTTTCCGCCTGTTTGCATGTTTTGTCTCTACGGACCAAAGCAACCAAAATAGCACAATGTACACTAAACAATGTTTCAGGACGGGTGTGGCACAGTGACCCTTCTCAAACAATGCAGTAATCAAGAGTATCAAGTATCATCTTAGCTGTCTACTGACTGCGATGACTAACAAACGTGTCACCCGTGTCACGTGTGCATCCACCTTGTCAACGTGATCAGGCTTGAAATGCTGCCTGATCTGATATCCAAAGCATTTCCTCGCGGCTTCTCATCATAAAAACACATCAGTGGTTGAACGTTGTCACTGACATGGCTCTGGGGAATTACAAGTATTACATTTTAAACTCCAAGAGTTCAGCAGTCCAAGCCGTCTCACACCATGTGCGTCCTGCTGCTCCCATATTTGGAGGCCTTGGAAATCTTCCTACTGCCGCCGCTCCGCAGCGATCCTCGCTTCAGCCTCACGCTGTTGGACACGCTCTCTGATGTTTTCTCTTGCGGCTCTTCATACTTGATGTTGTGCAGGTTCTGGCAGTTACAGGAGTGCTGCGGGGTCAAAGGTTCCTCGCCAGCACAGAACCACTTCACCGAGCTGTAGAGGAGCTCGAGGCAGCTGGAAAATGCGGCAACCACGCCGACAATGAAGTAGAAGCAGAGGAAGATTGTTTTCTCAGCAGGGCGAGAGGTGAAGCAGTCTACCGTGTAGGGACAGGGAAAACGACTGCAGGGGAACTGGGCTTCCACCTTGAAGCCATACAGCAACCACTGGCTCACTAGGAAGCCAATTTCTGCAACAAAGCGGAAGGCCACATTAATAATGTAGAGTCTCTTTAAATGGCGAGCTTCTCTTTTCTCCTGCCTGCTGCTTTGGCTGAGTTTAGAGCAGTCTTTCCTCTTGTTAAAGTGATGCGTGGCGTACATAATAAACAGCAGGGAAGGTGTAGCGATGAGGACGATATGAAACACCCAGAATCGGTACTGGGAGATGGGGAAGGCCGAGTCGTAGCATACCTGTTTGCAACCCGGCTGCAGGGTGTTACAGGCAAACTCCTCCTGCTCATCCTCAAACAGGTCACTGGCTACGGTTCCAAGGATCAGGATTCTAAAGACCAGCATGAGCAGCAGCCAGAAGCGACCGAGCATCGGCGAGTGGACCTGAAGACTGTCAAAAATTCCACTGAGGAAACCCCATTCCCCCATGATGCCGCCGAGGTCTCAGGAATGGCTTCCCCACCTGTCTGCTTCAAATCAAACGGCTGAAGAGCGAAACCTTATTGTGCGTTATAATGTTATTGAGACTTATCTGGCAGGTCAAAGTTTGATCTTCCCACGTTAACGGTTCACATTCCAAAGACCTGAAACGAAAGAAAAATCGTGCAAGGCCTCGTTAGAAGCAACATGGAAGACTTACAAAGTGGGATTTTACCAGAAGGATTAAATACATTCAGACGTCGTAAAAATGCATTTTCTTATTAGAAATCCATGATGTAGTTTATCAAAATCCATCCATATTACAAACACACCTAATAAAAGTTTTTTTTTTACCCCCCCCCCCATATCATGTTACTGTATTTGTACTATATTAACATTACGTGCACTTTTACAGAGAAATATAAAGTATTTTTACAACACTTCTATCTGTCAATCCCGGCCTTAGATTATGAACCTCAGTATTTTTTTCCTCTGGATTCTGAAGAAATCTTTGCACCGTCTTCACTGCTGTCGTTCGACAGTGTCAGGGTTTAGTGTTCGCGAAACCTTTTGGTACATCTCCAGCATTATCATGACTATGAAGAACGTGAAGAATTGAGAACATGCACCCATTAGATTTGATGACCCGGAAATCAAACTTTCATTTTTGACCTTTTTAAACAAACACTGAAACGGCGCCACATCAGATATAAGCACAGCCTCGATTACCCAGAAGCCTCAACCGACTGAAATACTCGATACTGCATATAAAAGGACATTCAAAGAGCAGGAAGTTCAGTCGAAGACTTTTATCTACCTTATGTAAACATGCAAACCCCCTTTAGTGAGCTTTCGAGATACTTTTCTTGTCCTCTCCCGCGAGTTCTCACGACATAAAACGGGGTCCATTCAGCCTGTGTGCCTCGTTCTCTCCTCCACTGATGGCACGATTGAGGTTTGCAGGGGCTTAAAACTGAGAGGGCGGTAACAGTTTAGGAAATTCCGGTCAGTGTCCTAATCAGAAATCATTAAGTCTCAGACCAGCTATGTTTACACAAGAGAGGCAAAGTCTTGATGAGCGTTTCCTAAGTGACAGGAAGGGTCCGTTTGAAGCTGCACCAACTAGATGCCCTGCGTTGTGGGACTGGGTGCTCCTTCCTTTCGGAAAGAGCCTCATCAGGATCCCAGCACAGCCTCTGGGAATGAAAGTCTGTTTTTATGCCTACATGTTTGAAATTAATAGTTGCTTGTTCGCTCCGTGACAAAACCTAGATGTTGCTTATGGATCTAAATTTCCTGGTAAGTTGCTTCCAAGTGAAAAAACAAACATTAACTTGATGTTTATTCCTTTAACGTGTCGTTTGAGCGCCGCTCAGTTCAGACGAAAACAGACCGTGTGATGGATGTAAAAGCTGTCACAACTTAACACGCTGTGGATTCTTTTGGGAAAAGGTAACTTTATTTGGCAAAATATAAGATGAACCAATGAAATATTTACAAGACAAACAAGTAAACTACAAAGGAAGACAGAAAGAACAAGTTGAAAAAATGTTGGGGTTTTTTGGGGGGGGGGGGGGGGACACTTTTTTTTTTGTACAAAAGGAGCTGAATATTTGTTTAAAACTGCAGTGAATGATAAAAGCAAAGCATTACCTACACGGGACAAAGTAAATGCAAGTAGAACCTGCATTTAACAAATTCTAAAAGAAAACGACCCTGTGGACTCTACGTCTAATCAGAGTCTGAGTCCAGGATGTGGGTCAAGGGTTTTCTGGCGTGGGTTCTGTTCCGAGGTGCCAGGGCGACAGGAGATGAAGAATCCTGGTCTGAAAACTGGTTGCCGTAGTCTTCCAGCTTCTTCAGTTTCTATGACAGAAAACATCTGTTCTGTTAATAATGCCACCAACACCATCCTTGGTTCTTTACAGGAAAACTTAAGAGGAGTGTGAAAACCGACCGTGGTGCCGACACTTTTTTTGGCCTTCAGGCGCGACATGAGGTTCCCCGAGTCGCTGTCGGAGTCGTCGCTGAAGTTGTGTTTGCGTTTGGGCTTGGCCTTGCTTTTAGCACCTTTAGCTTCACGCTCAGAGTCGCTGGAGTCGAACGTAGGGACCTTGGTGGAGGCGGGTCTGGGTTTACAGAGAGCTTCCAGGATGGACGGCTGCTTCCCATCTGAGAGAACATTAGGAGCTCAGATCACATGACTAGACATTGGGCAAGGTTGATTCCAAAAAAAAAAAGAAGAAGGAAAAAAAAAGAAGCAATTTCTGATTTTCCCAAATCATAATTTACAGTTCCCAATCAAGTAAGTAATGTTCAAGACCCTGCTCGTTTCTACTAACTTGATTTTGTACCTGCAGCCTTCTTCTTGGATGCTGCTGCTTTCTTGGGAGCGGCGGGTTTCTTGGCTGCAGCCTGTTTGGGTTTACGTTGAACGGGAGCCTTGGACGGAGGCTCCTGCTCAGACTGGGCTGCAAAGTTCCATCGAGAGGAAATGAGTAACTCTTTTTTTCCCTCCCTAACCCATCACGTCCCAGACCCACGTGTGAAGAGCCAGTAAAAGTACTTACAGCTGGATTTGCTTTCAGATTTCAGAACGGTCGATTTGCTCTTTGCCACTTTCTTCCTGTGGGAGAAGAGAATTCGAATCGATGAAAAGTTTTGACGGCACCTTTTGCAGCATGCTTTTCAGACCAGACAACACGAGACGATTAACGCAGATTCACACATGGAATCATGTCCACCTGGGATTTAATCTCACTTCGCCTTCATTTATATGCATATAGACACCTTCATGGTTTCTGTCAGTAAAGGTCAAATGTGTGGGTTTTAATCAGCGGAGCGAGCAGAAGCTAATAAACCACCTCTGAAAGTGGTAACGAGATCTGTAAGTGTGCTCTAAGTGCGTTCACACCTGAGACACAACTACTCACACTCGCTCACGCGCTCTGGGGGCCGGAGCCGGAGAGTCCAAATCACTATCAGCCATGTTGCTGAGCTCCAGGACAAAGCTGTCATCATCTTTCCGTTTTGAAGCGGCCTTCCAGTCGTCAAACTCGTCCTCGCTGTCTGACACGCTGTATTTTACAGCAGCTGGGAAAAAAAAAAGAACAGAAAAGGTTTATAGCTTTTGTTTCTTAGTGTGAATAAACCTTTTACTTTTTTTTTGCAGATTACAAAAAAAACGTAAACAAGGTTTGTGGAGTAAGCAGAGTCCTCTTAAGCAACTCTGGAATGATAACATCTTGGGTCTCTCTCACTGGGGAAGGGTCCTCTGCCAAAGTGTAAAAGGACATCAAGGAAACGGACCTTTGGTTCTGCGTTCAATCTTCACCCTGGGGGCAGCAACTTCATCTTCTGCCTCCATTTCACTGTCGGACCTTTGATCAGACTCGTCCGACAGATCCCTTTTGTGCTTCTTGGTGGCAGGCTTGAACTTGAGGGTGGACTGCTTGCCCGTCTTTGACGCTGCTGAGAGAAAAAAGCTTCGTTACATGAGGTCAAGGTACGACGACGTAAAGTTTCATCAACAAAGACTCGTCGTGGCTGCGTTTTTGTTGTGAATGCTGCAATATTCTGGGCCTCATCGCTGGTTATCAGCTTCACTGGACCAAATGAACGCACAGCATCAGCAATCACGAGGGCTTCATTCTCACCCTTTTCCTTTGAAAGGGTTTTAGTTTTCTTGTTGAGTCGAGCAGCCAAGCCAGTTTCCTCTACGGGCTCTGTTGATTCGTCTGGCGCTGTATTCTCGGCATCTTCTCCATCCTCCTCAAACTCCATCTTCACGATGACATTTTCACCCTACGACAACAGAAATTCAATCAAAACAGAGCTCTGTAGGAATCAATAATGCCAAATGTTATTCCATCCGAGCTGCACTTGAGGCGACACTTCAAACATTCACTTCTTCTCATGTGATCCACTGACCTTGATTTTCCTGACTCGCTTGCCCTCTCCTTTCTTTCTGTTGGCTTCAGCTTTCATGGCGCTGGTGATGCGGGGGACTACACGGCGTCCCTGTGGCGTGGGAAGAGTCTCTTCCTTCACTTTCACCTTGGTTTTGCCTTTTCCAGGCCCCTTGACAGCAGGCATGGCGGAATTCTCCTTTTCTTTTGCTTCGACACGCTGAACACAAGAAGAACAGTTCGGGAGGGAAACTAACCAGTGTTTCTGCGCACATCCAAGCGATCCAACATCTACACAAACATTTCTTGTCTGAACTAGCAATATTTCAGCACGCGGAATATTGTCATGTTCGAATACCAGTAGGGTTCTTTACTCCAATAAACAGTGATTGTCCATACATGCAGTAGATGTGGCAGAGAGCAGTTACCTCCAGCTCCTGAGAGAATGCGGCGAGGTCTTCCTTCCACAAGTCCTTAGGACTCTTATTCTTCAAGGTCTTCAGCTCCAGCGTCTACAGAGGAGCAGATGGTTAGAAATGGTTTGACCCATTAAAACGTTAATATGTTCTTCTTTTTTTTTTTAAACCACGGCAGGTTGTAGCATAGCATCACCTTAGCGTCCCGCTGCTTACACAGCTCCTCCTTCTTCTCTTTGGTCAAGAACCACATGGGCATGCTGAGCAGGTAGTTGTAGTCTGGGCCGCTGGCGTCGTCCTCTGTTCCTTCCTCCTCCTCCTCATTGTCCTCCTCATCCTGAGATCAAGTATTTGTTATGGGGCTGGCTATCTAGCATTCTTCATGGATGTAAATGAAAACCATATTGATCCCGTGTTCCCACCTTCTCTTGAGACTGTTTCCAGGCCTTGACAGGGTCTGAGTCATAGCCCATCTCCTGCAGCATGCGGATAAGTTCCTTCTTTGGTTTGTTCTCTGGAAGTAGACGGATAACGTTCAGATTCTTCATTGAAAAACCCACAGAAGTCATGGTCATCTCGTGTCATCTGCCTTCACAGCTTTGCCTCCCAAAACAAAAGTATTAAGAAGCAACAAACCAATGACTAAGGTGCCCTCAATTTTCTCCAGGATGAAGCGGGCTTGGTTGGTAAGCTTGGATCTCTCGGCCCCCAAGACCCCAGACAACCAGTCTTTTCTCAAGACATAGTACTTCATCCTCAGCTCAAAGAAGTCCTTGAGAATATCCAGCACAGAGTCGTACTTCTTCAGACTGCCCACATGGTCAAACAGAACCTACAGTTTAGACAAAAAAAAAAAAAGGGGGGGCGCCACATGTTGGATTAGGAGACATTCCTGCTTGTTTCTGTGCAGAGGGATAATTCCCCTGAGGCCCTGGAGCATCACAGCTACCATAGAATTGCAGGTGAGGGGGCTCTGAAGCTTGAAGACTTTATGGAGACCAGCGGCTTCGGCCTCCTTCAGCTTCTCTGGTGTCATCTTGACCACAAAGCGCACTGTGGTGTCGGTGTGGTAGTCCTTGTAGTCCGTGATCAGGGGAGGAACCTTGTCTGTGCCATTCAACATGGGCTCCAGAACGTTCTCTTTGTACGACTAGACCAAAGACAAAGAAAACACAATGGTGTAACTGAACTGGGTTCAGTTATGAACGAACGTGACGGGACCATCATCGGGCCGTTAAAGAAGGACCAACCTGTGTCCAGGTTTTCACAGGCAACTCAGAGATTTCGATGGTGGTGGAATCGAGGATGGCCACCTCTCCATTGTTCATGAACTGGTTGTCCATCACCTGGTCAATTGTGCCTTTGAAGCCTTTGTAGCTGGGAAGCTATGGGGAAACACAGCAAAATCATATTTAACCATCATGCCAGCAAGACGCAGGATGGCAGTTAGCCAGGCATTTCCTGTCCTCACCATGGGCAGAGGCTCCTCTCCATTCAACATCCGCTGGACGTTGGCGATGATCTCTCGTATGTCGTAGTTGGGGATTTTACTGGCCCAGCCTGTGCCGATACCGTCGGCACCATTCACCAGTACAGTGGGGATGATGGGCACGTACCACTCTGGTTCAACACGCTGGTTGTCATCATAGTTGTACTTGAGCAGGTTGTCGTCCACGGACGGTAAAACAAGGCGTGCCAGAGGGCTGAAGGGATGGACAGTTGGAGGGTTTTTAAAAAAAAAAAAAGTTTTAATCTCTGCTCAATAGTCCTTTAGACGTTTATGCCATTGCTGTACTTCTTCATCTCAAAATATGGAGTAATACACAAGTACTGGTGCAAGTAGAAATCTTTTTTTTGTTTGTTTTGTTTTCGTGGAAGCTGCTGACCTGAGCATAGTGAAAATATATCGAGGGCTGGCAGAGTCCTTGCCACCATGTAACCTGGTTCCGAACTGACCAAGAGGTTGCAGCAAGTTCAAGTTGTTGCTTCCCACAAAGTCTTGGGCCAAACCAATGATGGTCATCATCAGAGACATCTGGAAAATTCATTAGAAGAAGAAAATAGCATTCATTCATCAAACACCATGGGCTCGTTTTCAGTGGGAAAAATGTTTCCCTCCAAATCAACTATTATTTAACCGAGGACTGGTTTGGAGCTAGGGTTTAAAGTTGGAGGCAAACACATTTAATCTACAATTCCATTCTCTCATAGAAGCAAATCATTCCAAAAAAGCACACGAGCACTGTATTTGCCACCAGCCTAACGTCAAACCAAAAGGCTACTTCAGAGGATAAAAAAGTTCAACCCAATCATCAAATCCAGAGTCATCTCACCTCTCCATGGTGATAGGCTGACATCTCAGCCACCGAGCCAGCTAGCTGGGCTACCTTCACCTCCCGCTTGTCGTTCCTCTTTAAGCAACAGAACATCACCTTCCTCTGGCCTGGCTTCAGTCCTGACAGGCACACAGGGAGATCCTCACATTAGAGCATTTTATAGATGGAAATTACGGCCGCTCGATTGGGACATCCAGACAGCTCGTCCAAAACAAGACGACAGTTCTTTCAGCGGGTTAAATGCAAGTGCAAGTCAATGGATGTGTTGGTCACCACAGCAACAAATAAAGACGATATTGATCCACGATGTTTAGCCTCCGCATGATATGAGTGAAATACACGTCATGTCCGATAAAAACAAACCTTTGTGGGTAAATATAAAGATGTTTCCAGACCACTGGATCAGCTCTACCTTTGTGCAATCGCAGAAACCCATCATGTCTCCCTGCTCCCTCTAAAAATATGCTGACACTGTTTTGGCATTAGGAGAAACAGGGAGCACTGACAGCTGAGGAGAGTGCTCCCCGTTCCAACACAATAATCATTTTATTTTGATTATTTCGCATTTGTTATCTTGGTAAGTCAAAGTCGTAATCCAAATCCAATTAATAACCCAGCCCTGTTCGGAATATAGTGTTTGACACATGTTCGTTCTCATCCACGTACCATCCACCAGGCAGGGAATTGACCTCTCATTGTCCGAGTTGGAGAAAAGCACCAGCTCCTTGTTGACAAAGTCATTGTAGGACAGGGACTTCGTGGTCTGACCATATAGATACTCCTGTAAACATACAGCAAAAAGTTAGCACATTATACAGAGTCAGCAGTAGCTGGAACTTTATAGCAATGATGACCAACCTCAGGCAGGTTGTGCTCCTTCCTCTGGCGTCTGTTAGTCATGAAGTTGGTGAGCCACTCTTTTCTCTCCTCCACTTTTTTCTTGCTAAAGGCCTTACCGAAAGAAAATGCAAATAAAAAATCAACGTGAAAAAAACGTGAAATCAGTTATATTTCTTGCGATTGCCATGAGCTTTACGTCTTAATGGAAGGAACGTGAGATGAGTAGATGCGCAACAATCTTACAAGGGTGATAGCTTCATCGTCTTCAGGTCCGGAGTACTTGAATGGAATACGGTGTTTTTGCATGTCAGAGAAATACTCCTTGGCTTCCTGCGATGTGCTGGTTCCCAAACCTGATTGGATGAAGATCATGAAGACACACAATTAGGGACAGTACCGTCACACACCAATAGTGACACCTGAGGTGTTACTTGAGAAGGGTTGCTTACTTGTCTGTTATACTACCACACAGGGGTTTGTAACAAACCTTTGTAGTATTTGACTTTCCAAGATTTGTGGTTGGCCTGACTCTCCTTCCACACATTGAACTCAGGGATACTGTAGAAGGACAGCTGGGTTTTCTTGTACGATGCCTAAAGGCGACACACACACACACACAAAAAAAGCCTCATCACTTGGCTTTTTTGATGATTAAAGCACACGTACACGTACACACACACACGCGCGCGCATGCCACCAGATGGCAGTGTTGTTGCATTAGTACAGATTACCAAACAGTTGGGACTAGAAATCAACACAATTTCCCATTGTTTAGTTTAATTCTTAACACGGCGCTTGATTTAATTCACCAGTGGTTCGATGTCTTGACCAAACCAAAGTCTCAACGTCTCTTCACTGTTGTCCTTGTAATAATGCACGATAAAAGTTTGAAAGATCTTTGATGGTGGAGCTGAGAGCTCACGAGCATATGCCCCGCCATCGTAGTCATCTGATGTTGATCTCAAACTTCTCACTTTGATCTGACTTTAATCTGGTTAATCTCGGAAATCCAGAGTTTAAGCAGAATCCTGGCTGACATCTTCCATCTTCACCCAATGAGCAGGTGAGTCGCCTTAAAGCTTTGTTCTCAAACCCCAGAGACGATGGGGAAAATTCATCTCGCCAGGAAACTTAAACGATAAAATGTGTTATGTATGTGGCCTACATATTCTGTAGATGTTGTGGGAGACCATCAGTAGAATTTGATACCTTAATGATGGGGGTGATGAACTCCTCCAGGAAGTTGTGGCGCAGTAACGACGGCCAGTTATGGTGGATGAAGTTGATCAGCAGGCCCTTAATGTGGGAACCGTCTTGATCCTGCCAAGCGCAGTAGATTCAAGTCAAATAAATACAAAAGTTTAAAAGAATAGATCCCACTTGCATCTTTATGTGGCATTGCACCTGTAACAGGGGTGAGCAGAGTCTATCAGGTTTTCTATGACAGCATCAAAAAAAAAAAGAAAAAAAAAGACACAAAGCAGAAAAAATGATCAACTTAAAAGAATACAATGAAGATCAAAGGATCAACAAACCTGATCTGTCATGATCATGATCTTGCCATAGCGCAGAGTCTTGAGGGAGTCTGGATCGCTGTAGTTCTTCTTGTACTGGAGCCCGATGATCTTGATGATATTGTTGATCTCAGCATTTTCCATAATCTGTGAGGAAGACGACACAATCTGTTACAATCATCTACTGCCTTCATTCAAAAGCTTTACAACCTGTTTGTACAGCCTGACCTGTTTGTGCGAGGCCTCCCGGACGTTGAGCATTTTTCCTCTGAGCGGAAAGACGCCGTAGCGGTCCCGGCCGACCACACCCAGGCCAGACACAGCCAGAGTCTTGGCTGAGTCTCCCTCTGTGAGGATCAGTGTGCAGCCTACAGAGTTCTTCCCACCTGCCAGAGGACACAGTTATAACTGGATGCTATGTAACAGTCAGACTGTACTTAAAGTGAGACACAGTACCTGCATCGTTGGCATCATCCAGTTTAGGCACCCCTTTGATTTTTGTGTGTTTGACAGCTGAGCATTTCTTATTGAGCTGTGACTGAGCTTTGAACTTCACCCAGTTCATGACACTTTCCACTATTCCACAGGTGATGGCCTATGATGGAGAGCAGAAAATGAGGAGTTCGCCAAATGATATATGCGCTGGGGGGACGACTGTCAGAACGGGAGTTGGGCTTTCATTCACACCTGTTTAATGAACTTCTCGCTGAGAGGACATGTGGATCCAAAGCTCTTCTGCTGCAGAGTCATGTTTTCTTTGGTCTGAGAGTCAAAAGTGGGGTTCTCAATCAGGCAGTTGACAAACAGCCATATGTGGTTTTTCACCTGAAAGGGGAAGGAGATGAGCAAAATTAATTATGGGAACCGTTTGCCATTTGGGATCTGGATATACAATAAGCAGACCGTACCTGGAAAGGCTTGACCACCACCCCAGCTTTGTTCTTCTTCTTGACCACTTCAATGAGCTTGCCAACCATCTGGTCAGCTATATAGTCAACGTGCCTCCCGCCCTGAGGTAAAGAGGAAAAACATAAGACCCTGCTTAGATTGACTGTCATGAATCTTAATCACAGTGACACAAAGTGGCTGGGAGAGCAGCCAAACGTGCACTTTGCTGTGTAAGAAACCCCTCGTGCTAGTGCCCTCAGCAAGAATGCTTTATGGCTGCTGTGACGTAAATATGAACAGGCATAATAAAATAAAACAAGTTATCGATCAGTGTCCCAAAAGGCTAATTGTACTGCAATAGTTTTATTGGTCTGTCAAAGAAGTCAGGAACCACACTCAGTCATTATTCCCTCTGTTGTACACGTACAGTAAGCGGATTGTAGAGGGTATAATAAAGACATTACCTTGGTCGTGGCGATGCTGTTGACAAAGCTGACCTGCTGGAACCCTTTCTCGCTCATGGTGAGGCAGACCTCCCAGCGTGCATTGACAACCTCGTGAATCACAGTGAGCCGATTGCCCGTCTCGTCAACTTTGTCCTTCACGTACATGTCCACGTAGCTACGGAAGCCTGTGACCTGGTAGTCACAAGAATATAGTTGTCTTACTCGCAACATCAGGGGCACGCGTGCTTAGGCGCCCATCAGTAAAACACTAGAATTGTTGAGTTAAATCAGGGAATTGAAACCAAGTCTATAAGAAAAAAAAACATCACAGGCGAAAATATAAGTCACATCGTGATTTCAGTCTGTTCTTTTTTTTAAAGAATGACTGTTACAACAAAGCTGAAGAGGGCTTTGAGACGTGCACAGGCAGTAATGAAATCATCATCTCATGCATTTGAAAATTCCTCAGCAGCATTTCTGAAAACCCGCCTCTACACGTATTGATTGTAATGGCAGTAGCGAATAGATGAATATCAGAATCCAATGAAAGCGCAATGTTAGCTAAATGCTAAGTTTGTATCAAAACACCATTCTAAACCCTGTGATGCTGCAGAGCTGCCCTACCAACATCTGTTTGATACAGATCCCCACAAAAAAAACATCAACAAAAAAATCACAACAGTTTAACGGGTTTTTGGAAAAAACTGCCGTGACATTCCCACAAATATAACAAATCATACTGAAATATCTGTAAAAGTTATCACAATTTGATGCTCTTTCCAAAATCATGAAGCTCTTGCAGACCGTAGTATATAACGTTAAAATATGTAGGAGGCAGTGTGCAAGCTGGCAATTCCAAAGGCAGCCATGGTGAGGAATGGATGGTGCCTGTGATTTAAGAAGGTTTCGAAGCGATAAAGACTTACTGGCAGTCTCTTGCCATTGAAGAAGACAGAGACCCCCTTGCTGGACCCAGCAATGTCGTAGGCCCTCCTGCTCATCAGAGCCACTGTGTCCTTGTCCAGGATGCTCATTTTAAACTTTGCCAGATCTGGCCGGAAGGTGATGCAAGTGTACTCTTCTCTGTCAAAGGATTTGATGCTCGCGTCCCCCGCCCTGCCCATGTTGTCATACCAGGTCTGGACATGCACACAAACATGGACATTGAGTGACATGAAGATATTCTTTAGAAATGAAGATGATTCCACAAAAAAAGAAAAAAAAAAAAAAAGGATTCAGTTTCCTTCCTACCTGCTTAAAGCACTTCCTGGACTGTTTACAGGCCGTCTCAACAGTGAACTTTGTGCTAAAGATGTTGCACAGCTTTGCACCGTAACCATTACGTCCACCTACACAAGAATTGTAACGGGTTTACTCACAAAGTCAAAAGGTCAGAAGCAAAACCTCATGCAGCTTCAAATTATTTTTGTTTAAATCACAATACTCTTCCTTTATTAACTCAACTTTTTACAGCCTTTCCTTGCTCTTGTATCCCCCACCCCTATCTATTAAAGTCAGACTCCTTTTGTTCTTGCTGTTTATCATAGTTGCATTTGCTTGCACCAGCACTTCCATCCTGTCGATGTCTTGTGCACATAACAGAACTGACAAGACAATGACTTTACATTAACAAAGCCTGCAATGTGTTTAAAACACAGTTTATTATCTCACTGTACGTGCTCTCCCGCATTTCAACAAATGCTCAGATTTACAAGGTGAACCGTACCTGTGACTTTCTTCTCCTCGTCGTCATAGTTACTAGAGGTGAGGAGCTGTCCGAAGATGAGAGCAGGCACGAACACTTTCTCCACCTTGTGCTCCACCACAGGAATACCCTTCCCATTATTCCACACACTGATGGTGTTGTTTTCACTGGAAGGAAAAAACAAACAAACGTGTACACCACCACAGAGAGCAGTTAAGCTTGATAAAACAGCATCAAAGGAACACTGTGGTTGGATTTTAAAGGATATCTGAAATCTATGCAATGATATTACACTCACACATCAATGTTGACTTTGATGCATGACATGCCCTTATCCCTCTGCTTGTTGTCAGCTGCATTTACTTTGAAGGAAAACAGAAACAAACTATTAAAAGCCGAACAAATATCCTCTCTTATGGCCTCATTCACCTTCTGATCCACAAACAACGGTTTACTTACCAAGGATCTCGTCAAAAATCTTGTAAAGGCCGGGCACAAATGTCACATCACGGCAGTTCAATCCAACATCCTCATCATACACCCACATTTGCTTTAAAACAAAAACAAAAAAAAACAGAGGGGGAAAACAAGTGACTTCCAAATCCTAAGGACAAACATGAACCATTTATGCTTTGTCTTTCAGAAAGTGAGAGTAAATTCAAAAGTTCACCAGCTCAGGGCAGTTCATCTTACAATCATACTGTGAGATTCCTTACCTGGGTCACAGGCTCTACAGAGCCAATGTAGGAGTCCGGTCGAAGCAAAATGTGCTCCAGCTGAGTTTTCTTTTGGTAGATCCTCTCCACCGACATCCGCTTGGGATCTTTCTTCAGCTTCTCTGCCGGCTTGTTGTCAAAGAAATTCAACTGTGGAGGCATAGCATATAATTCATGGGAATTTTCATCCACTGTCCAAATAATGAAGCAGGGGTCCTGCCAGCCTCTAAATACAGTCAACAACTGTTCATGCACAATTCAACTGCTAAATTTTCATGATTTTTCCACATTTTTAATGGAGATTTTCATGGCTGTACATTTTTGTTCACCTGTGAAAAAACAAACAGAAATCCATTTGAAATGTATAAAATAAATTTATACAAGAGCATAGATTAAAGAAAAAATATTAAAGTAAATAAAACCAAAATAGAATAACCTCAGTCAATCTTAACTAAAGCGCTAATGTTTTAATATTCAAATATTTTCTAAGTATATTAACATTGCTTTCCTGAGTGTTCTGAGTATTTTTTTACATATATTTTTAGAATTTCTTCCAGATTTCTATGGACTTATGAACCTTTTTATTTACAAACAATTACTTGTATCTCTGTAAATATAAACAAAAAAAGATGAAGACAATTTCGTATACTGAAATAATAAATACGACACAGCTGATTGATAATCTACCCACGGCCAATGTTTCTGATTTTCAACATTAGAAAGGCCAAACCACAACAGTTCCATTCGGTTTTTAGAGAGAAACCAATCATACATTAACTAGACAAGGGTGACATGTCACTTGCAAATCAGGTTCAGTGTTCAGATTAGCATTCGGCTATGGTTTGGTGTGTTGAGATGAAGCGACTCCATGTCTAGCAGCTTCGGGAAGAGCATGTCAAATTGGTTTCCAACAAAGTCGTTGAGTAACTGAAAACTGCTGTTATTTTTGGAAACCATTTTTTGCGTTTTAACACCATGTATCATGTAGCTGACGACCAGCTAGTTGCGTAAATGACGCGGCTTCTTTACAATGTTAGCAAGATAGCTTCTAACACGTTTCGAAAGTAGCTAACACTACCGACAGTTACGGGTGGGGAAGCGAAATTCACGTTACCTTAAGTGGTTCCGCCATTTTAAATTTACCGGGACACCCTAGATTTAACTGCAGTATGGACTATGTTGATATGTGACAAAAATGCCCCCTAAAAGCTCCTATCTGTAGCCGTTTAGCTGGTGACTCTACAACGAACCCTGGCTGAGCAATTTTCGGACATTCATTTGAAATTTCAAAACTTGGAGGAGGGTTCTGGCGCCAGTTATATCGACCAATCAAAGGATAGATCCCGCGATTTATTTAACCAATGGAATCTTAAAACCCGCCTTTTTCCGGAAATCAACCAATCACTGAAGCAAAAGAAGAAACTCCACCCTCCTTGCGCTGACGACCAATCAGCTTCCCTTAATAGAACGTAAACAGATGTCAAAGGAAGACGATATAACAGAAGCATTTGAGGTATCGTTTTTAGAATAATTGATCTTTAACTGTTCGATCTTATGAATAATAATATCCGAGTAATAAAAAATAATGGTATAATAATTAAATACATTTAAAAATAGTTTCTGTTGAAGATATAAAATACAAGTCTCTTTCTGGAAAAACGCTTTTACAGTTTTTGATTGAGATTATTTCTGTCCCGCAATGAGCACGTCACAGGAATGGTTTTGGATGAATTGAACAAAGAGGTGCTGACTGTCAGCATTTGGAGATTAGATTACAGAACTCATAAGACATTAATCCTTGAGGGATTATAAAAAGTCTACAAGTCCCACACAGTTCAGTGAATACCAATGTCCATGGCCATAAACACGCGGGTCAACATACATAATATTAAACTTTGATTTGCAATTTCTCGAAATCGTAAGGCCCAGTTTTTATGGAGCGTAACTGCCAGAAACGATAAATGTCTCTCCCTATAAGCACCACAATAAATCATTGAAGAGCCTCGTCAACACCAATATGAAGAACAGCTGGAAAAAAAAAACTTGTACTGTTTACACAAACACACAAGTTTGGGTTTAAAGGGTGAACACATCTTCCTTTCCTTTCAGTTCCTCATGAAAGAACAGACTGGTAAAATGCATGAACTCAGATTGGTTCGGAAATTATGACCTAACTGAACTGATGGCAGTTTTTGTTTTGGCAGATTTCACACACGGAACTGTAGGCCTATTAGACTTTAATCCCAATATGTTATTGACAAGCAGGATTAAAAAAAAATAAGAGAAGCTACCTAACTGACAGATGCATAATCCACTGTGAGGAAAGGGTGACATATTCCACTCGTGCATATGTCATCTTACATACATTTAGCCTAGAATTAGAATCACAAAGTCAGCAAATAAATTAACACATTTCGGAGAGCCAAGGGTGGCAGGTTACAATCTTGGTTCAATAGAAAATTTTAATGAGTCATGTTAAAATTCAAGATATTATTTTCTGTGGTGCACGTAAAGTGAGACGCATTTTCACAGTCACACTGAGTTGCAATGATATATATATAAATATATATATATATATATATATATATATATATATATATTTATATATATATATATATATTTATATATGTGATTGTATGATTGTACCAGGCTTTATCTGTTCACTGTTCACAAATAAGTATTGGTTTGTACTTCTCCTGACCAAAAAAAAGATGCCCTTAAACATTGGTATTTATCATTTATCTGTTGGTCACTTACCTACAAACAATGCAGACTTTTTGTATGTGTGCACATTTTTACGTTGTTGGGTTTTTGTTCTTTGAACTCCTCACATCCCTCACAATCATTGCAGCCTACATGAGAGCTACCATAACCCTAGTGGCTAATTTAATAATTTCCACAGAATTGTGTCATTGAGTTTTCCAGCTAATCCTCAGCTGATGTATTACTGCAGGGATGTATCATTGTGCAGGCTCTCCCATTGTGTGTTGGCACTGTCTTTAAAAGTGTCAGAGGTTCAGATGAGCAGGATTCCACCATGAACACAGAGACCTCTGCGCAGGTCTAGCTAGCTCTAAATGTAATGCAATTGCTCTTCCATTCTTATATTCCCTCCTTTGTTTTGCCCTCTGATCTAACATTGACATGATAATAATGGGGCTGTGTCGCTTGAGTGGGTTTCAGCGGAAGCAGGCTTCACTCCTGAATGAGGCTGTGAACACGCATGGCCTTTTTTTAATGTAACAGAAAGAAAAATTTGATCTCCTGTATGAAAAAACAGGAAATCCCTCAATCTGTTCTCGTATGCACAACACAAATGATTTGTAACAAGCCCTTTGTAGGATTTCATTTGCACTACTGTTCTTGCGCACATTAAAAAAACTGTATATTGTGTTTAACAATGACAAGAGACAGCTGTAACCCTCAGAGCTACGCTAGCAATTCCCTTGTTTCCAGTCTTACATACTAGCCACCAGTCTTTAGCTTCATATTTGTTTTCTCACGTAATACCCAGGGAAAATGAAAATAATTTTTTCCTCAAAATGTAACTATTACTTCAAAAGGTACAACAACAAAAAACTAGAGAATTTGATGCAATTATTACTTATGCATGCTGACTGAACATTTTTCATGCCAATCTTTGCATGTATTTGGCATTATTGCTACTTTTGCATATTTTCCTTTTTTCCAGTACTACTCTAATGCTGTAAAACATTCACACACTGAGACTTATTCTTGCCTCGAACTACTGGGCCATTCACAAGAGAGAAAACTAAGTACTTTGCATCCAAAAATAGTCACCCATCTGAATCGTTGAGGGATGTTAGCAAAGTAGATGGACAGTCAGGCTCTCTGTGCCACCTGTTTTCCTCTTTATTTATTGATGACTGTGTGTTTTCTGAGGCCTGATGCAGCTCGACAGTTGTTGAAGTCAAGGAGAGAGAAAACTTTATTGTCATCGATCTGTTAGAGGGTTTGTTTATACCAGGACAAAGGTATTAGCATGGCAGGTATACAGATGTACGGGTTTTCACTTGAAGGAAAGAGAAGTTGACACAGAAGTTGTTTTTCTGAACTCCAGCTTTCTAGCCACCAAAGACCACCACATGAAAAATGTATAAAGGTCAAAACTGCAAAAATAAACTTACAACTGGTCTTACATGCTGCAAGACCAGATAACAAAACTAGTGGTAACTAAATCTATTTGTTGACTTGCTGCCCTCTAATTGATTGCTCAGCAGTGGGTGTCATTTTTCCTTTCATCCCATTACTTTTCAAAATTGAAGACATGTAGCCCACTTTAATATACTTGTCTCAAACTGCTGAATTGACCAATTTGATGCTGTCTGTCAAAAATACTCTGTTTTCCATTCCTAAAAACAACCCAGTTTATATCCATGAAACTTGGCAGTAGGGGGAAGCTTGAGCCGCAATAAAATCATATTCAATTTTAGGGCCGAACCAGCAATCTTCTTTGAGATCATGACTTTTTTTTTAACTTTAATTTCTTAGTAAATTTTGCATGAACCTCTAAAAAAGGGATAATTTGGATACATGTCTGATAGAAGTGAAAATGAAAACGACTTCAGTTTGGGATTTGAATATACAGTGATAGAAGGATGGGCTGAAACAGAACAACAACCATTAAGGGAGCTATTAGTGCAATTTTAGTTGCTCGACTGAAACCGAAATGTCCGGTCATGAAAGTGAGGGAGTGCATACCTACACTCAAGCGATATGACATCGTCAGACATGGACCTGGTTCCGGATCAATCTACCAATTCTTATCAAAATGTATCTGCAGTTGAGAAATCCTGCAAAAAGACACCGGTTATCAAATTACCCTGTGGGCAGAGGAAAAATACGGCAATTATGAGCTTATGCAGCGTCACATTTTGTTACTTTCCTGAGCGATAGCCTCAAGTCAGTCATTATCTCAAATAGCAGTTTCCACGTCCAAGTTGAATCACCACGGCATGATTGCTTTTCGTTTCCTGATAATTCATTTAGTGTTTAATTTATCCTTTAACATAAGGAAACAGCAACGAAACGGCCGACGAAACACGAGCCGAACAGAAGAATGAATGTCAGTCACTGAGATCTAGGCGTAGATGGATGTAGCTGTTAAAGTCAGAAGATCGCTGCCATGAAATGTTTCATCCAAACCTGTAAAAATATGCCTCTTTTCTGTTCGAGTAGGAGATGCGATGATGGGACGTCCCAGAGTTTGAGCTCATGATCGTATTGCAGAGGAATTATTTCCTTAGATGTATTACATTTCTGCCTGTGGACTTTCTGTGAAATCCAGGGAGTCGAGCACGAAGGGCTTAATGGGTTTGTGTGATACACGGAGAAATTAAAGATGATGAAGATATTTTTCAAAATGTCTTCAGCCTGATATTCCTGAAAGTTGTTGTTTTTTTTGAAGTGTGTGACAAATGAAATGACAGCGAGGAGGAAATTTTATTGGGTCGAGCTTTGTTTTATTTAATTCTTTTAACACACACACACACACACACACACGGATAACATTTCAGGATTTAAAGTGTTTAGGTACATCATATCTACATTAAACCTCTAAGATACATTACAGGAAGGTTTCATTCCCTCCTTTGTGTTGTGTTTTGACCATCGTATTTCCAACAGTGTCCTTGGAGGTCCACAACATAACCTTTAAGGTGAACACCCCTCCCTGGCTGTCATTGTGAATATGTCTGAGAGACACAATGAAAGGCTAAGAATTATTAATTGCTTTGAAAGGGCAGTGGAAAACAAGTTCAACCAGATCTACTCTAGTTGGCAGGCAACTGCAGGCAACTGTAACATTTAAGACCCCACACGTCAAAGGCAGTGACGGCACTTTGCTGATTGTTCGCACCGGTGAGAAAAGTTTACTAAGTTACATAACGTCACCGAAGTGCAGCACCTCTAATATAGTCGGTGTGGCGAGAAAGTCGCGGTGCATTCCGTCTTTAAAGTCCTGATTTAATTTTGCGTTCTAGATTCAACCAAGCAAACAGAGAGGTAGATGGCAATGTATGCATAAATCATGCCTGCATGTATTAGTCACCTAACTTTCTGTCACTCTCAGCTCCAACCGACTCAGCAAATGCATCAAAAGCAGAAAGAGTAGTTCCCCTTCTCGTCTGAGTGACAGCCCCTCAAGCAGAGCAGCATTTGCAGTACCTCCTTCTACAGTGAAGTGACAAATGGAGAGCTCTGTGCTGCTGGGGATGAGTCAAACCATGATGCGTTTTCTCTTCGGTCCATGCGGAAATACTTCAGCAAGGGCCGACATGAAATATTGCACAGGCTTCTATGTTCCCCGGAGGAGCATTCATAAGGGTGATGGATGGATAACCTTCCAAACACAGTATTTCCATTGATCGTGATTATTCCTTTGCGTTATTTTGTAATGCAATTTGATCTTGACGTGATATCGTTGATGTTTACTGTAATGGTTGTTTTGAAAGAGCTGGAGGTGAGGATGTATAACAATCATTGTTATCGCTGTTTTCCTCAAGTTCCTGAATCTGAGGGACAACTTATACTGTTCTGAGATGTTTATCTGTAAAATTAGAAGAGAAAAACACTCCTTTAGGAAGGACATTTTAGAACTTTTTTGTACAATTTGCCACAGATTTTTAAGCTTACGTTCAAGAGCCCCACAGGATGAATTTGTCACGATACCATATGATACGTTAGATACGAAACAATGCGATGCAGTATGATACAATTGGAATATACCTCCGTCTTGGAGTCCTCTAGCAGCATTGTTTGAATCATTCATTGATTGGACACATTTTAATATATTTATTATGTATTCATAAACAGTGACCTACATTTACAATTTAATTCCAATCAGTTCTACATCCATCCATCTATTTTCTACTGCTTATTCCTGTTCAGGGTTGTTGGGGGGTGGAGCCTATCCCAGCAGCCTTCAGGCGAGAGGCGGGGTTCACCCTGGACAGGTCACCAGTCCATCGCAGGGCCAACACATAGAGACAGACAACCATTCACACTCACAGCCACACCTACAGTCAATTTAGAGTATCAATCAGCCTCGTCCCCTCTTGATGTCTTTGGACTGTGGGAGGAAGCTGGAGTACCAGAGAGAACCCAGGCAGGCACAGGGAGAACATGCAGACTCCACACAGAAAGATCCCGTGCTGGAGCCAGGACTTGAACCCAGAGCCTTCTTGCTGTGAGGCGACAGTGCTGACGACCGCACCTTCAATTCTACATTGCGCTCATAAATGTTTGCATACAGTAAAGTAGAATAGATTGATTTTGTAGTCTGAGGAAATAGGTCATTGGTTGATGGTCACAACCTTTGGTCTTGTGTTTTGACAGATCATTTTTAAGAATATAAAGAACTAAAAAAAAAAAAAATACATAAACTACAATGATTTGAGTTGGAAGCCTCTGACACGACTCAGTTAGCCATATCACTGTCAGCAGGGAATTCAACCAGGATCAAGGAGGAACTACAACACTTTCAAGATACCAATCTATTGTTTCCTTAATGTCAGTGATATTAGACTTCAAAGCTTCGCCGCTTCACAAGGAAGATGAGTTGAGGTGACCCCCACTGTTACCAGCGGTGGTCAGGAAATCCTTTCACTACATATTTCCTGATAGTTTTTGATTAGGTTCAGTTAAAGAAATGAATAAAGAAAGTAAGGCTGTGCTCACAAAGAAAAAGCAGTTCTTTGATCTTGCTCGGAGACGAGGACTATGCCGGGAGCCTGACTCAAGAGACAGTGTGAGCGTGTATGTGTGTGCGCTCAAGTGCATACATACGTACGTGTGTTTGTGCGAGCAGGTGAGACAAGTGGGGTGGAAAATTAGAGTGAAAAGGCAAGATTTAGCTCAGAGAAGCCTACTGGCAAAAATCTTTCCACTCTGTGAAGGTGACATTGCTGAACCTCCCCCTTTTTTCGGATTTTCCCTCCGTGGATTACTGTCAGATCGCAGATTCTGTACATCGCCTGCGCCTGTGTCAGGGTACCAGCCTGAGCCAGCTACTGTAGGAGCCAGGTGTCTACTTTCTTGACAGACAAGAGAGTGGAAAAGTCCAGAGTGAAAATGAAACTTTGATCGACTTGAAAGTGCAGTCTATCAGGGCTAATGCCAGGGTTATAATGCATACAAGCTGCCACCCGCAACAGAGCATTTGAAGTAATCTGATCAAGCTGTGGAAGACTAACTGCAAGTGCACTCTCCTCTGTCGGAGAGCAAAGTAATCCTATTTTCTGCTCTTTCAGGGACATACGCTCTCCCACCTATCTGATCTATGGTTGAATGACAAGGAGAGAGTCATGAAAGCAGTGAATACAGAGCAGTAAAACTGCTTTAGTGTGTATAAAGAGTGGGATACACCACTTTATCAAACCTATTGATTGAAGACAAGAAACACATGTGAGCACAGCCAGCAGCTTCATACGGCTTCTCGCAGATCGATATAAAGGGAAACATAAACTTGTAATCACACTGATGAATGAGAAATCAATCAATCTTTATTTATATAGCAACAAATCACAACAAAAGCCATCTCAAGGCATTTTACACAAAGAGCGGGTCTAGAACCTTAATCTTTAATTCAAATAAAAGAGACCCAACATTCCCACAATGAGCAAACACTCCCTTTTAACAGAACTGCATGCTTACTTATGCAGGCCTGCTAAATGTAAACATGAACAGCCTAATTATAGAGCTGCACCTCCTGCAGGTTGATCCGGATGCCCCCCTGTAGAGGGTATAAACATGACATCACTGCAGTCACACCCATTAGGTGACAAAAAGAGGAACGCCAGCCTTAATCTTCAGCTTATATATGTCGCAAAAATGCAAAAAATAGGAAAGCTGCTGTGGTATTGGCTATAGCAGAGGGGCAATGTTAAATTTGTTCACATACAAACTTGGAATTATCTGTGTTGTGTTTCTTTGAGGTGAAATTTAGATACCTTTTCAGATCATGTGGCTTACAAACCAACAAGAAAACCAAAATCCCGGCCAAATGTTAGGAATGTGTAAGGATCTCTTTTTTAGATCCATCACCCGTCCATCCATCCATCCACTTCGGGGGTCCCTGTGGGTCCAAGGGGGAAAGTGACATCAGTGCATAACATCTATCTGCTTCTTAATTTGTGTACAAGTCTGTTCTTAATGCCAAAAATGGCTCGCCTCCCCAATAGTGGTGCTCAGCTTTGAGCCAACCAGGATACGATGGATGGCGTTCCATACCGGGGTATAGATGATGGCAATATATTGTCCAATAATGACAAACCAAGACTCAAAGACGACCCCGTAGCTGCAGTTAATCATCCAAGTCTGTAATTCTGGAGCACCCAAAAGGTAGCCTGGGTGGAGTAGCTAACTTTATTGATTTTAATTCCATTAATACCTTATGACTGGCTGTTTGGCAGACTCTCCGGGTCAGCACTCGTGCATGTCTATTTCAGTGGATTTGATTGGGCTTCCTCCTTATCGGCTGGCAGCAGGCAGGAAACGGGCCACAGCCCCTGGCAAGAGCAAGGTGGTATGTTTGAAACAACAAACCCCAGATCAGCCACCATCGGCTAACAGCTTAGCTCCAAAGCTCCGTGTGTGTATGTACTTGGACTATTATCTTTTTGAGGACATATTTGGCAATAAAAACCTCAAAGCCAGGACATTTGGGTAGCACCTCACTTTCTGAAACACCCTCTGATGGCAGTTTAAGACGGGCAGTTTATTTAATGTTATTACTAATTGGATTAGGACCTTTTCTTTAGCACTCACTGAGGTTTCAGCCTTTAATCCTCGTCAAAATGTGTTTGATGACATTCCTACTCACCGGGGAGGAAGGACAGAGGATGCCGCACCTCTGATTGTTACCCTTCCAGGTGAAATATGATTTGCCATTTTGAATAAAAACGTTCCATACAAAACATGTGAAGCGTTCAGTCCCTTAAACCTTCATTGTTGCAATGTACAGCGTGTTGCTGCAGTCATGAGCAGTGCGTGAGACATCCCGAAAAAACGGGGATATTCCACGCTACGTGAATCTATTACCATGCAGCCTCCGCGTCACGTGAACGAGGGTCCTGAAATGTTCTCACATGGAACCGTTCACGTTGGGGCGGGGCCGCTTGACGGGCACCTGATGAATGCACGTTATAAACACGTGCATATAAAATGAGAGTTGCGCCCTCGGAAATGTGCGGGATTCAAATCGCAGAGCAGAGAATTCTTGTCTCATTTGTTTGTGCGTAATTAAGTTGCGTGAAGCCTTCTTAACTTTTTCGGTTTTTTGTTTTGTTTTGTTTCGTTGTTTTGTCATCTCATTACGGCTGAGAGATATCGCCAACAGTGACAGACCTGCCCTCCTCCCTCTACGTCCGCGACCAATGCTCGCTCGTTCGCTCGCTGGCTCCGGCAATGTCGCCTCGTTTTTCTGGTTGCGTGGAAACAAAAAGACTGCAAGAGCACAAGTGCAGAAGCATTTATAGCGGCGAGGCGCAACTTTAACGAGCTGCGAGGACCTAAATGCAACATTTTAAGGTCGCTTCAGGATCTGTTGGACCTTTTTTTTTTTTTTTTTTTTTTTTTTTTGGAGGGGGCACTTTGTAAGTCACACATCATGAAAAGGAGAGAAAGGGCGACTGTAACGTGAGTGTTTTACTAATCAAACGCATTTTTGGGGGTTGTTATTTGTGTCATGTGTCCTGGATCTCTTTTAAATTCATGAACCGCTGTCTGCTTTACAGTACGGGTTTCGGGTCCTAGTTAGCATCCTGTCTTTTGAGTTCAGAATTTCTTGAAATTCAAATCAGAAACTGATACGAGACGTGTTGTTGTTGTTGTTGTTGTTTTTTTAATATTAAACATCTCCAGATTGTGTTGCGATTATTAATTAAAGTTGAAAAGCAGTTGTAGTTTATGTTGAGACGTCTTGAAGTTCACGACACTATTAGAAGCTGAGTGCGCTGATCTGTAGATGAATTCAAGGCTATTCCGTGAGGGCATATTGAGTCTTTGGGGAAATCTACACGATGCACAAAAGAAGCATCTTTAGTTGTAGAGATTAAGTTTAAGTCTCGGGAGTAAATGGAGCTCTGAAATAATATTACAGCTGCTTTAATAACCGGTTAAAAGATGCAAAGGATGCTTTATTTGGATGTTTACTATTCTGGTGCTTCCCATTGATAACCTGCAGGTTATGTATTATTAAGATCCTGCTCTCAGCCACCTTGGATTTACACATGTAAACACCATAATACACAAATCGCCTTTTGAATGCCTAAACTGACATAAGGAAGGCTGTTATAGTGTCAGTTTACTAAAACGGAATCAGCTTCACGCACACTGACTGACTTATTACATGTCAGGTGTATGAGATGTGTTAAAAGTTTTTGATAATTGTGTTTTTTGTGAGTTTTCCTCTTGCCACACCCTGTGACTCATTACACCTCCCATGTGTGTTTCTATCATTCCCAAGTGCCGATTATCTTCCTCTTCTTGTCTTCATCAGCTCTTCCCGCGACTTAGAAAAATTCACCTCCATCCAAGACGTCTCATTAGTGTCCCACAGTGTTGTTGTGATTGAAGCGTTAACCTTTCTCCTTAAGTCCGCTTGTTATCATTGTTTCTCTCGCTGCCCTGTGTCCTATATCCCTCCTTGCTTTTGCTTCCTCTGTCACCAACCCTCTACTCTTGCTCGCCTATTATCCCTCAGCAAAATACCAGGCTGCCATGGTGTGACAGGAAAAGTACGGGTTTTACTGGGGTTACCCATTCACATTCACCAAGATCTTTTTTTTTTTTTTTTTAAATCCTTGGATGTTAAGCTGGAGCTGCTGTGTGGTTTTACTTGACACAAGTGCAGACATCCTTTGGAATCCATTACTTGGCCTTGCCGAAGATGTATGGATAAACATCACATGTCTGATGGAGGCAGTTAAGAGCACAGGGGAAAGGCAGCTCTTAAACCAGCAATGACTGTTATTAGCTCACAGTCATGCACCCCCCCCCACCCCCCATACACACACACACACACAAACACTCACTAACAAATGCTACCACACAACTGCCTCCACCCCCCAACCCCAATGTCATGTGATACCTAGAGTTACTTAGAGATCGATTTCATTTTTTAATCTTGGTAAGTGGGTCTCAGTCTCCAACCATTTTGAAGGAATTAAGACCAGAACTCCGTGGCTGCTTTTTCTCCTTAAGTAGACAACCCATCGCTTTGTTTGGGCTGTTTGTAGCATTAGCAAGTAGCCCCAGCAGGATTGGGTTGCTAACACTGATGCTACACGTTCTTCCTGAAGTGTAACAGAATAGGAGGTGGCCCTGATGAGCTATTAATGAAGTGTGTGTCAGAGTTTATTCACTCGCTATTTTCAAAGGCTTATGTACAAAATATAGTGTAACTCACGGGTTGTGCAAACACTTGCACTTCTCAGTGGACGGCTTTATCGACAGCGAGTTCATTTATTTATTTTTAAATGAGAATGGCAGCTTTTATTTTGAAAATAAATTGAAATATGACACTAACAACTCTGTGAACATTTTAATTAGTTTAAAGAGCCTAGTGTTTTATTTGGAACGTTTCACTCCTCTTGGTGTCTTATCACTATGTTAATGCCAGTCTGTGAGTACTGAAATAGCGCGACACTGCAGGGATGTCAATTATAAAAGAGCCAGAGTGACACCAAAGGATTTTCTGAGCTTTTTTATTGTGCTGGTATGATAAAGGAAATGTTTGATCCTTTGACTTTCCCTGGAATGGAACATAAGTGTAGTTCTTTCTGGTCACCAGTATGCTGAAATGAGAATGCGACATTCCCACTGCCTCCTCTCTGTGATTACACAAGCGAAGGTACACCCCCATATCTGTGCATCGAGGAAGTCACGAGTGGCTAAGGGTGAGGTTTCATTTTACTTTGGAAAACGTATAATGTTTGATGGGGGTTTAATACCGTCACTTTCCAGTTAGGTTAAGAAGAATACAACTTGGTTAAGGACAACATTGTGGATTTTGTTAATGTTGGGAAAATCAAGCACGTGTTGTAAATCTAGTGTTTGTTGATACCAATCACCACTCCGCCCTGCTGCTGACGGGGACTTCCTTAGCAACAGTAACTACCAACTGCTGCATTAAGTTGTGTGTGCACTAAGATTGCAACTGATTTTCATCAGCATTGTTTCTGTGGTTCTGCTGTATATTTTTAGGACAATATGTGTCACCAGCATGCGATACAGCGTTACTCCTGATCTCCACCAAGCACAGACGCGTTTCTTTACATCCGCGACGCCGGTTATGGTTGTCCTCTGCACAGCTGTGTCTGGTGGAAATCACGGGTTCAGAATTCCTGGTCATATCATATATTTTCTATGACAGCAACTTTGCATTTTTCATATGTTGTGCATTTGGCTCCTGTAGTGACTTTGTGTGTGTGTGTGTTTTTTTGTTATGTTGTAGGCTCAACGGTTACTGTGGAGGTTGATGTGTCCTTCAGCTCCTTCGTTCAGGTGGTCCTTCTCGGAGCATGCCCACATGTCAAGATGTCCCTCCTGGCAGACTGGCTACTGCGCCACTCGGTGGTCATGTGTTTACTGCTGCACAGCCTGGTGCTAATGACCTTCTGCTTCAACCACGCCGCCACAAGTTGCTCCAAAAACTGCTACTGCTCTGAGAGCGAGAACAGCGGCAAGACAGTCCGCTGTAGCAATCTGCAGCTCACTGAGATCCCCCAGGACATCCCCAATGACACGCGACGCGTCTACCTGGACTTTAATCTCTTGACTACAATCCCAGCCAATGCTTTTGTAGGGTTGTCCCACCTGGTTGAACTGGATCTATCACACAATGAATTAAGCCAGTTGGAACCAGGTGCTTTCCGGGGTCTGGGGTCCTCCCTGCAGTTCCTAGACCTTTCTTCGAACAAGTTAGTCCATTTTAACCCTGACTCCTTTGAGGGCCTGCGGGCTCGCGCTAACTTGACGAACAATCCCTGGCATTGTGACTGTAACTTGCAGATGGCCCTGCCCCGCGTGGACCTGGAACCTGTGTCATTGGCAGGTATTGTGTGCCAGACTTCAGACCCAGAGCAAATAGGTGTTCAGGGACTGGCCTTCCTCTTGTCGCCAGAGATCGACCTTTGTGTGGTGATGAAGAGGACTACTGATGTGGCCATGCTGGTAGTCATGTTTGGCTGGTTCACCATGGTCATCTCGTACCTGGTCTACTATGTCCGAGCTAACCAGGAGGATGCTCGCAGACACCTGGAGTACCTCAAGTCATTGCCCAGCAGGCAAGGCAAGTCCGAGGAATCTTCCACCATTAGTACTGTTGTATAGGGAAGGAGCTGGAACCTTAACCGTCGCAGACAATGTTGTATTGCTGTTGTAATGACATGTGCCTGCACAAGAAAACCAGGCAGATGCAACAGAACCCAGATGAATTATTCATCTTTCAGTGGCCCATTAGAGGTCTTGTGCATTGAGCTGATGGTCGAGACTGCGCACTAAGAAACTTAAAAGATAAAAACTCCAAACACAGGATATAAATGGGACATATCCAGTGGTGCATCTACATTGACGCAGCTCTCTTACTCACAACAGGAGGCGATGTTTGACGGCAACACCGAAAGCGGAATAAATAACAATACTAGGAATTTCTGTCAGCTGCTCACCACTGTAGGATCAGTAAAATGAGGTTTCGTATTAAAGTCGTCATTTCAGGATTTGTCCTCTCACCTGCTCAGTCGCAGCGATGACAACACAGGTCAGCTATGGAACCAAAATTCTAATCACTCTCAAGCTATTTCATATTCAGGTCCACGCGCTGACGTATACGATCGCTGCAAGATGACGACGGACTTATCAGTTTTTCTGTGATGTTTTTGATAGTTGCTGCTGCACCAGACTTCCATACTGATGAGAGCCGCAGGCGTCGGAGGGTTTGACACATTCTGTTTTTGCCGCATATAGCAAATTCCTCTCCTCACTACAAGATAGGATCCCTAAATGTTCGACATATACCAGTTCGTACCATTTTGTTTCAAAATGTTGCCCACTTCTTGATGTGTTTGTTCATGTTGGCTGAATTGAAAGCCTGTTGCGGGGATTATTAAAGCTTGGTAGGGAGGGAACGAACCAAAACTTGGGCCGTTATCTACATGAAACACACCGCTCCCTCCGGAATTACTCCTCAGCAGAATTATTCTGCATTGTTGACATGTCAGTCTTTAGTCACAAGCTAATAACACTTTAATACAAATGGTTGTTGGAGAAGAATTGCAGGTTAGTTCATGAAATAAAGAGAAACGTCTTGTTCAAATGAGGACAAGTTTTTCATATCCTAATAGGACAAGCTTATTACTCTTCCAGGACTCTTCTCTATCATACCTGGTTTTACAGACCGAGCTTCTTTTTTCATTCTCACTGTCTTTTTTTTTTAATAATCACCAAGGGTGCCTCTGGGAGACATATTGTCTGATGCAGTCTCTTTCATGGGGTTTCCAAATAACATTTATGAGGCCGTGACCTGCTGATGTGTGTTTAAAAAAGCTCCCGGGGACGTGAATCTCCAATTTCACCAGGCCTTTGCATAGAGGAAGATGCAGCGCACCTCTGAGATCAAGAACCGAGGATATCTGAATCCTTATCAGACTCGTCTTTTGCACAGTGCAAGGCAAAAATAGGCATGCTAAATAATGAAATTGGATGTTTGTGATGTGGTAAAAGGTTTGTCAACAAGAGTATCCCTGTGTCAGAACCAGAAATGCCTCCAGAGCAGAGCAAAGCCAATGAATGATTTATGATGGCCATAAAAAAAAAAAAAAAAAGAGTCTGGGAAAGCACCTATCCTCTTGTGTGACCCAGTTCTTGAGAGGAAATTAAGGACAGTTTGACTTGAGTACAGCAACCACATCATAAGGTTCCAGAAAGTTGACGGTGCATCAATTCCACCTCATCCTCAAAAAGTCACTTGCGCAAATGCTTTATTATTTTTTAAAAATATTTTAATAAGTGGCTTAATAAGACGAAAGAAGCTTCCGTGGTTATTAAAAGTCATCATGCCGAAAACAGAGGAAGCCCCGAGTTAATTGTGACGCTGAAGTCGTGCAGGGTCCCCGCAGTGTTGTTCGTTCGTATGCTAACATTAGCTTTTCACTTCTGATAACTGCATGTACACTTCAAAAACCATGTGGTCATTTGTTAAGAGTTTATCACAAAACAATTCATGTCAGTCTTGTAAATTCCCAAAAATCCAATGTGAACATCCTACTTTCTTTTAATGAGGGGAACCCATGGAGATATTAACTTCCTGGTCGGCCTACAAAATAAATAATCTCTGCTGTGTTTAGTTCTGAAAAAAAAAGAAGAATCAAATATAAAAGTTTGCATTCGTGTCAGACCTTTTCTTTTTTACCGTCGCATAACCAGAAGTTATTTAAAATGTGAGTTTTTTTGTGTTATAGATGTGCTACATGATTTGTTTTTTGCCTTTAATACAGTCAAGCTAGCAGCTCCCATCAGTTATGCTAAACTATGCTAATATAAGATTCAGTATACTCATCTGCATACTCACTGTCTAGAGCAAAGAAACATGAGAATTTACAGGTGAAACTATGACGCTACGTTGTACTTAGCATGTGTTTTTCCCTTCGCTCTCATTACTTATTTTCCACAAGCAGTCTCAGCTACTTTTAGCCTCTGTGTTTGTTGTCCAGAGAACAATGATAGTGATCTTGACGGAGTTCAAGAGTTAATCTGAAGGAAGCCAAGGTACAGCCTCCTAGGACGAACAGGAGGTTCAACAGTACTGAAAAATAGATGGTAAGCCTCTCTCTGACATTTCCTGACACATGCGCATACACACACACACACACACACACACACACACACACACACACACACACACACAAGTTCTCTTCTCGCTGATAACAGGCTCACAGATGCTTTGAGAGCAGCCATTGTTACAGGAGGAGATAAACACTAGAAATGTGTGTGTCTGTATTTTTTTCCAGCAACTCTGTGTGTGTGTGTGTGTGTGTGTGTATCTTTTTGTTTACCTGTATGTCCGACAGGTGTGCGTGCATGCCGATAGTGAGGGTACTGGTAATGTAACACCTGTGTGCTCCAGCACACACGAATGTCATTGGGGTTAATTTAAATTTCAGGCCAGCTCAACTTGCCCCGCCTGCTACATTAGACATGTTACACTGGCGTGAGCATTACAACTGCTGGGTAATGGGACACAAAGTGGGGGATAGGGTGACACATCAAATCCCTCAGAGCGCAGCGCCGTCGAGGATTGGGTTGCAGGTGAAAATGTTTCTCGGCTCCTAGATAACAGGGGGGGTCTCCTTCAGTGAGAGCTCATGACAATTTCCTCTTTTCAGCCCCCCCCCCTCCAAAAAGAAAAAGGATAAGTGACACCTAAGATGAGCGGGGAGGACATCTCTCAGTGGGAGTTGGTCCCTCTTTTGGCTTCCTCTAGAGGGTGATGTGGGGATAGAACACTTTCCAAATCTCCTGGTTTAGTTTTGTTACCACAGCACCATCTGTTGTGAGATGTAAGATGAATTGAATGAACCCCCCCCACACACACACACTCAAAGCATCTTTTAAAACAGCAAATAAATCACAATTAACTCTTTAGGTATTTAATGATAACAAGGCATCATTTGGGGCCTGGTAATGTCCCAACGACATCCACCATCCTGGAAACCCTGATTCACATATTGAAAAATAAAACTTAGCCGGGGAAGAAAGGGGAACTTCTGCACGCCTCCTAATGAGTGCCAGTCACAGTGACCTTAACGTGTGACCACTGCCACATTTACAGGTCATTCTTAAATCCCAGTGGACGTTTGTAGCAAATCCGAATACATCCCCTCATGTCTTCTAGAGATGTTGCGTTCAAGAAAAACCGAGCGGATGAACGGACAACCGCCAAAACATTAAAGGTCCATCTTTCACCCCAGTCGAGGTTCACGTCCATGTTTCCAGTCAGAAAACAACAAAGATGCGGGGCTATGATATCAATTATAACACTTTAATTAAAAAAAAAAGATATAAAAACAATGATTTGTGTTATAGTTTTAAATTTAATTCAATTTCTAGGAATATAATGTACACGTTTTGACATTTTTCAAATTTTAAAAGTGTTGAAAATGGTTTAAACGTATTGAATTAAAATCAGTATCTACATTTTTTTCGTCATTGCCTGAGAAAGAAAGGTCCTAGCTAAACCCACTTCCTCTGAAGAAGAGATTGTGTCATTTATTTCCTCCAAAGTGATGATGAAATCGCATTTTAAAAAAAACAAACATCATCAGCAACATTCAAGAAAGAGGTTGATATCCTGACGGATGTTAGTTTTACTGACTCATCTGACCCCAAGAACAGATCATCATAACTTTTTTTAAAAAAGAAATAAGCGGAAAAGGTAGTTTGCAAAGTCCGTTCAGGTTTCTGATTGTCTGGAAGGGTGTTGATGGTAAAATGTACAATTACTTGATCAACAAGTAACCCTGTAAACTATTTTCTCAAGTTTTTAGCCTTTGGATTACTTTGATCTCCCTCCCTCGCCTCTATCTTTAAAACGCCATCACAGAAGAACCTCGTTTGAACTTCCTGCCGGCTCGTCAAACTGAATGTGATGAAAGTGTTGCAGCGAATAAAGCGTCGGCAAGTGTTCCACAGAGGACGCGCTCGTGCTTCCAAGGTCAAACCCACGTGGTCCGGCCCACCTAAGAGGGGCCTGTGGCGCCAGCGAGGCCTCAGCGGTGAATAAAGGCTTCTTTTCATGTGCAGGACTGACTGGAGATCAGACCAGTGTGGATTTCAGGGATCAGATTTGACAGCTTCACTTCACAGCCGATCAAGCATGGCAGGATGCGACACGGCTACACTGAGTGATCGGGGCTCCTCGTGTTGGAGCATGAAGCACACCGGCCCGCCACAATGGAGGCGCCGCATTGATTTATGAAGGCATTACATAATTACACTTGTTTGACAGGAGGATTATATGGATGACCTGGGGTGGGTCAAGATAAAAGATGGAGATTCAAGAGGAAATAAAATCCATTTAAATGAGTGAGATTTGGGCGGCACGGTGGTGCAGTGGTCAGCACTGTCCCCTCACAGCAAGAGGGTTCCAGGTTGGAGTCCTGGCTCCATCACAGGATCTTTCTGTGTGGAGTCTCCATGTTCTCCCTGTTCCTGTGTGGGTTCTCTCTGGTACTCCAGCTTCCTCCCACAGTCCAAAGACATCAAGAGGGGACGAGGCTGATTGATACTCTAAATTGACTGTAGGTGTGACTGTGAGTGTGAATGGTTGTCTGTCTCTGTGTGTTGGCCCTGTGATGAACTGGCGACCTGTCCAGGGTGAACCCCACCTCTGCACGAAAGCCGCTGGGATAGGCTCCACCCCACGACCCTTAACAGGAATAAGCGGAAGAAAATGGATGAATGAACGTGTTTTGAAATTCTCTGGAAATTCATGTTTACATGTGATCATAAAAGCCACCAGATGGCAGCCTCCCTCCAGGTACCCACATAAAATCTGTTCACGTCACTGATCCTGCATGTTTTCAACCGTCTACAAATGGTTAAAACACTCCATGTTTTGGGAGTAATCTTTCGTAGAAATAAATCGTCAAGATTAGACTGTTTCACTCAGATAAATCCCCCAAATCTGTTCATAGCGGGGCAGAAGTCACAACTCTCTCTCACCATCGCAACCAAGACACTCATGGTGATCTCAGGAACTTCACAAGAAAGCACAATATCCTTCCTTTTGGGAAAGTCAGAGGGTTATTATAGGCAGACGTTTTTGAATCAATTTCTCCGGAGGTAGGAAACACTTGTTTCCTCTTCATGTCCTGACTTGTGCAACTGTTCAGACTCAAATGAAAACTTGTGTTACGTTATCGTAAAAAGTCAGTAATTGAAGAATTTCATCTCCAAAAAAATAAGAAAATAAAAAAATAAAGTGTATTAATAAATGATAAAATAATAAATGGTAAAGTGTAGAACATTTTTTACTCAGAGGCTGAAAATATCATAGATCCTACGGATTTATTTAAGAATCTTTGTAATTCTTTCCCCTATGATTCAATGTTAACCATTATAAACGATTCATTATTTTTTTTACAATTTTATTCCAATCATGAAAACTTTGTAAAAGACTTTTTGAAAGAGAAAAAAAACAAACTTCTTTTTGTCTCAAATTGATAATCGAAAATCAAATCTTTCACTCCCGATGCTGAAGTCACTTTTTTTTTTTTTGAATTGAAGTGTGGATTCCTTGGAAATGTCCAGTTACTCATAACGACCTTCTTTTTTTTTATCCAAATAAAGGGAAACCCCAAAATATCTTCACAGGCTGGGCCTATAAATATGACTATTCAATAAGTCATGGAAAGTGAAGTCAATACTTGGAGACCCAACAAACAGAGGCCATGCAGATCCTGACCGGTGAGTAGTGAGGTCATGTTGCAAAACGCTGCTCTCTCTCTCTCTCATCTCTGCTGACCATCTCTGGAGGTCTGCTCTCTGAGGGGGGAGAGAGGTGTCGCAGCTCTGAGGATAAGTTTGATATCATCTACTTGTTTTGGGGTTCTTTTTTTATTGTTGTTATCATTATAAGTTGAACTAATAGAAATCTTCTTGAATGTTTAACTTCTTTACTCTGGTTTCACGTGACATTAAGATATTCCCCAAGCTATTTTAGCCTGAAGGGAGACGAGCCCAGTGCTGCTGCTGCAGCACAGAGTAGAGAGGGAGGGGGGGACGGAGAGAGAGAGGGAGAGAGAGAGAGACAGTCTTTGTCTTCCTCCCCAGCGCCCTGCCGCGTGTGTACAACGATTGTTGATTGATGCCGCACAGTCTTGACGTTTGCATTTTTCTCCTCTTACAGTTTTTGTCGCAATTCCCGGCTTCATGGCCACCATCGCCGGTTGCGCACCTTTGCAGGGTTTCTGCGCTGGAAACTGCGCACTTGTTGAAGACCCACAATTTCAGGAAATAGTGCTAAGAAGCCTCGCTTTAACTGACAAGATTCGACTCTCCATCCCCGATACGCACAAGTCCTGCATTCACACTGAGGTGAGAGACGTTCGTGTGTGTGTGTGTGTGTGTGTGTGTGTGTGTGCGTGTTTTGGATGAAGTCTATTTTATGCTGCGTGTGATGCGTCTGCGCATCAGAGCCCATAAAAGGGTCTTCAGAGACGGCGCTGCTGCGACGACGCGCATGAAAGCCTGTTTTATGCGTTTACGTCTGGACTCTGTGGGCTTTATTCACGAAACGGTCTTACGCAGAAATCTGCGCATCGACAGTGCAGGATGTTTTTTTTCCTCAATGCGGTCCTACAGACAGGACGCAAAACCTGACGGCTATTTTTAGCTCCTTACTCCTGACGTCTATCGCGAGGATTCGAGTCTTTGCAAGCCTCAGTGTTTAACTGTCACTCAATGTACTGCACAACATCGATGTCCGCAGAGAGAAGTTACGGCAGTCCGATATAAACAAAGCCCGTAAGATTCAATTGAGGGCTAAAAAAAAATCCCCTCCACATAGCAAATTTGTGCGCAAGAAATTTCATGAATAGGGCCAAATGCATTTGCTGGCAGGTTACTTAAATATTACGCGCGCAAGAGTAGAATAAGTTCGCAGTTGAGGGCCTTTATTAAAATGTTACTGAAACGGAGAAATTCTTCTAATTACTTTTTAAATGCTGTTATGTGGAGTTCACAAATTGGCTATTGGGTTATCTTGAGCTAACTCATCGCATCTTCTTATAACAGGTAAATTTAACTTATTAGTTTTTTTTTTTGGATAAAACAGCTTTTTATCTCGAGAGAATGCAGTCATTATCTTGGGTTCTGTACAATGTGAGATAGAACTGTGAATTAAGCAGTTATCCTGAGAGGGGGGAAAAAAAAAAGTTAACTTATCTTGAGAGAAGGCAGTGATTTTGAGATAAAAGTGTTTTTAAAAATCCCAAGCACTGCTTTGGTCAAATTTAAATCGAAAATATCAGCGACAGGGCGATGTCCTGCTCTTTGAATGTCTTCATCGAATGTGGTCATCATGAAACCAGCAGTGGGGTGGGGGGGGGGGGTGAGGGGGTGGGGGGGGGGGGTCACCTGAGCAGAAACAAACATTTTATTCTGCGGCATTAAATCTAGTAGAATCTTGTTTCTCGGTCGAAGGTTAAGCGCCTGAGACCAGTGAGGATGTCTGAGGACAACGCTTGCCTTGCTGGAATCTCTCCATCACATATTTGTCTTATCTCCTCCTCACAGACTCTGCAGCTCAACTCTTCAGAAAATGCCTATCTTGCAACGATGGCTTCCAACATTCGCTTTCCTCCCGCTCCTGTGCTCAAAGTTGTGTCAGAAAACTTTACTTTGGTAAGTAACCTGTCAGAGGGGTTGTTGAACCGCACGCTAAATAAAGACCCGCGGCAGCAGTCTGATGGTGTTCTGTCCCGACAGGAATCAAGTGTGAGACAGATGTCCGAGGGTCTCCAGCTGCATCGGGCCTTGCTGAACTTTGTCTCCCCTCTGCTGCAAAACCAAGAAAAAGTGGCTGACCTAATGGATGACATCAGAGATCTCACCATCCAGATCAATAAGGTAACCGCATTCTTCAACCCCCCCCCCCCCCCGTGTTTCTGTTTCCAAGCACTTTCATGATGAGGTTTTTATCTCTTGTAGATGCTGAAAATGCTCCAAGCCGAGAGTGCTGTGCAGCCCACACACACCCCCGTTGCTTTGCAGCTCTCTGGGGAATATGAGGTCCAGGTGGCGGCCCACCTCACGCTGGAGCAGCTCCAGGGCTTCTTGCAGGACATAGTCCGGTGCCTCAGGAGTCTGGTCCCGAGCTTTAACAGCTGACCAACGAGCGCCTAGAACACGTGCCATGTTAAATCAAAGTATTTATTTATTTATCTGTTTAAAGATTATTTATTTTTCTAATTATCCTATTAATATATTTATTTCTATAATTGGAATATTGATTATTTATTTAGGTTATTTATTTTTTGGTTACTTGTTTTAACGGCGGCCTTTCGTGTCTTCTGTATGTCTACATCAAGCGCAACAACTGAAAATCAGACAAAAACAACATATATGTTGCAAAGGTAGCACGTCATGAAATAGCATCACTCACATTGGGGCATAGCTAAACATACAAACAAGCAAGAGAATTGAATTTATCCGTACTTATCAACATAGAACTGAAGAAAAGACAGCTGATTTCCCACCCTCTGCTTGAGAGGAAACAAAAACCTGAAGACAAATTTACACGATTCTTTATTTTAATTGATTCATTTTCTTATTCCCCGTCAAGTCGTTCTGACTTGAATTAGGTGGTTTAAAAAACAAAACAAAACCTCCCCTTGAATGAGTCTCATCCGTTGGTTGTTACTGGTGGGCGGGGCTTCAAATTGGCTTGTGTTTGCGCTCAGCTCTTCTACATAAAGGTCTGCTTTGACTCAATCCGCTGCTACTGTCAGTGCTATTGATACTGCAAATATCCTGTTCTGTATTAGGATTATACAACAAGCATACTCTGCACTTTAGTCCTTTTTTGGCACTTCCTGTTACATGCCAAAGCAACTGCTCCCACCCCCTTTGAGGACAGGTTTACACAGTGGGACACCTACTGGCCATTTCTTGTAACTACTTTCGGAACGTCAGTAACCAAGGAATTGAATTTAGCATCCAGACAGTCCTGCAGCAGACTGACAGTTTTATTTTGTATTTAATAAATGAATGTACCGTCACTGCAATCGCCTTAAGCTATATTTTTTATTTATTATCTATTTTTTTATACGAATGTCTCAGAATAACCCTCCGTCTCTGCCTGGTCTACTCTGCTGCTCTGCCAGCTCACGCCGAGTTAAAATCAACGATCTTACGCGACATGAGATTTGGTCGTCGCCGCCCACATCGACAAATGCTGAGACGTGCCCGGGAATGACCGCGGGCTCATTTCCTGTTTTTCGCTGCTTCGGTAAATGGTGTTCATCGTGTTGAGGTAGACCTTTATTTTGAAGACAACAGTAAAAACATGAGTCAATCAAAAGCAAGGGCCGTTGAAGCACCGCCCACCAATAAAAATAAACACCGAGAGGAAAATTTGTTTCATTGGTTAAAAAAAAAAACAAGAAGTCGAGTTGAATTGTCTTTTCTTTTCTGTCCAAAGTAATAAAAAAAAAACCTGATGGGAAATGAAATAAATTTAGAATAAAAGAACATAAATTTTAGTTTATATTTTGTTTTCTGATTTTCCTTTCAAGCAGATGATGGAAAAAACAAACCTCTATTTTCAGAATTTGGTTTATACAGAAAATTCTCACTTGTTTTTTTTGTTTGCGCGGCTGAATCGAATGAATGTATGAACGGATGATACACTGACCCACATTATGAATAATATTGAAAATGAAATATTTTTGTATGAATGTTACTTCATAACATTATCACTGTGCACATTTATAACGATCTTTCAATAAACTTTCCCCCCCCCCCCATCAGACATTGATGAGTCATTCATGAAAAAGACTATATTCCTGAAATTCAAGTTTCCTTTCTGTATTAGAGAAACGCAAGGACTAAAGAAAGAGCCTTGAGTCATTTCTACAAGACTGACTTCCTTCAGGAAGTGTTGCAACCGCTGGATGACCATAAGCCTTCGTCACCCATTTCCCATGTCGGGTGTCATGTGGTCGCCTCGCTAACATGTGACAACGCACCTGACTCTCAGTATCTTTTGCCGATGAAAAAAAATTCTCTTACGCTATTCAATAATGTCAAGCAGAAACAGAAACAAAAAAAATTTATTTGAAAAAACCATCTAGATCAAGTTTGAAAGTATGAATGTAAAAAAAAAAAAAAAAAAAAAGACTGGAAAAAAAACTCCAGCAAAAGAGGCAGTGAGCGTATTTGCTCGGACGAAGGCCCAAGACCAAGCAGTCTGGAGAGATCCTGTTGGTGGCCTACACCCCACAGGGGGTGAACAAAGCTGATGGTGACATTTGCTGGGGTGGAGAGAAACCCACAGTTCACAAGGCAGAGATGGCTTTGGCAGCTACTCTCCGTCCCAGCGGGAGCGTCAAGTCTGTGATGGCCAAGACGACTTTAGGGTTCGCCAGGGCAGGCAGCTTCACCAGCTCGGAGACCTGGACCGGCACAAGAGAGAGGAAAAGAAAAAAATACCATCAATTATTATTATCATCATCATCATCATCATCATCATCATAACAAGTGGGACTGTGCTACACACCTGACGATGGAGGACAAACTGTTGATTCTGACTTTGTGATTCCCCACGTGGAGGTTTTCACTTCAACATGTAATTCATACATATTTTTGCCAAAGAATTGGTGAGAGATATTTTTTTGACCCCACCTTCTCCGAAATGTCTTTTTCGACATTACAATGAACAGAAATCCATTTGAATGCTTTGTATTTTAAATAAAACGAATGACGAGCTACGTTGTTGGATGCTACACAGACATGTCGACGTCGGTATGAACCAAAATAAAAAACTAAAAAAGGTTGTGTTGAAAAAAAAAAAACAATTTGAAAAAAATAGGATCCTTTAAATTATAAAAAAAAAAGATACATCCACAGAACTTGTGGAAAGTTGCTGAATGAAAGTCTAAATTTATTTTAAAAAAAAATATTGCAGTGGTGAAACAATTGTACATAACAATTACATTCCGGTGAGTTGCCTGGGAAAGAGTTGAGGATCTCCGTGAGTCGATGGCATGAAGACGTGATAGGACATGATGCTGTCGATGCTTCAAACACTTGCCGTTGCCAAGAGTTGGATGAACCAGAGAAATGGTTTAGAAACGCAAGACTTCATCCGTCTCAAATACTGCCATTACACAACAAAGGTCCAGCCTGGTGACCAGTAGATTAAATTAGGGCAGAAAGCGTGAGAGCGACACCTACTGACCGGAAGAAATTGCTGTCTGTTGCGTTTTACCTGAACTCAATTTCAATGACTTTTCCCCAAATTTCTTGTTTAATGTATTTCCCAAAAACCCTATGACTTTTCCAGGTTTTCTCAAGACGCCGGCCCTCATTTATTAACCGATGTTCAACGGGAAAATGGCGAGCGATCATTCCTGCGCAACTCTGGGCATTTCTTCAATATGTACGCGAGCTACAACCAGATCTCACATCAGGTCTGAGATTGCGTAAATGCATTTACCACTTGGGCTGACCTGGTAGAGTCGTAGGGTTGTTATGAGACGGTTCTGATGGTCATCCAAGAACACGCAGACGCATGTTCATTTAAAACTAGATGGTTAACGACCACAGCCGATGGTGACGGCAAGGTCACGGCTGCAGGAGGGTGGGGCGGAATCGTGTCCTCGCCGAGCAACTACACAGATTTAAATTCATAAACTGAAGACATGATTAACTCATGGCGGAGCTCCTGTGGCTCCTCCGTGCAGCCACGAGTCCATCCGATTATATAATGATCCATCAAATTTTAAAACTTCCACTGGCGTTTCAGTACTAACAGCAACAATCTTGACCGGCAGTGATTTCAATCAAAACCAGATGTCCCAGAAATGGGTTAGTGGTTCAGCTGATCAGGTGAATCATGTGATTCCGGTCATATGATGATTCCTACGCCCTTATCTGCGCTGGTTTCTACACTCGATCGATAAATGACGGCAATAATCTCCAAATATCCAGTAAACACCATTCGAAACACTGGACATGTCAGACAGAATTCCAAAGTATTTCCTTGCGGTATCCGATGCAATCACCACTCCCCTTCTTCTTCATTGCCACCTTTAAACTCCCTGATAAACTAATGACTCACCATTGTAAAGGGCATGAACTGCAGGATGCTACCACGACTCCCTTGCTCCAGACATTCCACGCACTCCTCCATGAAACTGTGTACAAACTGGGTGTGAGGCCCAGCCATCTTGGAGCCCAGAATGGATGAAATGAGTAGGAAAAGGTTGGCTGGGGAGAAGGAAACCGATAAATTGTAAAACTTGTCTGAAATACTGTGAAATGTAATTTTCAAGTGTCTGCTCTGGGCAAAGGACGTGTGTGTGGGAGGGCTCCATTTGCAGGCTTTCAGGCTATTGGACAAATCCGCTTTATTCATGAAAACCAAACTCTAACCATTATAAAGCAGGTGTGTTGTGCAGTAGGCGTGCCTTGTACTGTGCAACATGCTGCAGTAGCGTTGAACTTGCACAGAGAGAAGACAGGACGTTATCTTACTTATCAATGCATCCACATCAAATCAGTCCGTTGACTGAGCTGGAGGCTCGTCTAAAGCAAATAGAAACACGGATGTCCAACAATTTTCTGCTACTAAATTCTGGCAAACCTGAAGTTACTGTGCTGGGCTCAAAACACCTTCGGAACACCTCATCTAATGAGACAGGTATGGGTGGCATCACCCTGGCCTCCAGCACCTCTGTAAGGAACTTGGGAGTTCTCTTTGATCAGGATCTGTTCTTCAACTCTCATATAAAACAAAACACACACACACACACATGTATATATATACATATACATATATATACACATACATATATACATATACATATATACACACATACATATATACATATACATATATACACACATACATATATACATATATATATACATATATATACACATATATATACATATATAAATATATATACATATATATATACATATATACATATATAAATATATATACATATATATACACATATATACATATATAAATATATATACATATATATACACATATATATACATATATAAATATATATACATATATATACACATATATACACACATATATATACATATATACACACATATATACACACATATATATACATATATATACATATATATACACATATACACATATACATACATATATACATATATATACATATACATATATATATATATATATACACACACACACACACACACACACACACACACACACACACACACACACACACACACACACACACACAGTGTATATATTACATATACACATATAACTACACACACACACACACACACATCTATCTAAAATAAATAAAAGAAAACAAATCTCTTCTGCTTCCGTAGATGAACAAGCATTAAAGATCCTATGCTACAGCAGTTACAGGTAGTAGCTGCTCCTGTGAGCCTGACAGAGCCTCCTGCACACATAAAGTGAGAAGTGACGTGGAAGTTGATTTTTGCCAACGTGATCCAACATCTAATGGTTACATTTGTTAAGTAGGCAGGAATGGAGACATAGTGGAGGAATTCTCATTTCATAAGTCTCCACTGGTTGACCAATTGGTACAAGAGCCCTCTTGGTGTGTGTGTGTGTGTGTGTGTGTGTGCGCGGGCTCAGATGTCTCACCCAGGACACGGTTGAGAGGGTCCCTCATGTTGACAGTGTGGAGCTGGGAGGCCGAGAGGGAACTGCTCATTGATCGGTCTCCTGATTGACAATGTGTAACAAGTTGGTTTTTTTTGTTTGTTTTACAGTTATTTGAAAAAAGAAAACAAAAGCAACCTCAACGGGGAAGTAGGGGTTTTGACCTTTATATTAAGTAGCTGGCTGACAAAATGTGAAGTCCACTACAGGTTGTGAAAGTTTTGAAGGCTTCCTTAACGCCGTGGCTACCATTGTCTTCCTGTTCGAAAAATCAGACACTGGAGATGACGGAGGGATACGGATAGATCCATGAATACCGATGTGAATCCTTTTCAGCCGTCTAGTAAAAACATCTTCAACTGAATAAGCATTTTCTGCTCTTTTTCTGCAGGGTCTAAAACATCTGGTTTCTGTTAAATAGAGAATAGTAGCACATCATTTGTCCTCTTAGTCATGCAGTACCTTCCCCTGTCTAGAGATTTCAGCTTGTGGCTGGAGCTACAAGTGAACAATCATCTGACGTCTTGGTGTTAGTACAATATTCTCTTTCTTGCTGTTAGATGAAAAGAAAAGATTTATTTAAGATTATGACAGGGTAAAGGAAAATAATTCCTGACGATGGAAAATCTGTTTATATAAAGGAGCTTATCTGATTTAGCTAAGATGATTTACTGGAAGTTTGGAAGGATTACTGGCTGTAAGGCTTCAGAATAACATGTAGTTAAAAAACTAAAAATAACTTATAGACTCACCTGGACTGGAAAGTGCAACAGGCTCATCCTCGTTGGAGCTGAGGAGACGCATGAGCTTAGAGGGCTGAGTGTCATCCAGGGGAAAGAGGCTGCTGTAGTCCTGCAACCAACAATAGTTTAACACCGTTGTAGCCGACCCCTGATGCGCTGAGCCAGTCTAAAAGAACTAGAGGCAACAAAACGCTGACTGACCAGTCTCGAGTCACAGCAAAGAAATGGTGCGTTAGCTGGTGGCAATTTTCGGTGCATGCGTGAGTGAAAACCAGCAAGTGATTCTGTGTTTCGGGGAACCCAGAGGGACAGTAGGACTAGCAGACTATGATGCGGCTTTTGCTTACAATTTCCGTCTGTCCTGCTCACAACATAAGCTGGCTGCTTTTGTGACTGCTTCAAATTGAGACAGCGTGCTTTCTTTGAGCGCAGCTTTCGTTGTATGCTTTGATAAAAGAAAGACAACAACAACAACAACAAAAAACAAGGGTTTCGAGGCCCCACGTGGGCCACTAGCCAACTGTCAGTTTGTTGTGTCGGGAACTTTACGTCGTAGTACTCCAACACACAGTCAACATGTTGCAGCTGAGAGTGTGTGTTTTCATGAGGAACACAATTCCCTAATGACACACATGACCTGTGACTCATTTACCTCAATGTCTTCCCGCTGCCGCCGCCGTTGATGTGCTGAGAATGAGCCTTTGTGGTGGGAGGAGTAGGAGCTGAGCGCGCACCACACAGACAACCTGACGAATTATCAGGAGATCAGAATGATCCACAAAATGCCACAACCACTCCCAAGATCATATAGGTATTGAGCTTCTCTTACTTGGCCAGAGCTTTGCCGGGAGGGTCTGACAGGCTGTGCCAGTGGGCGGGGTTTGTGAGCAGGTCAGGCAGTATTGTCCCTAGCAAGGTGAGGGTGATCTGCTGGGTGTCCAGACAAAAGATACTGTACAGTAATTCCACCACTCGATTGGCCCACTCCCGCCGAGTCTCCTTCAGCAGCTCCTGAAATGATCCGACTGTTACCACACACACCTCTCAAACCATTCTAGCATCATCTGAAAATAAGCCCAGGGGGCGAGTTTGTCGTTTTCATTGGCAGCTCTCAGCTTACACTCTATCAATGCTAACACAAGGATGCTCCGACACATTCTTCAGGTATTTAGTTATAAAACACATTGTTTTGACCTGCCGATGAGTGTAGAGTCATTGGATTATTAAAAGGGTTGACATGTCAAGGCAAATAGCTCATGCTAAGAAATCAACCTACTTTTTTTTTTTTGTGCTACGAATGAACAGACAGATTCCCAAAATAAAGCATGTTAACGTTTATCATTAATGTTATCAAGGTTTTTAAATTTCTCTTTACAACTGTCCAAAAAGTACTAAAAATCATCACCCAGTAGTTTCCATTTGGTTCACCAGAATACAGTTAACTCGATCCTGTCCACGCTTCATGAATGTTGCTTGTTTCCCTTTTTTGTATTTATCAGTTTGTATGTTTGCTTGTTGTTGTTACTGTTTCCTTTTCCTTTTGCCTCCTTTTCTCTGGTCATAGATAAGAGTTGTTCGTTCACTCTCCTTAGAAGTTTATTCAACCCTGATTGAACTGTTGTTGATGACGAAACAGAAATTAAAAACCATACTAATATTTACAGACAAGTTGCTGCTTGAAGAATGCTACCTTTCAGTCCCAGGAGGGTTTTTGGCAGTTCTCCTTCACTTTATTTTTTTATTAAACTGTGTACAATATGTTTATGTATTTTTGTATGTGGAACATGAAATTTAAATAATAATAAAAAAAAGGTACCCCAATAATTTTCTTGGCCCCCCTACCTTGATTAAATTGTTCGTGAACCAGAAGACCCCCCCCATGTTGAGAAGACTCTCAAAGAGGTGCAGTGCTCGGCTGTCCACCCAGCCCTTGCGGAGCACCGCCTGGAACTGTGAGCTAAGCGCTGTGTGGATGGGTTCCTTGGCAGGCAGCAGGTTGCGGTAGGGGATCGGCTCCTGTCCCTCTACGGGGGGGCGCAAAGTGGCGGCCGTTTGTTGGAAGACATCAGCACACATGTGTTCCATGATGGAACTCATAATTATCACGCTGGGGAGAGTGTGAGAGGGAGGTGGAATTATTCTTCTGTGTCATAAGGGTGTGTTATTTAATTTTCTTGAAGAGTGTGTGTGTGTGTGTGTGTGTGTGTTATAGGTATTTGTACCGTTCACTGTAAAACTGCAGCGTGTTCTCTCCATACAAGGGGGTCACGAGTTGTCGGATCATGGTCTGGGGCTTCTCCCTCTCATCCCGCCCCAGCATCCTGACGTGAGCCACCAGCCAAGCCACCGCACAGATTGCCATACTGCACACTTTGCCCTTAATGTTGTCAGTTATCTTCTACACTCAGACAGAAAGAAGACCAAAAAAAGAAAGAGGAAGCGCGAGTGTTATGACAGGGATGTGGGTTCTAGTTAAGTGAAAAGTGGTAATAAAGCTCATCCTTCCACATTGCGTGATGTGAAAACCTGAATGAAAAAAGGAAATTATGAGAAATAGGCTAATTCTACAAATCTGTGATTTCATCGCTGTTGTAAGTTGTTACTCATCATTACTCATGACTTTCCAAAGAGGACTGCATACTGCGTGATCTGTCACATGACAAAAACGAGAGGTTGAAAAAAAGAGAGAGAGGAGAGTCAGACAGACCTGTACTGCCTCTACAGACAGCACGCCATTCTCCCAGGCATTGAGGACCTCCAAGATGGCCGCCGGAATGCTGAGGCAGATTTCGTGCCATTTCACCTGTCTGTCAGAGGAGATTAGAGTTTTAGGGAAGGGCCGATTACACCTAAATTGCTCAATCACCAAAAAGTAAAATCAAATCGAAACAAGAATAATCAAGAATATCAAATGCTACAAATTGTTTTGAATAAATATGAACAATTACACTGAAAAATGCATCTTCTTTTATTTTCTGTCCCTGTCCTTCTTATCGCACGTTACTTCAGTTTTAAAAACAGACCCAGGAAGTCTCAAACCAATGAGCTCTTTAGAGTGGAAAGCTTCATCTAATCAAAGATATTTCATCAACAACAACCAAACAGCAATATTTCTGTTCCAATCAAAGGTATCCCTGGTTTAATTATTTCCAATGTAGTGCATATATAGAGGTAGAGATCCACTTAAGAGGCCCTCAGATACATTGGGGATCCACGAGGACCTGCTCCTTCACCCGAAATCTGTCTGCTACGTACACAAGTTTCATCTCTGAGGAGTTGTTCAGCAGGGTCACCAGGCTCTCGACTTTGCCAGGCTCGGGTCTGAAGCAGGGGTGGTCTGGGTTCAGAGTCTTCCCCTCTTCAGGCATACATGTCTGCAGCCATGTTTCAAAGAAGGGTGTCTCCCCTGAAGGACTGGGATCTGACAGGATTACCTGGATAATACGTCACAGATCAAGACAATATCGCGGTCAGGGAGCAAAGATGAAGCAGAAACTGTTCGGTGATCAATATGCTGCACTGTCCAGACAACTTGTAGCCTTACACTGAGAGAGCATGCAGAGAACAAAAAACTGCAAGCATGACCCCCTTACTGACCTCAGAACCGTACGTTTGCACCACATGGCAGAGCATGAGGAAGGAGATGTCAAAGAGCAGGGCTCGGACTGATGCGGACTTGGCTGAGGGAGAGGAGGGAGTTAGTATCCTACTCAATAAACAAAGAGAAAAATCCCACACTGGAACCCATCACTCACATCCTTCTCCACTGATGTGCTTGGGAAACTCGTTAAGCCTATCAAAGAGAGTGAGGGGAAAAAATATATTTAGAAATCATCATGTTTAAGGAAAAAAACAAAAACTTCGAAGGCCAAATGGCTTTTAAGTGTGAAACACTAAACTTCCCCATTTGTCATACTTAAAAATATATTTTACTTGTTGGTAAGTTATTAACTCATGACTGTATATTACTGTATGACCAATTCCAGTGACCATCATGACGTTCATGTCAGTTTACCACTCTATTTACTCACTTAATGAACTTCCGGGCAAAGGATTTGAGCTTCCCAGTTGCTGCTGCGGCTGCCAGGAGGAGATCAAGACTCTTTCCTGACAACATGTGACCAAGGACCCCAAGAAGACCCTCGGGAGACTTGGAGTGGTCTGCATCTACTGTCTATTGTACAAGGAGGAAAGAGATATGTTGACTGTAAACTGAATGTAACGGTGTGATATAATTATCTCGTTAGAACGAGATCCTGTATACAAATATGCAATCAGTCTAATATTTCTCTTTTGGTATTTCGTCTGATTCTTATTACTTCTGATAAAACACATAAATAAACACCAGCACCGTATGACACTGAAAATATTTCAGGTTTCTACCTTGAGGATGTTGGTCACAGTGGGCTCAGCTCTTAGGATGAGACCGGGGTTGGGCTGGATATTGGCATTTTCTGCTGTTTTTAGCCTTGGGGCTGAATCCCTGTCCTCCGTCCTAAATCAAATGTGCAGGGGGGGAGGGGTTTGTGTGTGTGTGTGTGTGTGTGTGCATGCGCACGTGTGGGGACAGAGGAAAGAAAGGGAGGGGAGATTCGGAGGGTGTGATATTGTGTGAGTACAGTGAATAACAACCGATTGGTGATCGTTTTAAACAGGGGTGGCGTTTACCGTGTTGCCGTGAGGCTGGCTGAATTGGAGTCAGACAACAGGCCCAGCTTGTTACACTCCTGCAGCAGCATGCCCAGACAGTCACAGCTAGGTGGGGAGAGAACGATTACCCTCGATGATGCTGCCTCACGTGGCATTTTTACAGTGAGTTAAGACACGGAGGCGATGATTTAGAAAAATGCGAGTGCACATACTTGCATCTTTGATCAGCTTTGTCCAGCAGCGGTGTGAGTTTGAGCAAGTACTGGAACGCAACATTCACGTCCTCCATGAAATCCTGAAAGATTACATTTCCTTTGTTTTCAACGTCTTCATCAAATCGCGATTTAAAAAAAACCAAACAAAACACACAGTTTCTCCTCAGAGTCAGTAAGTTAAGTTCTCAGAGAGACATCATTTTACCTGTCCTTTGTCGCCCTGAGGATACTTCTTCAGTCGCAGAAGCACTTGTGGGATCTAAGAAAACCAAGAAAGAAATTTTAAGGGTTGCATCATGTTCAACAATGCCGTCTTCCTGTCAGTGTCACCCACGCTGTGGCTGACAGACGTGTTATCCTGATAACCATCAATCAGATATAAAACAGCTCCCTATATAACTGCAATAAATAATAAGGACGGTCCAATTAGGATTTTGGGGGCAGATCACCGATCATCGCAAGCATTAACCGGCAAAAAAGGCTGAGTGTAGATATCTTTCCTCTCACAAACACAATTGTCATCATACGGACAGAAATCATCTTGCTTATAGCTTCTAGACAGGACAGATCTAAGCTTTGAGAGCCATTATTGGCCAATTACGATGAGCATTCTTGTTTGATAGCTTTCAAAAGGCCTGTGTATATGGATCAAATTACAAGGTTAAATGGCAGATCAACAGACCAGCACTGATTTCTGTCAAAAATTCCCCCTCATTGATCAGAGACAGACAGAAGGACCCAGTCTGTCCTCACCCTGATCTCACGCTCACCTTGAGGAATGTAAAAGCTGTCCATTTGAGCTCCTCAGTGCCCTCTGGTGACTCTATGAGTCCGGTGAAACAGGCCTTCCAGATCTCCAGCACAAACAGTGGAGTGGGGATTTGCTGTGCAAGAAAAATGGGCGGTGTTGTTATAGCTGGTGAGCTGAGCAGGAAACTTTGCAAGAAATATGTGAGAGAAACCATTTGTTCAAGAAGCCAGCATGAGCACGAGTTATAATATGAGTTTAAAAGGAGATCTCATCCCTCTTTTTGAGTGTGTATTTCAAAGCATGACCAATGCCTATTTCTGTATTTGAACTTTGACCCACATTAAACAGTCTGTGTTAAATGAAGCCAGAACATTAAAGACCACCCAGTGTTTTTTTTTTTTTTGGGTCTATTTTTCTTTTACAGGTAATTTACATCACAGTCTACAATTTAAACTTCAGGTATGAAGGCTGTGTTTGGAGTATGGAACCTGTAGATGACATCCTCTTGAAGATGCGTTTAATTAACTCGAAAGTGCCACATACTGCCAATAAACTTGCTTATTTTGTCAACAATTATATGTGCTATTTTAAACTCTGAACATCTCTTCAATGTGCCAAAATTTTTTTTTAAAAAAATGTATAAAAGGTTTACCTGCATCCTCTTGATCATCATCAGCTGCTCCACCAGCGGCTGGGTCTCCCCTGTCAAGTTCATAGTCCCTTCGAGCATTATGAAGGCGTGAATCGATGGGAAGGAGGCGTGAAGCGGGGGGTCACACTGCATAGACAGCATCAGGGGGATACTGAGGATGGAGAAGAATGAGCAGAAGACAGATTGATTTTATCAGAATTACATTTCCATGTTGGGTGACCCAGTGGTGCAGGGGTTAGCACTGTCGCCTCATAGCAAGAAGGTTCCGGGTTCGAGCCCCGGCTCTAGCATGGGATCTTTCTGTGTGAAGTTTGCACGTTCTCCCTGTGCCTGCGTGGTTCTCTGGCTTCCTCCCACAGTCCGAAGAAGTGCAAGTTAGTTTAATTGGGGACTCTAAATTGACCGTAGGTGTGGCTGTGAGTGTGAATGCTACTTTGTCTGTATGTGTTGGCCCTGCAATGGACTGGTGACGGATAATCGGTATGGATGGATGGATGGGCATTTCCATGTTAAAACATCGTAGCATTGCGTGTGATTATCTAGGAATAAGGGGGGCATTCCTTACCCTTTTACCAACAGCAAGCCCTCCTCTAATTCAGTCCTCAAGGCTGGGCTAGACACACAGCTAAGGCCATCCGTCACTTTCAGCATCGCCTGCTCAACATTGATCCAGGAACCTTTGGAGGAATATGCAGCACAAACACATGAAAAACATGCATATTAACATTTGACAACAAATGAACATTTTTGACCTGGGCAGCATTGTAGTATGAAATCTACTCACATATAATATTCTAAATATTGAGCAAATTGTGCTTTAAAGCACAGAATCTTGCAGAGGATACTGAACTATATTAGAAAAGTGCACAATCCCATGTATGCATGAGTCCAACACCTTGGTCTTCCAGTCTGGCAATGTGGATCAGGGCTCGATTCTTGGTGCTGCTCAGAAGGCTGTGCAGCCTCTCACGACAGGCACTCAGACAGGCCTCTGTGCTGGTTGATAGGCCCAGTTCCCGCAGTCTGTCACAGTACCAGGCGCAGCCCTGCAGGAGCCACACCACAACCCCCAGCAGAGCACGACACAGTCCAATGCATTCCTCTGCTTTCCCGTGACAGCTGCAGAATCAGGGATGAAATTAATACATTACCAGGCCATAATGTTAGGCAAGGAATCCACGAGAAGAATAAGAGAAAGATATGAGCAGAGGAAATGATCAAAAACATGGCTTGAGTGCTTCAGGTTCAATGTAAAACTCTCTCTTCTCCTCGCAGACATTTACTAGGAGTGTTTTGGTCCAGCAACTGAAATGGAACAGACAAAAAAAACTGTCCCAAAGATCATGGCCCCGCATGGAGCTATCTTTGTTCAAATAAGAAATGTAAAGCTTTGCATTTGACAAGTCTAAAATATGAAATTAAAAAATTACAGGCTGCCCTTTGTCACCGGTTCTGTTAATAACTTTGATCGACAGAATTTCTAGGCACAGCTGGATGATGGAGGGGGTCGAGTTTGGTGGCAGGAGGATGTCGTCTCTGCTTTTTGCGGACACGTGGTCCTCTTGGCTCCATCAAGCCACAACCTCCAGCTCTTGCTGGGGCAGTTCGCAGCCGAGTGTGAAGCAGCTGGGATGAGAATCAGCACCTCCAAGTCTGAGGCCATGGTCTTCAGCCAGAAAAGTATAGCCTTCCCAGTCCAGGTCAGCGGGGAGGTCCTACCTCAGGTGGAGGAGTTTAAGTATCTTGGGATCTTGTTCACGAGTGAGGGTAGGATGGAGCGGGAGATTGATAGGCTGATTGGGGTGGAATGGCAGTGATGTGGGTGCTAAACCAGTCCGTTGTGGTGAAGAAGGAGCTTAGCCAAAAGGCGAAGCTCTCAATTTATCAGTCAATCTACGTTCCAACCCTCATCGATGGTCATGAACTCTGGATAATGACCAAAAGAACAAGATCGCAAATACAAGCGGCCGAAATGAGTTTCCTCCGCAGGGTGGCTGGGCTCTCCCTTGGAGACAGGGTGAGAACCTCAGCCATTCGGGAGGTGTTCAGAGTAGAGCCGCTGGTCCTCCATGTCAAGAGGATTCAGTTGAGGTGGTTCAGGCATCTGGTGAGGATGCCTCCTGGACAAACTCCTGAGGCACGTTCGACCAGGAGGAGGCCTCGGGTCCGACCCAGGACAAGAGGGATTATATCTCTTGGCTGGCCTGGGAATGCCTCGGGATTCCCCCGGAGGAGCTGGTGGAAGTGGCTGGTGAGAGGGTGGTCTGGGTTTCCCTGCTGAAGCTGCTGCCTCCACAAACTGGACCCAGATAAGCGGAGGAAAACGACGAAGCGACAAAATATTTACATATTTTTTCTGCTTATCTAACTTGAAGGTGGGCCTTCTTTAACTGCTGCTTTCTTTTTATTATATGTCATTGCCCATAATAATTAATTTGACTTTCTTTAAGGCAAAATTCATCATTTGGTTTCAATTGTTCCCATGTCATGTGACCTCAAGACTCCAAATCAGAACCAAATATTAATAGGAGACTGCAGATGTAGGACACGCCTGTTTATACTGCATTTTACTGCCTCTTACATTTTACATGAATATATTTAAAAAAAAAAACGATTTTATCTGGTATACAGCAAAATTCATCTTATTATTTTTTCCAATAAGCTGCATCTATCACTCACGGGTATAATAAATTTTTATCCAAGAAATTTGTAGATATTTGACACATTATTTGAATTATTTCATAATACATCATGAAGGGTGCTGTGCATGAAATGTAAAAAAAAAAAAAAAAATCCACAGATTTCCTCAAAGGTTCCAAGTTCAGATTTAGGACATGGGTGTTATTTGTAAAAAAACAAACAAACAAAAAAAAAAAGATGCATGAAACTTTTAAGTGAGGAAAAATGCGGTATACCTGAGCCGATGGCAGAACATGTCCATTATCTCCAACAGTGACTTGACACACAGCTCTCGAGAAAAATCGTCAAACTTTCAAAAGAAAAAAGCATGTTCATAAAAAGTTCTCACATCAGATAATTACGTAATATACATATATATATATATACATATATACACATATATATGTATATGTATATATATATGTATATGATATGATTATAATCATTTTCAAGCAAAAAAGTTACCTTGCTGATGGCTACGAGCACACTAGAATAAGATACCATCTAAGGAGAGAGGAGGAGTAACTGTAATTAGCATAAATTAACCAGATTTTTTTTTGTATAAAAAACTCTTTTCCGTTCTCACCTGTGAGCTTATGGCATATTTGAGGTAGGACAAAATAAGAGGGTTTGGAGAGGGACCGATCATCGCCTGTTCCATCAGGGCCTCTGGAGTAAACAAACGGTATGTGTGAGCCACAGTAGGATTCAAAAACGAAAAACCTGCTAGATCTTTCTAACGATTGCATGATAAATTAGCTTTGCTTGCTATTACCTGCTAGGTTTAGATAGTCCCATGTTGCTCCCTTTGGAAAGTTTTTCTTGATATTAATTGCCCACTGATAGTCACTCCAACGCTCCTTCCAAGCCTGCAGAATGGCTTGCTTCAAGTTGACCACCTTCATTCTAGTAAGAATCCAGAAAACACAATTATATTTCCAAGATTCAAACTATTTTCTACGCGCTACCGTTTGGTCTCTGTTCCTTTGCGCTTTGCTTTATTTTTGGTTTACCGGCTAACGTTAGCCGTTAGCTGACGATGTCGTTCTTTCATGACTCTAGGTTTGATAGGCTACATGCATGCAAAAATACAAAGACATAAGAAAGAAAGGAATTCCACCTGCATCTCATTTATTTAATTTAAAGCTTACCTTACCTTTTCTGTGGCGATGGGCATATAATTCCGAAGTCTTGGAGCAAGCGTCGCTCTCCCTGAAGCGGAGTGATACGTAATCACTGTGTGACCGATGACGGTCGAAACGTCATAACCGCGTCACTTCGCGCTTCATTGCTTCAAAATGTTTCAAGCGTTTCATAGGCTCATAGTACTTCAATGCGTCCTGACTGAGCCGGACAGCTAGACAGATTTGAGTGGTCTGGCGCCATACAAGCTATGTAGGATGCATAATTATTCTTCAAAATGGGGTTTTGAGAAGAGAGAGAGAGATCTGGAGAGTGAAGTTGTTGTATTCTAGCGATTTTCATGAAGTACAAGCAGTAAGTGACGTTCGAAGGTTTGGGGTCATTTTGATCTTACACCACCAAATAAGGTATAATGCAGTTTGTGGCCTACATTTTATGTTTCCGTTATTGAATTGTATTGTTGAACTGTGTAGTGTAATTCTGAGACCCATTTACAAATGAAACAAATTTTCATTTTCATGATGACAAACATGCGTGGCAAATCAGTGAGACTGTCAACACTGGAAATCCTGACAGTAAGCTAAATATATATGTATATATACTCCATATGTGTATGTGTCTGTCTATATACTGTAGATGTTGTGTATCGAGTTTATATAGCAACCTTTCTCCCACACAGTGTCTAGAAAACAGAAGCTGGATGAGGCCTTGGTGGACATGAAAGTTAAAGAAAGCCAGCCTTTTTCTATTTCATTAAAATCCTGCTCCCATCACAGTCCATTCCAAGCCATGAAGCTGTAAAGGCATATTTATTGCTTTCCCCACATGCTTAATCTCATTGTTAAAAAAAAAAATCACTCTGTCAGCCTTCTGATCTGGAAAACATGCGCAGTAGGGCCTGCAAAATAGTGGGACACTTCAAGACCAATTCAAAAGTAGTAGAAAAGTTGTGTTCTATTCAAGTAAATATGGACATGTCACAAAAACAGCTTGTTTAAGAGGTGGAAACCTGATGAAACAGCACTTCTGCCATGCTTCATAGGCTTTATGAGCAGAGAGAACATTTTGGGGCAGCCCTGGCATCACCTAGCACTGACATACTGCCTTTAAGTGCTGATGGCTATGCAGCAATCAACCAGTGCCTGACAGTTTGAAGACCATTCTATTAGGCAACTGTTGTTGAGGAAAGGAGAGTGTTAGGGTCAAAGGTGAGTCCTATTACCAAAATGCTAAAACATGTCATTTCTGCTGAATGTGCCCGGTTCAAACAGGGTGGTTTTAGTAAACCGAGCAATGCCCAGGCTTCTTTCGAAAGGCTGACGCAGGAGCGCACCAGTCTGATTGATGGATCGACAGAAGATGTGCCACTGGAGACTGCAACAACATCTGCCAGTGCCAGTGAAGAAAGCTACAACTTGTTGGCTTTGCTGGACGACTATGCAGAGTCTCAGCACCACACCAGCAGTGCATCTGCCAGCGCAACTGTGGAGGTCCACAGATATCTGAAAGAGCAAATTCTGGTAAGAGCAGAGGATCCCCTGAAGTATTGGGCAGCATTTAAGGCTTTACATGCTACGCTGTGGAAACTTGCATGCAAGTATCTGTAAATTCCGACATCATCTGTTCCCTGCAAAAGGGTATATTCCAAAGCTGGGGAGCCAGAAGAGGAGCAGACTGAAGCCTGCCTCAGTGGAAAAAATTATATTTCTACATAAAAACTTGTGAAGACAATAACTTGTCTGCTTCTGTGAATAAACATTCCTCCTTAACATACAAGTCCCCCAAATGACAAGCCATTATCTTTAAAATGCTTTCCTTAAAAACACTTGAGTGAAACACTTAGCAACTGACTTTTAGTACAGTTTTTAAATAAAGCTTAAAATAAAACCTTAACCAACATTTAACCCCTCATCTCATTTGGATTTATTCTTTGGTTTAATCTGGAATGTGGTTTGGAGTATGGGTGAGAATGTCCGCATATTAAGTCCCCCCCCCCCCCCCCTTTTTAATAAAGATTTTAGTTTTACTTATGTGTCATGACGATGTATTATTGTATTTGTGTATTTAGTATAAATCAACAAAACACATGGATAACCACGCAGTCTTTTCTGAATTTTTGTAGCTGACACGGGATTGAAACAGTGGCAGTGCTTCATTCATGCTCTCGAGAGGTTGCTATGGCTTCAGTTGTCCACCAGGTGTCACCGTCACTAAAGCTCTGAAGCTTTGAATCTTTTTCCGCACTTTTTTTTTAAGGAAAGCTTCTGTGTTTCATGGGGCTTCACTGGCCCACCACCGCTCGTTTTCTGTGGTTAATACATAAGACAATGAATGTTAACAGCTCCTCGGATTCATATTGCGAGCGACGCCATTTTTTGCTACAAAATCGCACGCCTTCATTGGTTGAAATCAGAGCGTGCCAGTATTCCTTCCGCTGATTGGTTAGAGCGAAGACCAGCTGTTCCGCGACGAGGCAAAGGCCTATCGCCAGATGTCGCTCTTTACTGTACTTAATTACAAGGTTTGCTACCCTATGTGAAGTTATAAGGGTAAATTAAGCAAAAACTTATCCTAGATTGAACATTTCGGCACCAGTTTAACCAGCTAAATTAAGTCAACCGACATTCTTGTGTAATTTTACGGTATCAACATTAGCACTTAGAGCTTAATTGCTAATTCCATCACTAAAATTACGTCACATCATATCTTTAAGTAGGTTAATTTATTCCCGTGCCTTCTTTTTTTGTCTTTCTCTTTTCTGCATTTATCCATTGTAAGAAACTAAATGAGCTAACATTACCGGCTTCTTTTTGTGTGTGTGTGTGTGTGTGTGTGTGTGTGTGTGTGTGTGTGTGTGTGTGTGTGTGTGTGTGTTATATAACCACTCCATTCAGGTGTGTGAATCACCACCTGGCTACAGTTTCATCTGTTTTGTGTCCAGATCAGTTCTTTTCAACAGGCCAGGGCATTTATTTATTCCATCACATATTAGGAGGTGAAGGAGAAGTAAAATTTAATTCTTGCTTGAAAGCTCAACAGTCTGCTTCAAACAAGGCAAGTTTTGAAGGTGGTTTCTTTATTTGGCAAATAAGAACAACAACAAAAATGATTTGCTACTACCACCACCAGAGCACATCCTGTATAAGTTATAATAATATTGAAGAGGTTGTTTTAATATTTAAAAAATACTCAAGCTTGCTTTGCATACGATCTCCTTTCCAATTTTGCATGCAGCTCCTCATCCAATTAAAAGGGATCCTGTTCTCCATATCAAAACCAACTGGCTACCTGTGGGAATGAATTGAGTCTGCAACAACAAAGACCTTCATTCTGCCTGACATTGGAGACGATGTCCTGCAAGCGAGAGATGATCCCCGTGTCCTGGAACTGTCCAGGTAGGGATGACGTGCGATGGGGTGTGTGGGAGTATATGGGAGTAAGGACCCCTCCTTCTTCCCTTCCACTGAGAGCTGCATTAAAGAAGGGTGCTGACAGGTTTGAATCTTTCCTTGGGGAGACCAGAGAGACTGCAATGCCAGATCTGTTTCTGTTCTCATGACTTCACTGCAAAGTCAGACCCAGTATCGCTGACTCTTATTTTTACTCTGTATTTACTTAAGTTTGAAGCTATCAATTCAAAAAGAGCTTGTTGCAATTTCATTTGAAGTACTTAGAAAAAGAAATGAAATGACTCCAGTGTGAATATTTTCATGTACGTCTCCTTTTTACCGAAGTGCATGTCTGCAGAACAGCATTCTGTGTTATTGTTATGAGTATTATTTTGAAAGAAATGTTTCTCGCTTTTTCAAATGTAAGTTTACTGGTGCTTTGAGCAACAAAAATACCTCCAAGCTCCCTTGTACTGAGTGGAGCAACAGCTGCTATCTCAGAACTTCAGCACATGACGCTGATACCGTTTTTATGTTAACTATTTCTCAAATCCACAAGGAGAAATTGATAAACACCCCATAAAAAATCCATCTGTGTGTTTTTCACAATCTTCATGGAGTTATCTTATCAAACAGAAGTAGTATTTTATGGCTTATGCCTCTGGGCTGTTTAGTTGGAATAGTATTTAGTTCTCTGTACAATACTTAACTTCACTCTTCTGCCATTTCTGTCCCTCTTCCTCTTCGGCACACGAAGGGCCTTTGGGCACATAGAAATAATTATATGGGGTTTGAGAGCCAGGAAATGAGAGTGCCCCCCTCTTGTCCCCTCAGGTAGCTCATTCATGTTGCTTCATGAATAAGGAGAAGCTTGAGACATCTACTGTAACCGGGAGAAGATAAAGCTCAGAATGTGTCACCTGTCCTTCCTCAGGTGAGAGCTCTCCAGTGGGTGAGCATTTGGTTGGAGATATACAACTGAAAAGGACAACTATGGTTGCAAATTACAACAAATTTTGAATAAAGATGTAGGGTTAAAAAAAACCAAACATAGGCTCCGCCCCCCCAGACCCTTAGCACATTTGTAGAAAATGAATGGATGGATGGATTTTAAAAAAAACTGTGGCTTTGTGGTCTGTAGTGGTTGTGTTAAAAAAAAAAAGCAGCAAAGCATGCCTGAGGCTAAGTAACATGTTTCAGTGATGCAAATGCAAGGACCAGGGCTAACGACATATGGTTTAATCCATTCTATTATTGATCAGTTCTTATGAAACTATAAAATTCTCACTCAACACATTGTTGTCGTTGTTTTTATTCAGTTATCATGTTTGATTAAAGCCCCTCAGGGCTGTAGAGATGTGTAAATTTGGAATTGCCATGCAGGAGGAATTGATGACATTAATGATGGCTGTATTTGGTTGTGATAAGCTACAGTTTGCGTAGGGCGCTGACACTAGAGATGCCCAATAATATCAGCACATCATCGGTACTGACAGATATGAATCATTTTCTAAATTTATTGATATCAGTCAGATGGCTGATATTTATATCAGCCCAGGTTTGCTCAAGTCTCCTCTCTCTTGTTCACGATGAGGTAATAATAACGTAAATATACAATTTCTGGACTTTTCCAAATGTGTTGGAAATAAAGAAAAGTATTGTTTTGTTTTTCAAATTCTTAAAATTCAAATTCAAAGTTTTGTTTGTTTGTTTTTGTACAGATAATTTCAGCAAATATCAGTTACCAGCCAAATCAGCTCGAACGTATTGGCATTTCAGCAAAAACAGCACATGGTGCATCCCTCAGGGGTATTACTGGAATGAAAAGGGCCTCTTGACGTGTCACTGTTCATTTTAATTTTGATTGAGTACCTTGACGCAACATATATTGAATAAATTGTGCAGATTCTATGTCAGCATTAGCGAAAGCACCCGTGTGTTTGAAACAGGCCCTTTGCACAGCAGCCATTTTGATGTGTCATTGCAGGGTAAACGGGTGCAATTAGGTCTGTTAATTACGCCTCCCTTGTCTTATTGTGGTGGACCAGGATTTTGGTGTTGTGCACGCTGGCTCAGTTGAATTGCTAAGAAACAAACTAGAATGGGATCTTCATTAATTTGATGAACTGCACCTGTGTTGAGCCACCCATCTGTGCTGTGAAACGGGTCTACCACACTTGTGTTGTTTCTCTATGACAGCATGGATGAGTGTAGCCTGTTGTGATTGTCGCTGAATGGAATTCAGCTTCCATGAATATTTTTTTTGACAACTTTCCGTTTCCTACAGTGACATGTCAAAATGTCCTCTCTGGAAAATGCCTTGATATTTTCCTGAGGGACATTTAGATGAGATTGTCAAACAATAGAGACTCTCTGGTATTCAAGAACAGTCGACAGCTAATGGACAACACCAGCAGGCTTCTTGGCTTATTACACAGGACGGCCGGCGTGGGTAGGTGGACTTGGCAGTCGCCTCTATTCCATTTTGGGAAAATCCATCCATCCATCCATCAATCCATTTTCTACTGCTTATCCTGTTAAGGGTTGCTGGGGGTGCGGGGGCTGGAGCTTGTCCCAGCTGCCTTCGGGCGAGAGGCGTGAATGGGAAAATACAACCCCCCCCCCCCCCCCCCCCAATCAGAATCTCAGATTTTAGATAAATTCACTTTAAATGTCAGGATCACTTTGTTAACTCAGCATCACTTTCATCTGTTAAAATCAGCCCTGGGCCTGCGAGGGCAATGCTGCCAGTTCGAAGGAGACACGACCCTCTAATCAGAGTTGGGCTCACCTTTGAGTGTTGGTCCGTGAAATGGCACTCGTTTTTAAATAAACTGACAACCAGATGCGCTAATCTCAAGTGTTAACGCTAGTTACACCTGAAGAGGGCCAATGTGAGGTGTTACTGGTTCTCGAGCCAACAGGAGGGATTAATAAACCCTACTGAGATGGAATAGACGATATGGGGTTCTGTGTCGCTCTGTACATTTCACAGAACAACTCCTGCTGCACGCATCCATACCAGCTCGTCTAACGTTAATTCATATTAGACCATTAATGCCAAAGGATGAGGCGGCATCATTTCTCAAGCCATATTTGAATAATTCTTTTTGTCTTTAAAATCTGTGAATGAAAACAATTTTGACATTTTATTAGTTGTTGTTTTTTTTTTTATAGATGTAACCTGTTTTAAATAGGTCTATATTAGTCCACCATATTGGCCATGTAAGGTTATGTTCCAAAAACATTATGTTCTGCCTTTATTTTGAAATCTAGAACAACTGGGACAATCTTACAAAGGATTTATTAAATTACTGGACAGATGGATAATTTTGTATGAAAAAAAAAAAAAAAGCAAAAGAGCCAGGAAAGTATCGTAGCAGATTGTCAGAGAATTGTTAATTAGCTTTTCATGCATCCTCAGGTCCGTGCAGTCAAGATACGATCTCCTGTATTTACTTACGTTAAGCATGTATGAATTTTAACTAGCAACCAACTCATATATGATCATAGATGTGTCGTCACTAATATTTTACCCCCCAAAAAAACCTTTTTCAACCTTTTCTTCCTTCTGATGTAAAGCAAAATGTGTGGTCCAGAGGCAAAGCAGAGGCATCAATAGCTGCATCCTTTCACATCCTCCAACTGGCGTCAGAAGTCTTTATCAGGTGTAACACTTACTTGTTTTGTATCATGTGCGAGTCCTCCAAGCCCCAGCTGGCTGTTCCCTGGGAGTCACAGAAGGGACATTCCCAAGAGATTCTGGGTGTTAACATTTCGATTGCGTAATTGAAACAAAATATCAAGATGACATAAGAAGAGAAATTGTCAGTCTAGCTGTATTAGGCCTGGACAACATAACAATAGCAAAAGGTATTGTAACAAAATAGCGATAAGAACCTCAATCTGTCTATTGATCTGGCATTGTGTCTTGTTTGTTCCCATAATGAGCAATGTTGTCTTTCAGCCAGCCAATTAATATGCTTGATTCGTATAAGAAACATGATAGATAACAACTGCTAACAAAACATTATGGAGGCACATCATATTGTACCCAAGGGGGAAGTTGAAGTAACAAGAATTATGAGAATTATTCAAATAAATTAAATCATATCCCCCTCTCCCCGCTTCTCACTAGGCTTCCCGTCTTATGTGTTGTGCATATGTTTGGGATGATGTCTGCAGATGGATGACCAATTAAAGGAAAATCCAACCCAGTTGTCAGAACAGCTTCGGTGCGCCTTGGCATAGACTCTTCAAGTCTCTGGAAGTCTGTAAAAGAACGTTTGTCCCATAGTCGTTTGAGTGGGTTTAGATTTCAGGACTGCAGCTACATTTTCAAGCTCACCAAACCATTCACCGACTCCTCTTTTTGCATGCACAATCCTTTTCATGGGGGTAAAGAGATGATAACGTCATAAAAAACTGTCAGACTTCTAATATACCAAGTTTTGTTTGAATTAACAGTACAGGTATAGTTATATCAGCGTGCACATCCCTTAGTCACACGCAGGTGTCAGGAAAGGAAACGTCTCAAACCTTGTAAGCTGGTGTTATCTTGTCACATTGCAATGTCCAAGGTAATGTGCGTAATGGCACAATAACAAGTGCAAAAAACACAGTTTGTCCACAGCAGGTAACGAGCAGCCTGTACTGCAGTTTTTGCGAGTTCAGACTCGGTGTACCCTCTGTGAAATAATTTGTGTTTATGACGGCTGAACCTGCATTTATTCCTTTTATTTATTTATTTTTCCTTGAATTTGTCACCTCCCATTTGCAGGGCAGATTATCCTGACATGCCCTTAATTATCCAGAACCTCTGCTGTCTAATCCTACAGTGATAGTACGCCAGTTTCACGCCACAGCTATTAAAAGACAGCTCGCATTCAGAGTTAAGCCAAATTCGGAGTTCCACAATCCATGTTACGCTGATGAAAAATCTATAATGCTTTCACGCAGTGGGCACTCATTAACACTGTCCTCCACTAATCCTGAAAGTTTCACTCCTACTCTGTGTGTCATACCAAGCCATTACAAGCCTGACATAAACTGTCCAGGCCACGTTATATAATCAAACTTGGCAAATGCTTCCAGCATAGCCCTTGTGATCCCATTGTCAGTTAGTGCTGAGACCCAACGCCTGAGCTCAGCACAACCAGTGGCCAGCGTGTTAATCCTACATCTATCACTGTGGGTGACTTAATCACCCCAACCTGAATTATTTAGAATGAACTGATGGTCACAGATCTCGTGCGAAGGGCTCAGGATTATTCATCATAAGTCAAAAATGAGCTCAGTGTAGCTGACGATGACGACATCGCGCCAGCTAACATGCGCGCCAATTTGCAGTTCAACTCCTTACCTCCAGTGCGGAAACACTATATATTTGTTTAAAGATGTTTTATTTTCTAGCTCTTGTGGAAAAGTCTCATGATAAAATGTCATTTTTAAAAATCACTGTTGAATCTTAGCGTTTTTGCTGTTCCTTGCACGATCATGGAATTTAGTTAAGACTGGGAACTAATACCCTTTTCCAGGACTTGTGCAAGTATTCTCAACCAAGGTTGGACGATCTACCTTCATGAAACATCTTACTTTTGCACACAGTTTGCTTCTTAGTCTGTAGGACTTTTTTCTAAATCAAATCATCAAATAAATAAGTAAAAGCCCTGTGCAAACTTTCCTACTCCTCAGGACCCAAGCAAAGGCTTCACTGGTTGCGTAGCTTATTCTTGTAAGAAGACAGCATGGTAGATGAAGGAAGTTTTGGTTGTTTAATAGGTTTGCACAATTAATCAAAATTTAATCAAAAGCAATATTGCCAAGAGCATTTTTCGAATCACAGGGGGCTGCCATATTTGTAAAAGAATAATTGTGTGTCAAAATAATATTTCAAAATACATATTGTGGTGCTGCAGAGATGCCCTGCCTATGCATCAAATTTACAGAATTGAGAAAACATCTTTGTTTGACATAGATCTCACGTATATCACATTGGTACCATTTTTTTGGACAAGGTTTTAAATGAGAGTGAGAATAAAGGTGAAAAAAAAATGCTCCCCTAACATTCCAAATCATATCACAATGTGATTCAAAATAAGCAATATTTTTAGAAAACTGTGGTATTTTTGCAGGCTTGCAGACGATAAGCAATAGGTCATAGCACATGAACAAGGCAGTTATTGCAGCGTTTTATTTTATTTCTTCAATGAACTTCAGTCTTATTTAAATGTGCTCTTGTTAGTTATTGCTCATTACTTATGTTTCTGACTTCAAATTGATATATTTTGACATCTGTTACCTCCACCAAGGAAGTAATTGGATCAGTGGCGCTGGTTTGCTCTTTGTCTTTTCGTAGAGCTCAAAAAGTTGAAGATGGTTTTCATGAAATCTGGTTGGGTAGAAACCAATCAAACGGGTTTAGGAAGTGATCCAGAATCAGATCTGGTGATGTTATTTTGTACTGGCAGACATACATGTGCAGTCTCAGTGCCCTCCGGTTATATTTTGTATCATTTTGCAATAAATTAATTTTACTTTATTCACTGTTGAGATTCAGTTAAATAGCTTATTTCTAAGACTCGATCAGAAATATCAGATATTGACTGTACTGAAAAGTCCATCCATCCATCGTCATCTTCCACTTATTCCTACACATTAAGGGTCGCGGGGGGGCTGGAGCCTATCCCAGCGTCTACGGGCGAGAGGCGGGGTTCACCCTGGACAGGTCGCCAGTCCATCGCAGGGCCAACATACAGAGACAGACAACCATTCACACTCACAGTCACACCTACGGTCAATTTAGAGTATCAATCAGTCTCGTCCCCTCTTGATGTCTTTGGACTGCGGGAGGAAGCTGGAGTACCAGAGAGAACCCACACAGGAACAGGGAGAACATTCAGACTCCACACAGAAAGATCCCGTGCCCGAGCTGGGACTCGAACCCGGAACCTTCTTGCTGTGAGGCCACAGTGCTGACCACTGCACCACCGTGCAGCCTTGTACTGAAAAGTGTAAGACCTTAAGCTCAGATGTACAGTTACTGTGCAGTTGAGTACTATGATGCTTAAAAACTGAAGAGGTTCCTTTAGTTCTGGGGCTGTGGACTAGTAATGATTTCTGGTGTGTTGCTACCGCATTGATCTGACAGCTGCAGGCCTCTTGCCCAGCTCAGTGTGGCCAAAAGGCCCATGGCCCCGCTGGTTATTTGTGTGTCACAGTGATTAATTGATGAGCCTTCTTGAATAATTGGACCAAGACGAGGGAGTCTTGAGCTGTAGTGACATGAATCTTCATCTCTCGTCTTAAAGCGCCATTCGTGGTGATGTATTACCTTTGCATCCACCTCATCTATTGATTAGTCAGGCCTGATGATGTTCGTGTTGAATTTACATTTCAATACGGACCTGATAGGTGGAGCACTTTTAATAAAAGACAATAAAACAAAAAAAAAATGTTCAACAGTTAGTTTTTTAATTGAATAATTTAAATGACTTTGAATTAAAATCAAAAGCCCAATACACATTTTGCTGGGCATAGGAAGACTTCTACAGAGGTCAAAGGTTTTTCCAATCATCCCTTTAAGAGAAATACCTGTTAAATCACAAGCTTCTGTGCTGAAACAAAACAACAGAAATTAAATCATCAAAAACAGAGACATGAATCATATTTCTGCCTCTTAAGAGCAGGTTCATTGTAGTATTCTGCCATAAACAGATAAATATTGATTGCTGTATTCTATCAAAAAGAACTTTGTATAAAAATAAGCTGGCTTGTTCAGCCTGGTTGTTCCCTATTAGTTATAATGCTTTTTTTCCCACGATAAACGCTTTATATTTATATCATTAGCTAAAACACTGTTTGTCTGTGTTTACTTTTAAGGGCTCAGGTGGGCAACATCGAAGCTAAATCACAAAAAAGAAATGTAATTTGATATGACTGAACTATGCATTTCAGTAATGCAGCATAGAACCCGTTGATGTTTCACCTTTGCTTGTTTGTTTTTTTTAAACCACAGAAATTTTGTGAGTATAGGTGTAGAGACACATCAGCAGAAAGAGCCTTCCCAGAAGGCAGTCAGCTTAAATGTTTATGGTTGAGTGAAGAAAGTTTCACCTGTTCGCTGAAAAAGCCTCTTACGTTATACCACATCCTAAAAATTTGCAAAATATTAACAACATACAGGAAGAAATATCATGGAGTCAAGCGTACCTCGAGACTTAATGGTAGAGTCTGCAGGATTTTCCTGAAATAACTCACATCGACTCATACAATCACCACACTAGAAGTGTGGTTGTGTCAACCTTTGGGCCGTGTAGCCCCCAGCCAACACCACTGAGGGCATGGGGACACACCAGTATAGAAAGATCACTGCTAACGGGTTCCAGGAGTTAGGAAAAGGGCAGTGCGATGAGAAAAAAAAAAAACGCAAATATAACAAGGTGAATCAGGAACTGAACTAAGAATGTTGTAAAACACATGAATCTGGGGTTTGCTTTTAATCCCTGGGGAGCAATGAAGGAGTAGATGAAGGGGAACTATGACGAGGAGTTGGAATTTTTGATTACAGTAACCTGACGTCTCAGATGACTTTTTTTTTTTTTCCCCAGAACCATCTGAGAAGACACCCATAGAAACTGTTTATAGAAGGGCACACGCTTTCCAGAAGTACTTGTTAAGGTGATTGGATGAACTATCTTAAATAATGAGAGCAATGAACTGTACAACTCCTGCTGAAGCCAGGTGGAAGAAGAACAAGAAAAGAAAAGCCTCGAGTGGAGTTCCTTGCTCTCTGCTGATATAGCAGCGTCTATGCTAACCTCTTCATGAGTAGCCATCGTTGTTTCGAACAGTCTCACTCTCACAGCGCCAAAACCACATGCATATCTCCTCAGTGGTCGTTAATTGTTTTGGACAACTAGTAGGTAATGCATAACTTGAAGTCTGACAAGATGGTTTCTCACGCAGTCTCATGATGTCGTGATTTTGTGAAACCAGCTGCCTCCCAAAGCAAAAGTGTCAGGGAGCAGGAATAACATTTGAACGGTGGGTCTACAAACACCGACAGAAAATATACTGCAGACTCTTCCATTCAATGACTAGGGGGGGGGGGGGGGGGGGTGGACATTTTCATCAAAATTACAATTCTCTGATGGTCCTTCGTCCTCATGTCAGGTTTCACCATATTTTAAACATGTTTCACAAGGACATGGCATCCATGTTATTAGCTGTGACACCACATGAACAAGTTTGGGAGGATCAGGTTTGAATGTTGTTGTCCATGTTAAGGAAGAAAGTTTTATGCTGCATCATAATTTTGGCCCTTATACTCTGTAATATCACCAAATTATTTAATAGTAAAGTTGGTATAAAACTTTAATTGAGTGAAGATGAGCTTTAAGTCAACAAAGAGTCCATTTGCTAACCGGAGAATTCAACCCACTTCAGGAATATGCCTACCCAAATTTCCAGATCAGTTGGCTTGATCCTGGAAGAGTACCCTGGTCATGATTGTGGAAAAACATAGCTGGAACTTCCCTCCATTACTTTGGTATCAGATCTGAGTTCAACATCTGCACAAAGAAATCAAATGCATACAACAACAATAGAAATGAAAAGACGAAAGGTCAGTCTCCTCACGCTATGCCCTCCAGTTGTTAGGAATCAAAAATGATAATGTTCAGTGTATTACAGAATAACCATCAAAAGATGCTTGTAATTCCCTCAGTGCTTCAGTGTTTATTGCTTTCATTCAGACTGGTCCGATGTCATCGTCTCATCCTCTTTAGCATATTGCTAAAATGCATTTAGCCGTCTACAGTGTTTGATACTTGTAAATGCCACAGGAAGCAACATGAGGATGACCTGGAGGAAGCTTTTTTTTTCTCTGTTTGTACTGCTGCTCTTGCGTAAATCTTTGGACACCAGTGACAGAAATATATTCGTAACCAAACCTTGTTCTCCACACCGTCACTTTGCTTAGCAAGTGATGCTTTTGAGGTGTTACATTATGTTTTTGTATGTAAACCAGGTAACTTTTGAAACCGAGACAGACTCTGTTCGTAACAACAGCTGCTAAATTTACCCTCAGCTGATGTGAAATGAGTAGAAATGGAGGGCCGGCTACAGCTTTTTGGCAAATATAGTTGGACTTTTCTCACCCCATTAGCACAACGCATCGTGTTGTAGACATTTGCCCTTACAATTATTGTTCATGTACAATTCAGAATGGTTTAATCCCGATAATGCATCTCACATTTGAAGTTTAGCTTGACAATACTCTGTTCTCTGGCCGGAAAAAAAAAAAATCAGGATATTTCCTGCGTAGATTTTAAAAGCATTCAAGATGTTAAATTTGGAAATAAATTTCGTTAAAGTCTTTTCAAATATACTGTTTAGTCTTTCTGAAAATTCGGTCTGTTTTTCTTTGCGTTATGTTTTGTGGAAAAAAAGAATTGAATCTGACAAAGAACTTAATGTCCCCTGATACCATAACAATATGCATAGATTCATTTTTAAAGAGGCAAAAGTATAAATAATAATATGGTCAGTTGTGAGCAGTAAGGGATTTCCATGTGGAATGGGAGAAACATGATGTCTGCGGACATGCAGGATTCTAGCGGTCTGTTACTCATTGAACTCACTGTGCTGCTGTACTTAAAAATTTGATTAATAAAATAGATATTGCAGTCTGCATCTTGCTAGAAATACATTTTGGGGAACATTTAAATTCATTCTCCTCTCATTGTGATTTAATTTTTTTTCACACTGTCTCCATGAGATGATGTGGATGGCAATGAAACCAAATTAAAATGTTGGTGGCTTGTAGGCTGTTGTAAGGTTTCGCTTAACATATTAGGTGTTAACAAATCTACATAGATGTATTTCACTTCAACATCTTCATTTATTTTCTTAATAGTGTGATTAATTTTGCCAACCACTGGTAGATTTTTGGGATCAAAGAAAAGAGATGTTGAATTGTGTTGTTCTCGGTGGCTCACAGTCAGATGTTTTATCATGGCTCATTGCATCTGAATGCTGCAGTGCACAAATTTACAATGTGTCACTGAAGTCAAGTCCAACAAATTACATGAATGCAAGGAGAGCTTAAAAGCAGCCTTAAAACACTACAGTTGTGCTCAGGAACAAATTGGAGTTGCACATTCTAACATTTTAGAGGTGCTTTTGGAAACTTATACTGCACACAAAACATAACTTACCTAAGAAATGTATTTACATCTAAGATTTGATTATATGGTTTTTGCCATAATAGCTTACACACTCAAAATGACCATGTGAAAAAAGATTCAAGTTTCCATGAAGGAAGAAGGTCTTTCTCTAGCCTTTTCCTTGATTGTAGACATTCCTTATCACAGTTTCCTAAGCTGTGTACTTGCTTTTCTTTCCTTGCAGTTATGTCCCTTTTACTACTGTCCTACTTCTTTCTATCACAGTAGTCAGCTTTTCCTATGGCACTTTGCATTGTTCTGCATTTCTACCCTTGACTAAAGTTATTGAAGAGTGACCCTGGGTCAATGAGTAGAGGTCATATTTCTGACTCTCTACGATAAGACCTTTGATCCATTGCCCTGGTGGTCTGTAAGCGTTCAAACTCATGTCGGCTGTTCCGGTCTGGACTGAGGTTTGCCAGTGCCCTACTTCCACCACCTACATCTTCCTCCTCATCGTCACGGTTAAGAAAAGCCAGCTCGTTTTCATAGCAGAAGGAGTTAGAACTGGGGACTAGGAACTTGTTCTCCACCATGTCCTTGGCACTGCACCGGGGGGTGGACGGCACCTCATAAGTTTTGTGAAAGTGAGAGTAATCCACCTTGTATAGGTTCTTCTCTTCAAACAAAACTGGCTCGAACCGGTGACCCCAAAAGATCTCAGACGCCAGGTAGGAGCTGCGAGCTTGTGTGGTCATGGCGGTTGCTTCCACCATCCCCTCCAAGATGACGACAATCTCAAAGTCGGCTGTTTCCAGGTCCTGTTTGCTGATCCCAAAGAGTGGGCTTTCCTCATCTATCTCATGGAGAATAGTAATTGGTGACACCAAGAAAATCCTGTCCAGGCCTTTGTCAAAACCCACGTTGATGTCTATCTGGTCTAGAGGAATATACTCCCCCTCATCGGTGATCCGAGGTTTGATGAGCTGTGCCCGGACGTGGGCTTCTACAATGTGGCTCTTGCGAAGGTTCCCTACCCTCCACATGAGGCACAGCTTTCCGTCCCGCATGGCAATGACAGCATTGTGGCTAAACAACAGTGTTTGTGCTCGCTTCTTAGGCCTTGCCATCTTGGCCATGATGGCACCGATCATAAAACAGTCAATGATGCAGCCCACGATAGACTGAAACACCACCATGAAGACAGCCACTGGGCACTCCTCAGTTACACAACGGTAGCCATAACCGATGGTAGACTGTGTTTCAATGGAGAATAGAAAGGCAGCCACGAATCCATTAACTTGTAACACACATGGAGTGAAGTTGTCATCCCCGGCTGGGTTATCCAGATCTCCATGTAACAAAGCAATGACCCAGAAAGCTAAGCCAAATGCCAGCCAGGAAACAACAAATACGAGGGTGAAGACTACCAGCATCCATCGCCAACGAATATCAACACAAGTGGTGAAGATGTCAGCCATGTAGCGTTGCGACTTGTCGTCCATATTGGCAAACTGCACATTGCACTGGCCGTTCTTTTTGACAAAGCGATTGCGGCACTTGCGGCGTGTGTGGATCTTGCCATTGCCAAAGCCGTTCATGCCATGCATGGTAGTGAGGCGAAGGCCTTCTTCTTCAGACGACACAATGCTGTAGCGGTTGATCCGTCCTACACTCATGCTCCTGGGGCCTCCAGCTGCAGGGTCAGAGCGGAAGGGCTGGCCTTGAGTGCCAGTGTGTGATCCAGGCTGCGACCACAGCTTGATCACTGGTGAAGCTGCATTTTAGTGAGTCATAGATTGTTAGCTGGCCGGGAGCCTTGTGCTTTAGTCCAATCCCTGTGTGAGGAACGGAGAACAATGTGAGTGTCTTTTTGTGACATAATAGTTAAATCACACCATAACTGGCAAAGAGTATAATCAAATAACCAGTTTTTAATTACTGCTGAGGAAACTTTGGATCATAATTTACTTACACACACACACACACGCTCGTACAAAAACATATGTTATTGATCGAAAAAGAAGCCCACTGGTATTAATAACTCATTTCATTAATGCTCATCATTTCCAGTTTTTCAAGTGCTAGATCTGCATAAAAGCAGGTATATCAGGTTAACCTGTTCATCTGAATGTTTTGTGTTACAATGTTTCTTCTAAATCAGTCCACGAGCCATGACAAATAAGGATTCATGTCGACATTTATTTTCTGTCTTGCTTCCTCCATAATACCAGTTGCTTCACACTCCTTCTCCTCACCATCTTGCTCTCCTTCAGCAGCACGACTCTCAATCCAATTGGGCCTCGCTGAAGGGTCCTTATGTCTTTTGATGTGTGCTGGGTGGTGAGACCGCCACTTGTGTCACATGGCATTTCCTGTGCTTTTCTTTTTGAAACTCATCAAAGGGTTGAAACTGGAGAAAAACTATACCATCACCTACCAGATGTTTATTCTCACATTATATTAGAAAAACAAAACATGACCATGATGCTCATATCTGGAATAGAAAAGGAGACAGACTATCATTTTCTAGGCCCACCAGTGTCAGTGATCACTTGTTCATTTTCAGTGCATCATGGTTATATTTATAGTTCATCAGCAGCACGCTATGCAGTCATGACACATCCAGTAGACAAGCTGTGCTCCTCTATCGCTTCTTATGTGGCCTAAATTTGCCATTGTCCTTTCAGCAAAAAGAGAATGTGAGGAGAGAAGGGGATGTGGTGTGTCTGTTTGTATTTAAACAATGTCCCAAAGGAACCTCTATATGTGCCACTTACTCCATGAACACACAATACCAGATGCTGCATAAGGGGATGGAGGGACTCTTATTTATTTGGCCCCATTCTGTAAAATTCACACTATTATTAATCATGTTGTGAGGATGCAGTACATTTATAACACTTCCCTATCGTGCACAGGAGATGTAGTTTTTCTCCCTTGTGCAGTGCCCTGCATTACTTATATATTGTAATTACATGCTGGAACTTCAGTTCACAAGGATTTTACAAGACTAGATATCAGAATGGATAAAAAAAAAATTGTCAAGTTAAGTCTTTGTCAGCCAGCAGATAACCTGGCCATTGCGCTGAATTTTGAGGGGCCAGGGGCTATTACCCATGGGAGCCGAACTGAGGCCCCACTGGGTGCAGACAGCTTTTATCGCCTGGCCACATCCGTTCTGTGTCGACCGGCCTGATTTGGGCCCTGAAGACTTAACAGATCACTCATGTGTGCCCCTAAATCCCAGGTGCCCTGCCGTCTGCTCCACACTCTTTCAGGTGGAAGTTCTCCTATCTGGAGCCAGATAACCTCATGCACTCTCTTGAAATTGTCCCAGAGGGCTCTCACATACTTGTATCAGGAAAACATACTGTAGCCAAATAACCTGCTCTATTTTTATACATTGTTTTTGCATTTTGACAATATCATGCTACATTCCCAAAAGAGCCACAACTGAAAAAAATGCTAAAAGTAGCAATCCTGCCACTCCCGTCAAACGTGGAAATCTATACTGACGATTAAACTTTTGTGTTCTTGACTGCGTTATATAATTGAGATGATTCCTGAGCCTGAACTTCATCCCAGCATCGCTCATTATACATCTTGCTCTCTATACTTCATGCATGACCTGAGTGGCCCTCTGCAGTGAGCGGTCTCTATATCATAGTGTAGTCACGCAGTGTCAGGTGTCCAGTGAGTTGGTCAAATGAAAGTAAAAACCCTCCCCTGCATCCTAGGAGTCATTAGATAAGTGCCTTATCGTCGCAACCAATACGGAAAGCCTTTTCTGTAGTATCATGGGATGCCTTTGAATTAGATTGTCCCTCTAAGTGGTCATTTATGTCAGGTTTGAGCGCATGTACTATTTAAAGACTCAACTTATTCGCTGCTTCTTTGATGGAGATTTGACCATAACTTTGTCCAGAGTCAAAATTTGATTAAAGATTGATTTAGTGACACTGACAAAACACTTCTTTGTGATCAAAAGAAAAGTTCTCAAGCCTAAAGCCCGGTGTAAAACTGCTGTATTATTGTATTAAAAACTGGTTGCTGGCATTGAGTTTCTACTGGTGCAAAGTGAACTTATCTTAGTGCTGCTGGCTCACATCCAAGACATTTAAATCGCAAATCACGAGTTGTCATTTATGAGTTCGTCGCGGGAAACAGAATATACCTCCAGTTGTAAGCGTAGCCCTTTGTGCTATCTTTCATTTAAAATGTGCCTACAAAAGAGTCCGTTTAAGTTTTATTTTTTGTATTAGTTAAAGAAACTATGTTAACTTCTCAGTGCGGTTACCAACTCCTGTCACTGTGCCACGCCTTATGTAGAATAAATTTGATCCTTAAGAGAGTGATGGAAAACGGCCAATAACTGCCTGACTTGTTTATCAAAACACATCCATTCTTTTACTGCCCCCAAAATTGTGGATGCATTAAACCACACTGGCTGTTACCTCCAGTAACTACAGGTGTTACTAAATAAACCAGTATCAATTTTATTCCACAAACCATATTCACAAGCGATCATAAATGTGACTAGTTGCATTTGCGGTGTTTTTACAAACCAACCCAGTGGAACCATAAAAGATGAATTCTATTATTCAAAATTTGAACACAGAGAGATCTCCCTTCCAACAAAATTGAGAACTTCACCAGAGATTTTGTTAATATCCGTTATTCAGGGGTCTGGTGGTGATTTGGCCACAGGCGGTGCATGAGTCTGTAAATCTCACGAATCGATTCTGATTCTTGAGATTACAGTTTGATTCGAAAATGATTCTCGATTCCATCTGCACGTAGATGTCTTTCAGGTGACTTTTGGACTACCACAGACATTTTAGTAGGTTTCGAAGAGGAAGAAAATTAGCCTGAATGAAGCAAACTTACTTTTGTTGTCAATGTCAGCCGTGCATTTTGGATTTATCAGACATGTTACCATCAATAGGCCCAGTTGTCTAAAAAATGGGAAATATTACTCTTAGTGGACTGAAAACTGTTAATCATGTTTGGAATAGGGGGGGTCAAATATGAACACCTGTTTACACTCCTCCATTGTCCGCCTTTGTGCTCCGATGCTGGATGTTTTTAAAGCTCTACTTGCAGCTCTAGACTCTGTGCAGAAGTCATAGACGTGAACTTATATCGTGTCTTTGCTTTATAGAATAAAGATATTATTTTTGAGTGAAGGATTCAGCTGTAACCAACAAACCCACATGTTGGATTGGAAGGAGGACACAGACAGTGAGTTGCACTGTCGCCACCTGGTCTGCTCTGCATGATCTCGGGGAGTTGTGAGGAGTGGCGAGGGGAGATGATGATGAGCCTGCAGCTGATTAGGATGAATAGAATGTATAATTGGATGTACAAAATAATGGGAGGGACAGGGAGGAACAATGGGTTGCACTGGGAGAGGGTACTTCATCTCAAGACGAGCAGGCAGGAAACTGAGCTCAGCTACTAAGATGCCTGCCCACCTCCCAGGGCCTTTGTGAAGGAAGAGCTGAGGCTCAGGTGTCATCGTATTTTCCTATAGCTCACCATGTGGAACTCGTGGTCTCAAATGATCTACAGGTATTTTCCTATAGAAAGTAACATCACGCTGTGCAGAGATGATGTGGGACTGGCAAGACCGAACTGTCTGTAAACTGTTTCTGAATGTAATTCAGTAATTCTTGGCGGAGGCTGTTGGACTGGCTGTGCAAGCCACCTCCTGTGCTGGGATGCTATCCCAGGTGGCTGTTGAGAGAAGTGAGTCACCTTCTCATTTTGTTTCAGCAGTTGTTGATTCATTTTCTGCAACCAAACTCTCGTTGGTGCTTGTTGCACCTGTAGCATTTCCTCCGTTTCAACACCTGGTTCTCAGCGATTGATCTTTTTCACTCACTGGGCTTTTTTTGATCTTCACATGTACAGTGTTTTAATTACTTGCATCCATTCACAAAGGCTGAATTTGTCATGTACAACCCCCCCCCCCACACACACACACACACACAAACACACAAACACAAACACAAAAAAACATATATATATATATATATGAATCCAAGTGAACTGAGTGATACTGAAAGTAAGAAATTGTATTGTTGAACTACAAGTGTGGAAACTTTATGAATAAAACTGAGTTAGTCGTGGCATCCCAAAATGGCTTATTTTATCTGAGATGGTCAGAAATGTGATAAGAGGCAGAGAGATGTGGCAACAAATCAAAACATATTTTTGGTTTGTTTTTTTTTTTTAGTACAGTATCAATGTCATAGTAACTACGGTTAAATGTTACTAACTTTATTAACAAATGAATTGATTATCTCAACATTACTATTCATGCGTAGTTTAATACACTTGTGTTGCTCTCCTGACCAGCAGGGATCAGGTTTGGGTGGCGATGTAGAGATGGACGCAACATTGTTGTCAGACCTAAACATTATTGGCTGTTTTCATGATTTATTTTGCGCTTAACTTGGGTTTATTTGTATGTGTTTTTACCATTTGGAAGCTGGTACGCGTACACCTGACATCAGGCATCAGGGAGCCTCGGGCTGGCACCATCAACATCGCCTTTGTTGTTTCATTGCATTTTATAGAAGAGGTTTTTGGCTGTAGCAACTCATGCAGGGCTCTTAGTAGGTTATCTGGTGTTTGTGCCGATGACGTTCATCTGGCGTGTTTACACGAGAAGTGGAAAAATTGCGCCACGTTTTCATACATTGTCACGCACCTTTAGTAAAAAGATGTTACTGGATACCGAGTTAAGTTATCTTTATTTAATTTTTTTTCCTGCAAATTTGTCAATGGCCTGGTTCAAGTCTAAGTCAGAAAAAAGCTTTTTTTTGTTGCTTACTTAGCCTCTTAGTTAATATTGATCGCTTATAAATGGTTTATACGGGTTCAGTACAGACAGTAGTGTCTTTCACACTCTCTAGCATCAGGTTGAAGGCTTCAGAGCTGCCTGACACTGGCTGCTTATATTTAACAACCAGGCTGCAAGTGCAGTTGTTGTCTTACCTGTATGTCTACCTGTCCTCCCCGGGTGCAGAACTAAAAGGTGTCTTCTCTCCCAGTGTCCATGTTAACCAAACTGTGGCATTCTCTACATCTGCCGCGGCAGCTGCTCCGTCTTTGTGTTACTCTAATTCCAAAGAAAACCACTCCATCATCTTCAGCATAAGGCACAGAACACCTTTGAATTTCTTCATCCTTGCTTGAGCTCTTGCCTCTCGCGTTTCCAGTGAAATGCCGTTTGAACTCAGCTGAATCACACAAGAACCTCGGGCCGAGACACTTCTACTGTGCTAGACGTGGAAGATGAGTGCGAAAGGTGAAGCAAGGGCTATCCAAGTAAACATTCAGATTTTTTTGTATCCCCATCTTTCTTTCGAATGGATTTCTTCAGCTGCTCATCCCTCACCTTATCCAACATGAAGTCAATCCCTCACCTTTCCCATAAAACTGTACTAGAGTCCCTCTCTGCTTATTAACTGAACACCTCTCTCCATCAATCTTTGCAATCTGATCTAGCTGGACCACAGCTCTCTCTCTCACACTCTCTCTCCCTCTGACTATCTCTCTCTCTCTCTCTCTCTCTCATTTCTCTCTCTCCCTAGTGGCGTCACAGAAGCTGCCATTTGCAGCCTCCCTCTCTTGTCTCCCCCCTGCTCTTTCCCTCCCTCTCTCTGTCCCTGCCTCCCTCCCTCCCTCCCTCTCATATCATGGCACCACCAGTTGACAGCAACTTGATGCACAGAAGCATCATTCAGAAAACATGAACAGACAGTCAATCATTGTATTTGGTCACATGTTTATCAAAAGCAACATCATGAAGGCGCTAGGTTCCCACAATGACTTCCCACATCAGATTAACAGAGTTGCCCATCTGCTCAGCCTTAAAATCCTTTTATCTAGCAGTGGAAAAGGGAAAATAGAAATGGAAAAGGGCTTTCATTCAGGAGAGGCTCTTCTGAAAGGGACCTTTGATTTCGTCAGGCGAGGATAAGTTTAATGTTTGATATCTGAGAGATAAATCTTTGTTTTTGACCTGTCGTCACCTGTTGCTCATGTGGAGCACAGCAGCGTGTGTGAGGATATAACATGCGGCTGGCTGATGTGTCCCACTGCAGAGCAATGCCTTTCACACTTGTCATCAACAGCTAATCAGCAATATTTGATCTGACGTGTGTGTGTGTGTGTGTGTGTGTTCCTGTGTGTTCTTGTGTGCACGCCAGCACTCCTGTGTTGAATTGAATTATGCCAGTCGTTCTATTAGTCGGCTCCCTATATGAAGTCTCCCAGAGGAGACTCTCAAAGTCTCCCAGGACCAGCCTTTTCCAGTGTTTACACAGCACTATTGTGTCTATGTGTCACTGTGCCATCTCTGAAATATTGGTCGCTGTCTCTGTTTTATTTTTTTTTTTACCTTCAGGTGTTTTCACTAGCAAGCTGTAGCTATTTCTATTCTCTACCACATTACTGTTTCCCTTGACAGCTTCAAAGTGTGACATTATCCTTTGAGCTGAGTGCCTGCTCCCCTTTCCTCGCGTCTTTTCAGAGAACCAGTCATCAGTCAAATGCTAAAAGAGATGACAATTAGTAAGGGAGGGGGTTGAATGAGTGAGAAGTTTCTAAATACAGCCGTACTGGCTCAGCCTCGGCTTTATCACTAATGATTCATCAGTGAAGGAAACCTCGCTTTTTTCCGTCCTCTCTCTCTCTCTCACTCTCTCTCTCTCTGCTCTTATTCTTTCTGCCTTGCAGCCTCTGATTTCAGACTTCTGAGGGTGATTTGCAAAAGCCTGTGTGTGATCATCATCAAGCTATTGTATTTGGCCGAGGACGTCAACTAATGGAGCTCAAAACGTCCCTTTAAAGCGCCTCTCAGTCTGTGTCGGCAACAGGTATTGTACCGCTTTCTGCATAATGTAAGGCTTGGACACGGTGGCGCTTCAGGGCTGGAGAACAGTGGATCACAAGGTTCACACATCCAGACTGTAAACCTTGTTATGTAACGGCACCATAATCACAGGTGGCAGCTCACATATCCTTGGCACGTCTATGTCTGAATGAGAGGGTTTTGCCTCCCAGGGAGAAGGCTAAGTGAGCTTCACTGTCGCTCCCATGGCTACAGGTATAACACATTTTCACTATTTTCAGACCAAAGACGAGGGAGGGGGCTGTTGGTCAACTAGAGGCGCCGGCTAAATTAAGGCCACTGTAAACTAGATGCATCAGAGAAATGGTAACATAGGTAAAATTACAGGATTATTTATTGTGGAAATCATTATCTTCAATTTAATTTGATCAATTTGAACTTTTCAAATGGGTCATTTTAAATTATTTAAATGAAGAAAACTCTTTCATTCAGGCTTTGTTTGTCGCATTTCATCTGAGAGACGGATAAAATCTCCCAGTTTTAATCCCGTTCCCTTGTGTTAACTACTAATTTATGGTTTGATACAGGCCAAATAAATACTTCAATTCAGCCTTAGAATTTTTTAAATTCTCATTCTTTTCTCCTCCTGTGAAAATATTCAAGGACTAATCCTGCACGCACGGGTTTGAACTAATTTTGTCGTTCATGAAAATATTTCCTCTGATCTTTACGGCTCTCCCCAATCACATGATGCTCTTCACATACTTTTTCCCCTATAGACCTACGCTGTCTGATAAATTATTGATGAATTACTAAGAAATTGTTTCTCTGCCGCAACGTTAAGTGTTCCGATAACGTTTGGAAAGTCTGAGAAGAGTCACAAAATGAAATTGTTGACTCACATTCAAGCTAGGGGTGGGCTAGCTTAGCCTAACCTTACCTTACTTCACCATTTCTCTGTAACACCAATGCATGTTTTTTGCTGTCATGGATACATGTCATTAAGTGTCAACCAGCACCAGTAATGACTCAGTGCGCTGCCATGAATCTGATCATTTTTGGTAAATCTTAAGGGGCCCACAATTAAACTGAAAATCTTAACAATTCTACTTTTCAAAATACATCATTTAAACAAGCTTCTTTTATTTATTTATTTTTAACAAAAGCCACAATCCAACTAAAACAAAACAAAACGGACATAAAATCCATAATATGTGGAGTGAATTTGAAAACGTAGAGAGAGTCAAATTTAGTAAGAAAATCCCCTCGCGGTTGTATTGATTGTGGCATTTCATCTTTTATAATCAAGCAAATACTGTGCAGGAGCGACGCTGACTTATTGCAGGTGACGGCTCAAACTCTCCATCATAATCCACAAATATCAGCCTAAGGATTTGTTATTAGAAATGAAATGTAACTAAAATACATGCTGTATTTGTGATGTTCTTCCATATATATATTTTTTTTATTTAAATTGCACTGACCGTTTCATTTTGGGCATGTCTTTGAGGAACATATCAGATTCCTTCATTGCATATCCTTCCTTCATAAGAGCTTTCTGAAATAGTTAAATTAACCCATAAAAACAAAGGAAATCTGCCCTTTGTCACCCTTCTGCTTGAAACTCACAGAAACACCTCCCTGTGCTTCCTTACCTTATTATCTCATTTTGTCTCACACTTAATGCGTCTTTAAATAGCGTTGAAGCCCTCAAAAGCTAGGAACCTACACCCCACCCACACTCGCCACTTGGCTTGTCACTAAGCACCCCAATGGCGTTATTCTTCAAGACTCCTGTCTGATGCAGCTATTTTAGGCTTTAGAGCCATTCCTGGTCATTACATTTTTGCAACTTAAGTTCTTGTCAGCAGTGATTGGGTGTGTGATATTACTACTGGACTGGCGGAAATAGGTGGGATAAGGACCTCGTGTTCTCAAGCCGAGCTGGTTGTCGTTTTTGCGTGGCAGTGCTGGAGTTTGTATGTTTTGTTGCCGAGTTGATTCACTTGATTGTTTAATTCGAATTCGTTATTTGATAAAGTGCTGCAGTGCCTCATTGATTCTTTTGCATTGTCAGTAATGCCTACTGGCTGGTATTGATGTTTATTAGTCACGTACTCTATATTGAGCAACTCCACATACAAACTTGTTGCTTTACATGCATGTGCTGAAATACCAGTTCACCCCAAAAGTGTATTTTTGCCTTTCGAGTACTCATAAATAAGTGTCTTGAGCTTACAAAGGTGTCCCCCCCCCCCGCATCACTTCTTTATGAATCCATGATGCAAAAATAGCCAGAAACATATATTTAAATTGAAGCTAAAAAAAACAACAACTCTTGACCGATCACCAACGGCAGCAAAATTTTTCAAAAATCTCTCTCTCTCTCTCAAGCACAATGTCCAGTATCAACGTCATCCTCTTCACCCAGCCATATGGTCTTGGTCTTTATGACGGTAGGGTGAAAAGTTCACCTGTGATCTTCAATAACCTCTTTGAAGTTTCATCTTTATGAACTCATCAGACAAGTTTGAAGTAGTTGCCTAGTCTACTTTTAAGAGACAATTGAAGACTCAATTGTTCAGAGAGCACCTAGGCACTTAACCTGACTCTTCTCCTCTTTGGGGTAGAATAAGTCAGAGGGTCCAAGACCCAGCACTTAGTGATTATGTAGCACTAACTGTGTTGTCTGATGTTGTATGTCTGTCAAAAAAAAAAAAAGGGAGGGGGGTGGGGGCGACACTTCTCCTGCCACTAGATGGCAGTACCTGTGACCAAATCACAACCGAAGCACTTTTGCGCTTCCTATGGACTTCTCCTTAATTAAGTCTAAATTCTTGCTTGTGTTGTACGTCGCTTTGGACAAAAGCGTCTGCTAAATGAAATTGTAGAATTGTAGTTGCCTTCTTATCCAGCTGAGGGCGCTCTAAAACGTCCATCAGCTTGACCTGTTGAATGCCGCCTGACCTATCAGTAAACTAAGCTTACGTAGTTTTGTCACGATCGCGAGCAGATGTTGAGCAGATGTTGGGCAGATGTAGCTGTTTTGAGGGGACAATCACTCAAACGCCTGGGAGGCAGCATGTGGATGTATTACTGGTTCTACTCTGTGTGCTTTTCAACTTTGTTCAAGTCGGCAATCTTAACGTTACTCCTCAACAACAACAGCAAGTCTGCGGACTCACCTGCTAACCTTAGCTTAGCATCAGACTGAGGTAGCCGAGGCTCGACAGATGAGGGTAGCAGCACAGACTTCTCAGCCTTGTTTGACTGCTTATTATTGTGATCACTCAGCCGCATCAGACCCCTCGCCAGGAACTCGTGAAAGCTGTCACGGGTACAGTCGCTGCTCAACAGTGGATCTCCAGATGCCGATCCACACCGATGCCTCTGCTTCTCACACGATCCCACATAGGAATATGGAAAATGATGTGCCGTAAATTTTAATCTTACCTGTCATGAAAAATGGATGCACATCCATGGCTTTCATTTTATCGGGGGGGGTGTGTGTGCCTGTTTTCAAATGTATTGCGTGTCATTTGAATTTTGGTCGAACTTGATCTTTTGCAAAAGTGAGAGTCCTGGTAGGCTCAGTGAACCACAAACAAATTGAGTTAAAAACAAACTGTTGCACTTCCGGTTTGGCGCTTTTTTATCATCGCACTGAGCGCAACCTGCTGGCACAACGCTGACCCAACTCACTCAAAATACACTCTTAGGGTAAACTATCGCTCTAATTAGTCCCACTGTTAATTACCAGCCACTTCTGTCTTTCTTCCTCGATATATCAGTTGTGTGTTGTGTTATTTGTGTGTATTGGAAGTCCAGGAAATGGACGATAATGAAAAATCTAGCTCATCTTGAGAACAACAGAACTTATCCTACAAAAACATTTCTATCAGTCGGCTCAGACTCTGGTGAAGAATCAGCAAAGCAAGACTGGAAAGGCAGCTCATCTGATCGGTGTGCAAGTACAGAGATGACATTCCCTTAGATTTATGTGCACACACATAAAACTGTGTGCAAATTCAGTTGATGAAGACGTAACAGGCGTGTTAGGAGAGGTCAAGAAGGCTTATAAAAGTTATTTACTACAAGCCTGGCTGAACTGCATTAGACAGGATGAGTGTGACACAGACTTGTGATGGTAGGTTACACAAAGGAGGGTTTGTGAGAGTAACACAAGACCTGTTGTACACGCTCAGACTTTTGTTTGACTGCGCACCCATGAAGGACAGAACAAATGTCATCTTCCCTCTTCAAGTTTAACGACTAACTTGAACGTATCTGCTTTTAGGTACTATCTGCCATGTCAGATGGCACGTCAAACAAAATCTAAAAGAGTAAACGGAGACAGAAGTATTAACAAGTCTGCCACAGTGAAACAGAAAGGGACCAGGCCATTTGTTTGGACTGTGTTAATATTGATTTTGGGATGTCAGTATAAGACATTTTCTTTACTTTCTGAAAGAAGAATAATATGTGGGTTTCAAATGACTCCACTGCCTGAAACCTGCTGCCCAGTTTCATTACCTAATGAGCTGTGTGGCGCGACGCTGGGGGTGGCAGTCGGGTGTCTGTGGTTCACCATGTCCTCACCTTCACAGTCCACTGAGAAAAGCACCTGTCTGCTTTTCCACCAGTTCCCCTGGGGGTGATAAAATTAATCGTCTCAGGATTAGGTGTCCTCCCAGCCTCCCCTCTCTCTGCTGACCCTGACCTCTGCCTCCACCCAAACGACAGGCCGTCCCTGGAGTGATCAAACACTCTGGCCAACCTTCAGCATCATCACTGAAGTATACTGCTGAAGTTTGCCCTCAGAGACATTTTAGAGGAAAATACTGTGTTATTTAGCTTTCACTTGTCATAACTGGTTACTCTACAGCCTAGGATTTTAAATTAAAAATGTGATTGACTTAGAATGCGTTATAATAGCAATAATATAAATAGTATAATAATAATAATAATAATAGTATATATAATAATATAAATAGTCCAAATGAACTCAACTGGCTACACTGAAATGCTGCTTTAACAATCTTTAATGAGTAGTAACAATAATCCTGATGGTAATACGTATAATAAAAGTTTGGAACTCTGCCTTTAATTCTAAGGGTTGATTTTGCCCTGAAGACTGTATGCAATAATATTTTGGCTCGTGTTAATTCCGTTCGACTGATTGAAGAATGTGAATACGTCTTCCAAATCTACCCTTCACTGACGCCATTAATTAGAATTCAATAAAAACCAAAACAACACAACTATTTTTGAAGCGCATTTAACAGCTGTGACAGTAAAAAAAACAAAAAACAAAAAAAAACAACCCTGCATTTGATGAAATCCACTCACAGATTTTTCAACCATTTATTCTGGCAAAGAAAGAGAACTTTGGAGCATTGGTGCTTTTAATTCAGGGCTCTTAAACGCTCGTGGCCGTGGGGGTCGTTCATTTCCTCTGTGTTCACGGTAAGCTACATGAGGTCGCGTTTGGACGGAGAGGTGCCGGCTCACCTGATGTTCTTCTTCCTCATGTGACTTTGTGTGTTTGCACGTTCATTTTAACAGATGTTGTGACACTCATGACACAAATTAAACCTTTGCGCTGAACGGATTAGAGTTGGTTTTACACAGAAAAGCATGTTATTAATGTTCCTTGGCGCTAACACCTGTATGGCCCACTGCCTGTCACTCATTCACAAAACGCACGATCACCCTGAATATAACCGTGTCCGTCTTTGGGCAAAAAATTGATAAATGGGTGTACAAACAGGACAGGCAGTCCTCATTAACCTGGTTTATATTCTTCAAAGTTACATAGATGGCAGACCAAGGACGAGAAGAGCAGTTAAGAGTCAGAAGACACGTTGTGACTTTATCATAGCTACTGTGTGTGTCCCCTTGTCCCCCTGACCTTGACGGCTCAGTGGCATTGTGGCTGGACAGCCGCTGTGACTCACTCAAGAGTTTGTCCCAGGTTGGGGAGTTGGGACAGAGTTGTGCTTCCGACGCAACTCTGAGAAACCAGGCCGAGAGCCAGACAACACCCTCTGAAACTGGGGAATCATTTGAAATCAAACCTGACAGCAAATATGACCACTGGTGTTTGGTGTGTGTGCGTGTGTATATACACTTACTGTCTATCACACTGGTTAATTAAAGCGTGCGTGTGTTGTCTGGAGGATCATTTACCATGTTCTTGTTTTGCAGATTTCTCTGTGTGGGTGTGTGTGCATCTGTGTTAGAATCCATTCTGAGCTTCTTTCATGTTTGAAGGTATGTGAGAGAGTGTGTGCCAGCAGAGCTATTTGTAGCAGGTCCGACTCCCTGGGAACCCATCTTCCATCTGTCCATTCCACACAGCGGAGCTCAGCAAAGCCCTAATTTTACCAGCAGCTGACCCTTTTTCTCAGTGGCATCATAGACCCCATTATCTCAAAACATCGCACTCTGGTTTCCTCTTGCTTTCACACTTTACCCTTCTCTTAGTCTCTCTCTCTCTCTCTCTCTCTCTCTCTCTCTCTCTCTCTCTCTCTCCAATAGAAACTCTTAAAGATGTATCTTTACTCTTTGCATGTACTTTCACACACTTCATAGCTGTCACTCACACACACACACACACACACACACACACACACACACACACACACACACTCGTCTGCAATGTCACTACAATAGACACAGGAGGGGCAGATGTATTCTAAATAGCATCACATGATTTAGCGAATTCTGAACAAAGGTTCAAAAGTGTATTGTGCTATGACTGGTATGTTGAAATGCGGAAATATCAGCCTGCGGCTTTGGAAAAATTAATTAACCAGTGGGGCATATGGTGGTTTTGTGTAGGCATATGGTCGGATGCCTCTTGCCCCTTTAGCTTCGGGCCTTTTTGGAGAAAATTATAAGAATCCATTCATAATACTGGGCTAATAATCTGTCCTGGTCACATGAGCACTGAAGTAGAGCGGTCGTGCCAGGACCCTCGACTGTATTTATTTAAAGGACTACTGAATTTGTATATTTTTTTGCAGTCATTCTTTTTTACTGGCGGCAGCCACAGACCTGTATGATACACCCACATATATCTTCTTTCCCCCTTTTTCCATTGCAAGTAGACCCTCCTTTCCCGCTGGCTTGTTGTGGTTGATGGCATGAAAAACACTGGAAAACAGGGCGAACAAATGGTACAGCAAAGCGGCATGGAAGGCAGTGGCAGTTTGTCGGTGGTTACTATTTTATATCTTCTCCTCTCGTCTGTTTTTCAAAGACGGGTTGAATTTATGGCTGAGAAGAAAAAAAGTGACAGAAGTCACCGGTTGAAGCGGAACACCAATAACCCCGTTCACCCTTGTGTTCTATTTACATCAGTACTGATGAATACGTGGGTATTTCCTGTTGCAGATAAAAGCCAGACGTTAGCTGTATTTGTACCAGTGGAAAATGAGTTTTATGGAAATCCAACTTGAAGGAATATCAACTTTTCTAACAAATGACATTCATGGTTGAATATCCAACTACATTACTTCATTACAAGATGTAACTCCTCTACTAAAAAAAACAAAACTTTTCTAAAAAGAAAAACAACAATTAAAAAAAAAAATCGTGGCTCTTGAATGCCACTGCTTTGGAATACACTTTTTTGAGAATGCACAACTTTCAGATAAGAACTTGCTTTTCACATCTCTCATCTTTCAAGTACAGTTCAACCTTTGCACGTCTGCATAAAATAGAGCTCCCTGCAGCACGGGCATGTCAGTTGTTCAACATTGGAGTTTTCTAGGTTGAGCCCAGTGTTGCGTGGCAGGGACTGATAGCAAGGCCATAGCAGTGTCGTTGCGTCAGCTTTATTCTCTACTGAGGCTTTACACTAATTCACTGCATCCGATCCCACCGCAGGGCCCTCAATGGCCCTGCTCACAGGCTCCGAAAGCCAAACATTTCTCCCATTGTTCCCTTGAGAGAGGCTGGATTTAAAGGGATGGGATAGAAGGGGAGGATATTCAGCATTTTTCTTTTTTTTGACTGCTACATGGATGAAATTCACCTGAACTTGTCAAACCGTCAGTGAAATTGTGTGTATACCTGTGTGTGTGTGTGTGTGTGTGTTTGTGTGCACGCGCATGTGTGCGTGCGTGCATGCGCGCGCGTGTGCGTGTGTGTGGCAGGGTGTCAGTGACCCAAGGTAACCCTGTGGGATTCACGTTGCCTCTGTGTGAGATTAAGCCCTTTGAGTTGCCGTCCCTCTTTAACAGCTCTCACTGTGGGCGTGTGGATGAGAAGTGAGAAATAGACTGAGGCTGTGTGAAATTATTAAAAGTCAGCCCTCATTCGAGCAGTGGGAACCACAGCGTTGGGAGAGAGGACAAACTCTGCGGGTATATTCATTTTCAAGTAGTGTGCCTCCCTTTATCGGGATTATACTGCTGAAGTAATCACAACAGGACAGCATCATTGTAGGGAGCATCATGATCTTTGGCAACATGGCCTCTTCCTATTAAAGGCTTACCACCAGCAGATTTGGTGCGGTTTGTTTCTTGATCTTTTGCAGTTCAGATCGTATCATTTGTTGAATTTTTGAATGTGAATGAGAAAAAAGTGGGATGAAATTTTACGTTTAATTCAGGAAATGTATTCTGTTGCTGCCGCGCATGCTGCTGTGCATTTTTGAGACTGAGGGGAAAGATCAGATAGGACTTAAGGGCAAGTCATGAAGTAAATTGACATTATTGTGACAGATCCCATCTAGCAGTCTGAGTGATTACGGCCCCAGAAAAAGTCGAAAATCTGATGATGTCACGGGTAAGGACGTAGTTCGGGGTGGTGGATTGGTCATCTAAACCCAGGACTTGGTACAGGAGACGGCTTTTTGATTCCTTCGTCTTTGTTTTTTGTTTTTTTTTTACATGGCAATGCAACCCCCCCCCCCCCCAAAAAAAACAACAACAACTTCCCTCTGTCTTGGACTGCGAATTACAGATTAATGAGAAATCATTATGTACATGAGATTTGTCCAAAAGTTGAGACAAATCTAATAAAAATAAATGACATTAACACAAGTTTCCATTCACGTCATCAAATCTGCTTTAATGGTTGCTGCAGCAAAGTCAAGACAGCCTTTTAAAAACCAGGACTTTCCCCTCACCTCAGCAAAAGTGCTCATTTGAATCAAACCAAAATCTCCTATCCTAAAGTGATTTTGAGACTACATTTCAGTCGATGTTAACCGCAGCACTGACAAATAATAAAATATTATATTTCAACATTGATTTATAATGGCTGCGCAAAGGACACTTGCTTTTATGCGCCATGTAGGAAGAAAAAAAGGGCTTTTTCCTCTTTGCTGTCGGTTGAAGAGGGTTTCATCTCACTGGAGATTTCGGAGATGAAGAATCCAAACTTATGTAACATTTAGCTTGAGTTCATCTAATCCTCTAGCATTAAAGCCTAAAGATTTGCGCTCATAACATTATCCAACTCAGGAGACACTGGGGTGGTGGTGCTCTCGTTACTGCGATGAGCCTCCTGATTGAGCCCTCATGTCACCATCAGGTTCAGACCTGCAGCATGAAAGAGGAGGTGCAAACTGACAGCCACCCGTCTTCTCTATTACACTGATGGGGAGAGGCTCCTATTAACCTGGCAATACACTCGTCAGTGACACTAGGAGCCGAGAACACACACGGAGGTTTTGTCTCACCTGTAACTCCATCTCACCCCTTCTGAACTCGTTCATCCTACCTGAGAAAATTGACGTAATTGAATTTTTTTTTCATTCATTACCCGCAATTCATTAGCAGCATTGCTTTTAGCTTTGATTTCTGACCCTTTTTGAGCTTCAAAGCCTCACAGAGGCTCTTCACTATTTATCAGAATTCATCTGTGAAACACATAAACACTTCGTCTCGGTGAACCCACATTACCCATAATAATGGATGAATCCTCTTCTCTCTCAGTCTCTGCTGCGTAGAAGCAGTTTATTTTCCTCATGGCTTCCCTGCGTGCTCTGTGTGTCATCAGGATTTCTGCAGGGATGTCCATAGTTGTAGTTGCCATGACGGCCAGCCAGGTTCATAATGTGACCTCGGAGTCACTGCGCCTAATTGTTTACAGGAGGAGAAATGTGTTACTACCCCTAAAGATGTAAAAACACGATGAAAGAAATCGGAGAACGGAGCCAGAACAGAATTTGGTTCCGCTGAAGTCTCTGTGGAAAACAACTTGCTCCCTTTGTACGATTCTTAGTTTCAGGTGCCAATAATCAAACGATCATCACTGCCAATTCGCCATCCTCATTCTATCTGCCAGACCTTTAAGAATTAAACCAATTATTTATCAATTAGACCTTTGATAGAACAACTTCACACGACATTCATGTCAATAGATGACAGAAGTTCTAATAAGCGAAAAAATTTTACATCATGATCTTTTTTTTATTTAAAGTTTTTGTTGCAATTTGTCAACAAACTGACGGTAACCCTCAACTTTTAGTAACTCAGAAAAGTTATCCCACCAAAACTTTGTTTTTAACCTCCCAAATATTTTCCCATCTTTTTCCTTAGGTATCAAAAATAAGGAAAAAAATTTTATCCGCCTGTTATTCAGCAATAAACACAGGATAGAGCACAATATAGATCAGACTATGAAAATGTATCACCAGATTTGTTTTTCCTACCTGCCTCTCAGGACTTTTATACATCCTCATTAAAGCTGAAATAAACACCTAGACTGTCTTTATGGTACGGAAGCCAAGAAAGGCGGAACTTGCAATTAATTTTTTATGCTTGTAGCTCTGGATAACAAGATAATAACTTAACTCGTTAACTTGTTACAACGAGGTAATGTCCTCTTTATCTTGAGAAAATGGCCATTACCTCATGATAATGAGTTAGTTTTCCCATTACGTAGAAATAACAAATTCATTCTCGTGTCATAATGACTTATAACCTCATTATATTACTGCATTAGCTATTACAGCATGAAAAAAATTAATTGCACACGCGGCCGTTCTTCTGTATTATCGAGCCCCAAAAAATTACAAATGAATCATTCTCTTCCGATTCATGAATTTCATCAGTGAGTTGCCGCTAAACTGCAGTGCGCTGCAGAAATATCCGCTCTTCCAACGGACAATTCACCCCATGGCATCAGAGCTTCACAAGGCAATAACAGTAAAGGACAGGAAGATCCCAAGTGGTGATGCTTCATGCTCTCATTTTGGAGGACTTGTTTTATTTTTGGATCGTTCACAACACGCAAGGACTCAAGTAGCTGCGCCAGGAGCACTGTACAGTAACCTCAGTGCCCTGGCCATTAATGCATGACAGGACAGAAAAGAGTTTGCTCCTTCATGGAGTCATTTCAGTTAACAAAGTAAATCACCATCTGCTGCTTTTATGGAATTTAGAGCCGACCGAAACACAAAATCAACATGTTTAGGTATTTGTCTCTTATCTTAAATGAACAGCAATTCAGTCTGCAGCGAAGTCATTAAAGTGAGATAGCAATACAAATAATTACATACCCTGAAGCAGTAGTCATTGCTTGAACAGCGACATTTTGGAGGGACATATAAAAAAAAAACTTCATTCATTAAAATTTCTTGAAAGCGCAGGTCCAGTTCACCAGAGAATTCTATCACGTGTAATGTAAACATTTCAAATCCTACATGTGTCACCACTTTCACAACATGCAGATTTTTACAGCTGATACTAAAACATGGCGCTATCTTAGCTGTGAGGAAATTGAGCATTTAATCTTTCAGACGATGGAAACGATCCTCTAATTACTGTAATTGGCTGGCGGGTGTGGCGGCATGAAGGAGCCTCGGCAGCAGCAGTGGTGGTGATCAGTGGCCTCGAACTGTCCTCTCATCGTCATCATCACCTCCGCTTTTTTATCACCTCCAATCACTCTATCCTCCTGGATTGTATTTCACCCGTCTGCTCACCTCCACCCTCGCTCGAGACCTCACAGGGAGGGGTTCTGTGTTTATGTATGACCTGCGGTGTTCATAAAATACTGTACTCATATATAAAATTAAAACAAATGACTAAAATCTTGTATTTAGGCTGAGCCTCAGTTATTAAGAGGTAGTTAAACCTGAATGGTGATTGATTTTCTGTGTGCAGAGAACTATTTGGAAGGTAAACATCACAATCCACTGTGGTGATCAATCACTTGATCAATATAAAACACTGTCTCCCCTTGCAGTCTAAATATTCCTGTGCTGTAAACAGATCATGCAAGAAGGTACTTTACAAAGGCGTTTAAATGAGGCATCACGGCTGAGAAATGAGAAAAATAAATCAACAAATCAGCCCACACTTGCTCCCTTTCATTTCGCCTCAGCTATTTTGATATTCGGATGCTCTGTGCCAGCTTTCTCAAACTGCAGCAGTCAGAAAAATAAAGTGAGTGAAGGAAGTATCACTGTGAGCTAAAATTGTCTTTAACCTAAACATCGATTGACTCAAAACTCACGCTGAGGACTTTTTTCCTCTGGCAGGGCAGCTCTAGATCTAGCTCAGAGGGCAGACATGTAGGGTGTATGTAGCATGTATACCCGTCCTGCTGAGCTGGTGTCTCTCCGCCGTGCTTAGGCAAAACATTCATTATATAGTAACAATTTTAGATTAAGAGCTTTAGAGTCTCTGAAGTGTTATGCTGTAGTCAAGTGGACTATTCCTGTTTGCTTGAAGACGTCACGCCTCTCATCCAGAGGCGAAACTTCTTCTTCCCTTTCTGGCTCGAGGGAGGTTGGTAAATAAGCTTATTTCCCAATAGTTGGTATGGGATTTTTTTTAAAACCATCTGCCAGGTCTTTAAAAATTCGACCACAAAATACCCACTGTATATTTTTATATAACAATGATGTACTATTATACTTTTTTATGGCCACATTTTAATATGAGAGTTGTGTTTGTACATGGGTGATATTTCAGAAATGTCCCATCCCACATTTGTCGCATCCTTCCCAATCTCACCATTAAAACTGCTTGGAGGGCTGCATTTTACACAGTCCCCTGATCCGATTGGCCTTGAGGGTCCAGGGGGATCGATGGGGAGCATGAGAGAGGGCTGGAGATTATTATGAACAAAGAAAGCATGCTTTAGTTGACAATCGCGCGGCTGCAGATTCATTAAAAGCCATTGATTTAGTGCAACGACTTGCTCTCGTAATAATCAGATGCAAACATCTCTGTGGTTCGTCAGTCTGGATTGTGTGCATTTCTCGACTTCTTCTACAGGGAGCATCTAATCAACTCCTGTGTCATTGGCGCTGGGGAATGGGACGTCCTTACCACCCACCCACCCACACACACACACACACACACACACACACAGCCTGAACAGTGGCACTCTGGCAAGGGCAATTATTACCTGAATGCTGGTACCTTTGGTTATAATAGAACAGATGTTATAACAGAACAGGGTGTCCACAGGGAGTTGAGAACTCTAATAAGATGCTGCACATTTTCTCACTTTTTCCCCTTCTAACCTTTAAGAGGATGCACAATTATGCCGACTTTGTGGTCTTCGTCTCCCTAGGAGGTTTGTCAGTGACCACAGCAGAGCTTTCTTGTCTGTCCTGCATATAAGAGGTGCAAGGTGTTCTCTGTAGGATGACTATGATTTGATAGAAAGCTTATGTGAGGTTATTTCAGCCTAGACTGAAGCAGGAAAAACACCAAATGGCTTCATTTCCCAAGTGACGCGTGCTGTCAGAAATTGAAAGAAGATTGTTAGAGCAGCTTGTGACAGTTATCTCATGCATGTTGGATTATTAGTATTGGCTTTTGGATTCATTTCAGTGTGGTCAACCATCTCCAAGCTTTGCCCCTGCCTGGTAATCGACCAATTTCACTTAACTGTGTCAGACAGATGTAGTTTCTTCCCAGTTTACTTCTTTTTTTAGTCCAAAATGGGGCGTCACTTTGTGTTTGGTCTGGCATTCTCCCCAAGGAATGATAAAGTGCTTTTATAGACCTCAGCTCTGCTGAGTGTGCGGCTGTCCAATAAAGTAACCACTGCGCTGTGAAGGAAGTGAGAGTCCCAAAGTACAACAGGACTTCCAGTATTTTGCAGGGTCACCGTGGAGTCTCCTCCCCAGCCGCGCTGGCGTTGAATTAAAGCAAACGCTATCAGACTACATCTTTAAGTAACAGGCGTGACTCATTTCAGCGTCGGCAGGTTCGACGTACGAGTTATATCTAACCAGCAAGGATTTATCTTAACCTTTAATGTCTTGACAGATTACATCGTGTAATTCAGCGGCGCTGTAAGGGAATAAACTAATTGCAGACAACACCTGTTCAAAAATGCAGGTAAACATCCCCTGGTCTCTCTTGTCCTTTTTTTCAATTCTAGATTACCCTGATTTGCCATCTGCTTCCTTGACACCTGTTGTCTTTTTATGGATGCTGGTTCTCCCAGCCAACAGCTAAATGCTGCTTCAAGCTGACATCTCGTCAGCATTCATATAAAGCTATGATTCGTTGCTGTGACGGTGATGATGATGATGCGTTTCTCCGTGCCAGGTAGAAGAAAAAGGCTACCTCGGTTCAGCCGTATAAAACTGAGTCAAACGTTGGCCACATCTGTTCCGCTCCTCTACTGTTGATTCAGCTGAGCTTCAAGAATACTACATGTTTTTTGTATGTTACGACATCAAACGTTTCATTTCCAGACCTGCATTAATGCTCCGTGCGGACCTGTGATCAGGATCACAGCTGCTGAACAGGATTAGTCCTCCTTCACCCAAGCTCCTGTCCATTTCTTTCCAATCAAGCGATCTAATCTTATTACTTCACTAATTAACTGTGGCTGCTGGTATTCTTAGTATCTAGGTCAGTCTGGTATCCCCGTGACCTCTGTGGACCAGCTGCATACGCATGTATACACTCATTCTGAGCGATAATCTGTCACTTGTTGATAGAAATGAGTGGCAGCCAACAACTCGTGACGTGATTAAACTCATCACTAGTTCACGAAACTGTTAAAGAGCAGCTGCAAACCCCTACCACGCCTGAAAATCCCCTCGTCCTACAGTGCACTTATGTGTTTGTTTGTTTTTACCCACATTACATATCCAGGACGTCTAGCTCCATAGCTCCAGTCCATTAACACTCCCCTGAATCTACATCATCTCAGCAGACCTTGGTGCTTGAGTCACTTTACAGTATAGTGTCATTTATATAAATATATATATGTGTGTGTGTGTGTGTGTGTGTGTGTGTGTGTGTGTGTGTGTGTGTGTGTGTGTGTGTGTTTCTCATACCCCTGGATTCAGAAGTATATCAGTTTGTGGTGTTTTCTTGAAATCATGAAGATAATGTTCCTCAATTTTCTTTATTCATTTGTGACAATAGTTAAGAGTTCCAAAACACTGTAGTGTCCAACTCAGGATAACCCCTTCTCTCTCTGAGTCAAGATAAATCCCCTGCAAATTAAATAGATATAAAAAATAGATTTTAAAAAATCTCTAACTTTTTGTGTAACCCTGCTAAAAAAAAAAAAAAAAAAAAACAGAGTAAAACAAACAAGGTTAACTGCCAATGTAAATTCAGACAAACCTAATCTGAAAAAAAAAAGATTTTTAACTGTCATTATCATTACCTTTTGCACTTTGTAGTTTGGCCTTGGTGTCTCTGTGTTTCCACAGATCCACCGGAGCTCCATCTCTCTGCACCAACTGCCACCTGCATCGCCCCCTACCCCCCCCTTTTTCCCTGCTGTTACACCGGCCTGCGCTCCCCTCCCATGAACCAGTCTGCCATCCAGTCCTCCCATCAAGCTGGCTCGCTCTCCCTGCCTCCCCTGCCTACCAGAAGTCCACATTCTGTGTTATAAACTGTTTTCTTGTCTGTAACACCATTTATTGCACGTCTGTCCCTCCTGGGTGAGGGATCCCTCCTCTGTTGCTCACACTGAGGTTTCTCCCATTTTTCCCTGTTAAAAGGGTTTTCTATGGAGTTTTTCCTCAGTCGATGTGAGGGTGTAGGGGCAGAGGATGTTGTTATGATGCCATGTAAAGCCCTTTGAGACAAACTGTGAAAACGGCCTATACAAATAAAATTGCCTTGCCTTGCCTTTCTTGATCCATATCCCTCCGCCAAGTTCCATAGAAACAGGCCTCTTAATTTTTGTGTAATCTCACTAACAACCAGATAAACGCCACTGAAAACATTACCTTCTTTGGCTCCCTTGGGGAAAAAAACCCAAAACAATTTCATTACATTTTAGAACTTTTTTAAGAACACACAATATTGTACAGAGCAGTGACCTCCGGGAGGACGCGTCCTGTCCAACAGCTACGAGCGACTCTTAAGAGTGATCAGAAGTGACAGGAAGTATCACCACTGACCTCTCCGCTCAGGCAAACATCCAGTCAAAAACTTGCCTTTATACTACCTGTCTACTGACGTCACCGTGAAACGACGAATGGCTCATTGTCTGTCAAGGACTTCAAAATGATGCTTCAGTTTGTAGGGAACATTCAAGAATGTGTCACAGTATTCGGCGGACTCCACTACATTTTTCTGCCCCCACCTCTTAGGTCATGATGTTTCAAATACTGCCCGTGCAATGAGGGACACTTTTGTTTCCTCTCATCTGCAATGAAGTGATTTATTCACTCCTTATGTGCATTTTTTTAATGTTTTGACTGGTGCATCACTAGTCTCTCTCCCCTCAATACTTAATTGCCTGAATACTTTATAACGCTGTATATTGATGAGCCTGTGCTGCCTTTGTAATTCTAAGTCTCAGTGCCTCTTTACAGTGTGTTTATGACTGGAGCCACTGTAAGAAAACCTGCCCTTATTTCACGGCTTGATAAACAAGTCTAACAGAGAGTTTTCTGCTCATTATTGACAAGTTACTAGATTTTGAAGAGTATTTTACCTCAGACGAAATATTGATGTTAAATGAAGACATGTAAAAGCACCCCCCCCAAAAAAATACTGTGCACCTCATGTATACAATGAAAATGGATGTGATTTGAATGCCGAGCTGCGGATTGTAGCCTTCCTACTCACCGTGAGTGTTTTCTCAACCACGCTCTCTTTGTCTGCTCTCTCAGTGTTGTACAATCACTCTCCAAATGAATCATCTGCCACTCGGAGTATATTGTTTCTGACCAGATTACCTGCTGCACCGACTGCACTGGTGCTGCACCCCGGGCGAACCTCATCCCTGCGACCGCTCTTCTTTGTCATCGCTGGTTTAAAGTGGATTATTCCACAGGTGAAAAACAACAAACATGCCCTCCCATTTCTTTCCAAACAGACAGAGAAACTCGGAATAAACGAATTTTTGTATGCGTAACTCATGGAGATAAAAGATAAGTCAGTGGAAATGAGTGTGCTTCTGTTGAGGAGGGTTTGAAAGGACTCTGAGCGACAAATGAGCTCTCCCATCCCCTGAAAATCTTTCTATTCTGTCAAAATGCAAATGTGACAGATGATTTACCAACAGCTTTTTAAATCAATTCTAAAATTAGATGAGCACATCATTGCCTTGTCTCTCGTAACAAGGCATATGTAACGATGTGCAGACGATCACACTTTGGGACCTGTGATTATTAATTTTCACTTCCAGATGCTCCCTTGGGACCTTGAAGGATGAGGCATGGCTGCAAAGGAGGAACTGAAGCGTAGAGCATAGCTGACATTAATTTGGTGTGTGAGGGTCTTTGCGTCGGTAGTTTTGCTCATCTCGTGCTGTTCTGTCTTCGTTCTAATACAGAACACTTCAGGTCATTCTCTATTCTCTGAATGAGGCTCCTGGCTCTGGTTACCACACTGACCATGCAACACTGGTCATTTGAAACCCAGCACCCACAGCAACCTTACAACTAGCCAGCTTCATTTGTCACTTTCACCACACGGCTGCACACACATACATGCTCACACACACACACACACACACACACACACACACACACACACACACACACACACACACACTCGTGGTACACCACTACATATCCTTGGCCTGCAGGAATGATGCTCTTCCTGAGTTAACAATAATAGCTGCACAGACGTTCAGTGTCCCACTACTGCAGAGACAGACTTTGAATCAGAATAAAAATCATCTTTTAACACTGCACTGAAGAATATTTGAGCAAAATGTAAAAAAAACAAACCACTCACACATACAGAGTGCTCCAGGGATTACATATTTTGGATGGTGCTGCCATGGGTGCCTTCAACCGAAGTCAACTTAATATTTACATTTTCAACCATTGCAGAAAAGAAGCTCACTTTTTCTGCTCGGCAAGATAATCTTGACAAATGAACACCAATTTCATGATTTCCTAATCTAAACCAACATGATTCTATGAGCAACTACATCGCCGATGCACGATTTCAGCATCTCCACAACTAGGTTTGTGCTGCTTCTGTGTTCTTGGAGATGTTTAAAATAATACTTGAACCAATAATGTGTATTTTTCCTTCCGCGTACTTACAAATGTTTGTCTTGAGCTCATGGAGGCATTGTTTTACTGTTGCACTATTTTGTGACGCCAGAATGCAGGAAGAGCTGGGCATGCACAGTTAGCTTCAAGCTAATGGTGCCCCACGGTCACCGACTGCAAACGGTAGCAAAGCTGTACCAAAAGTCCATTCATTAACTTCCAATTGCTGTGTTAAAATATGATACATGTCAATTTTATCCAGCTACATACGTCGGACTCCACAAAACTTGGATTTGAGCTATAAACAAATAGTAACTCTTCAAGAGCTGACAACCTGAAGGTTATAGATTGCTTGTTTTAAACTCAGATCTCATATTCTCTACATGACTGAGCATACTGCTGGAAAAACAAACAAACATGAATTATACTCACTAATGTGTTAAGAGTTTGACATTTTTTGACCGTTTTGCTGTTGTTTGTAGTTTGGCACTATGGAGCACTGGTCTCTTCAAGCTAGAGAAACATTGCTGTTTCTTTCGGCATTTTGGAATGACATGATGCAGCGGTGAAAAAAAATCCTGTTTTTGAGCTCAAGACACCCATTTTTTTAATTCCTGAAAGTCAAATTCAACTTTTTGGATTGAGATTAATGTCCACAACAATCTCCTTATATTTTTTTCATGCAATAGAACAAATCTTTACAATATATTAAGCTACCACGGACTGCGTTTCAGGCATTTAACCAAAAACCCATTCAAAAATCCTGCTGGCTTTAAGAAGAGGGAACCATAAATTCAAACCATATTTCTGGGAGTAGGGACTCATTCCTGTGCCTTTCTATCGTACTCAGCATGCAACATTCAGAAATGTGCAACATCATTATTCTGTATAATCAGTCCGCCTCTCACATTGCATGTAACGATTCTCACCCACTGTTTTTCCACAAACTACAATGAGGCAGGTTATGTTTCCTGTCATGGCTGCCAGTGATCAAGGTGGCTGTGCATCCCTGTAGCTTGCTGTCTGGCTGGCAAACCTTTTTCCATTTTTGCCTGATGAGGCTGTGCTGGCTGGGTCTTTCAGTGAGGCTGCCTCCTCACTTTCACTGCATGGCGCTGAGGCACTCTGGCTCTCTGCCCTGCCAGCCTCCTCCTCCTCCTCCTCCTCCTCCTCCTCCTTACTGCCCCACTTGCCCCCCCAAACCCACACCCTGCCGTCACAGAGGAGCCACAACAGCGAAGATGTAAACTAAGCTAGCACAATACCAACACACCCTCCTCCATTATTCATCTACACCCTTTAATGAGTTTTCCATCCACCTCCATGCATCTACCTCTGTTAAAAACAACAATTATAGTGCTTGATCACTTTAATTTCATTCAGCCCAGAGGTATTACTTTAGTACAAATGCCCTGTCTTACATTAAATGCTTCCCTGTGTGTTAAGTATTGATATGAGCCAGGACAAATTGAATAATGAACCAGAAAATGCAAAACGAGGCTTCATTTTTCAGCACGCAGGGTGGTGTAAAAACCTGCGGAACTCTCAGGTGTGGTATTGAAATTGATTTGTCTTCCAAAGTTTTTTATCCCTCGACAAATATATGAGTTCACTCTCCTTGTATACACTCTGTTCATCAAAGTGCACTTGTGGAAGAATAAGACTTCCCACTTGTCTGATCCAATCTTTAATATGATCATTTATCCTCTTCTTTGACCCTCTTTTCCTTTTACGCTAAAGAGCTGTCTAAGCTTTCACTCTGGTGCCATAACAAAAGGCTGCGTGTCAATCACACGGATAATATGTTTGTTTACATACTATGATCCTGAAGAGGAGGCCAACTAAATGTTTGATGCCTTCTTCGAGTTACCCAGGAACACTCACCCTGTGACCCAACACCAGAGTTGGACCTTGACACATCCAGTCATTGTTAAACAACTCTACACAGCTGTGGCTCACATTTGCACATGCTTCCAGAGGGCAAATAATAGAATACATGTTCCGACCCTGAGCTGATTGAAGCTGCCAAACTGGTGCTCATCTTCCAGCAAGGTGATTATAAAAAGAAATTTTAAGAACCCAGATAAGCTAAAGCTGTGACAACTTTCCACTCTACTCTCTCTCTCCCTCGCTGAAATCTTCGTCTGTGTAATTCCAGAACAAGTTTGACATCTTGGGTCCTCCATCTGATTTCATCAAATTCTAACTGACACCCGTCGCCCTTAACCTCACCTTGACTCTTAAACACACTTGCGTACACTTCACACACTTTCAGTAGAGCGTCCCAGTGGAAAGAACCAAGCATGCGTCAGCTCATCTGGTGCACTGCTCGCCGATCTGCAGGCATTCGGCAATGTTCGCTACACTACTGAAGTCAGCCCACGCACGCTTCAGCCCTCCGCTAATCTCAGCACTGTGAGCTGAGACAATGTGAAAATCCAAACAAAAGCCAAGAAAAAGAAAAAGAGGGAGTGGGACAGCAGCGGTAGAGCAAGAGTGCTGGAGATGAGACAAATATCTGCAGCAACACGAAAGGGCAATTAAGCACTTAGTCATCGCCTTTATTGTGTCTCTCCAAATAGAACTTAAATATCAAATAATTGTCTGATACATTAGTGGTTTTGTCACTCCTGCTTGCTGATTGCCCTTTATAAAAACTGAATTCCTAACCTCTACAAATAGATCCATACAGACACTGGGGAAAGGGACTGGATGTTTGGAGAATTGACCGATCCAGTTTGAACAGGCCTAGAAGATAGTTGGAGAGTTTAGGGGGTGGAATTCATTGGGTGAAATTGAATCGTTAACCTCCCTGCATTGTCAGTCTGCAAACACAGGGATTCCCAAAGTGTGGGGTGCTGCCACTAGGGAGTGCGCAAGATAAAAAACGTGATGGCTGTTTGGAGTGTTTTAAGTGTGATTTTCCCGCACAATAAAGACGTGTAAATAAACATTTCCTTTGTGGTAAGATGAAGTGTTGAAGAAGTTATCTTGTACTCGCTTGTATCGACCGATATAGAAGCAGGTATGGGGCTAAAAAAGTTTTGGAACCGCTGGTCTAACAGCTCTTTAGCTGATCTTCTTTCATACGTAACATGAGCCAATCCAGTTGGAGAGGTCATTTGTCAACTCTTTTCTCATGTCTGAAGTCACTAGTTGGACCGTAAACAGGAAAGGAAGTTGTGGCCCTCTTTCATCTGCTGGCTACACCAACATCTAAGCATATTTTAAATGCTTAAATATGGAATAGAAATGAAAATGCTGTGTGTGTGTGTGTGTGTGTGTGTGTGTGTGTGTGTGTGTGTGTGTGTGTGCGTGTGCGCGTGTGTGTGCGTGTGTGTGTGTGATGTCACCCACTATAGCCTATGTCCTATCTCACAACCCCATTCTTCAGAATTACTCCTGGGTTCCAATGTTCCAGCCCTCTACTTAGTATCATGAAAACGAACCCGGTCATTTTTGCGTAATCTTACTGATGGCGGTGAAAACACAACCTCCTCAGCGGAGGTGATTAATATATACCATCACTCTGATGAGGATGATTGCTCATAATTGGATCACTGGAGCACCGAACTAATCAAGAACAGACAATTGCAATTGTTCTTTTATATGAGAAAGAAACCATCAAAGTCTATTAAGCTTGACAGCAGCAACTGGAGAAACATTACAACCGGAGCTTTGTTAATGGTAATTTACTGTAGCCTGGCATCACCAGACCCGGTCACACCAGCGAGAGCAAACAGTGAGTTCACAGTGTTGTTCTGGTTTCTCTAAGACTGGAAGAAAACTGAAGAGGATTCATAGAAATGTCACTGAGTTCAGTTTAATTGAATATAGCTTTCAGTAATCTAGCAAATTAAGGTCAATAGAGCCTATTTCCTCATAGGAGATGACAAGCCATTATATGAGCACTACCGTTGGCCCTTATCTCGCACATGTATATGACCATTATACAGTGATGATTATTTAATGATAGCTCAAGAGCTGGCAGGACATGCAATAGTGTGATCTGTGTTAAAGCGTTAGGGCATGTTGACCAGGTAAGAGGAGGAGATGGATTCCCATGCATCTCGTTACATCCTCATAGCTCCACAATACAACATAAACGTACAGCATCTACAGTTGATCTAATCTTCACCCTATCCGTTTTCCCTGCTGCCACTGTTTCTTCCACCATGTTTCCCCGAGGGTCTCTCTCGGAAACCCCTGAATAATGCACACAGGGTGAAGGGCTTAAAGGGGCTGTATGATGGATGACTCTCCTCCTTCTGGAGCTGTTGTTTTCTTCTCCTTCTGGAGCTTACTTATCATTCACATGATGACATTACTAAATAATTCGATAGTTAAGTTTTAAAAGTATTTTTTAAAGTCTTGTTATTGTTAATATGTTAAAAGGGGGGGGGCAAACACCTGATATGAGGCTTTTATTTTGAAATTATGAATGACGCTTTATGAGACAGAACTTATCTTCAGTGATAAAATATCTACCGTAATAACTCTTATCCAGTGTTGTAGAACTTGTTACGTACCATCAGGTTTTTAATGGATGCAATACCAAAGACTTGTTTAACACATCATGATATCTTTGTTCTGTTATGCCCTTTTTGGTAAAATGAATTAAAAAGAATAAAACTCAAAATTGCAGTCAAAGTTAAACCTGTGGATGCAGAACTTGAAATGTAATGAAATATTGTGTATAGATAAAGGCAGATTAAATGATTTGGATGAAGTGGAATAGTCCTTTGAAGTATTTGAATAAATAATCTGACAGTGTCCTATCAGTATTTCACTTTTATGATTTTTTTTTCTTTTTTTCACTAAGATTTCGTTCAGTTCATCTCCTGTAATTTAATGTCATTGAACTTAAATTGACGTGTGGTAAGGGGTGTCACTACTCTTATTGTGACGATGATGATTACATTTCCTGTGTTGGTCTTCTGTCTAGTGCCTTGATATGATTGTTTAAATTTAAATCTAAAAACATTTAGATACAAAACACAGGGGAGATGCTTCTCATGTTAGTGGGATTCGTGTTGTTTGAATACTTGAAATAAACCTGGGACATGCTAATGAGGGGTCCTCTTTAATGTAATCACCAAACTAATCCAGAGTTGTTGTTGTTTTTTTTGTTGTTGTTGACTAAGACAGCGTCGCAAAGACTCGGTAGAGGTTTTTCAGTCCTCTGTAACGGAAGTCCTGAAGGATGCTCAATTGCAACCGTGCGTTGAGATGAGAGGAGATGTGGGAGCAGCCATTCTCTGGTATTCCTCATCCCACTGGGGGAAAAAACGTATGTGGACTGTCATCATCATTCTAGTAAGAGTGACCCTGGAGACGCATCTGCTGCTGCTGCTGCCAATCGTTTACCGCTGAGGGAGAGTGGACAGGCGTACTCACGCTGGATCAGAAAACACATCCAACTCCCGTGGAGATGAAGAAATACATGTTTAGCTCAGTTGTTGTTTTTATTCCTTCTCAAGTGCTGCCTTAGAGTTTCTGAGTGTTCAGCAAAGCCTGGGATCCACTGTTGAGTCCACAAAGTGAACTTGCTGAACTAAAAGCAAGTTCTTTATTTAGTGTGGGGGGGACCCCTGGTGGCTTGGGAGTGGAATCAATGTTTGCAACAGTTTCCTGCTGAGCTGCACTATTCTCTTTCTCTTTTTCTGTTTTGTTTTTGTTTTTTTACAAATCTCTTTCTTAGTTTTGGTATCGAATACAAAACACAGACCGTAATGGGTAAAAGCAGAAGGTAAATTAACCGTCCCAGTAACCGATGGACCCACATCCCAAACATCTGTGAACCGAGCCACGTCCATCCCGCCCATTGAACCTTGACCCCAGAGAAAAGGAAGAGGTGGAAAATAAATGATTAAATGAATAATAATGAGATTAAATTAATGGGGGGGGGGGGTGCTAGCATATTGCCATCAGTCAGAACAGAGCATGAATGTAGACTAAAAAGGAATTCCGGGTCTTAGTCAAAGTCCTCCAGAGCCTTTTAAGGAGAGTCTAATCTTCTCAAGTTTAATACAAAAGTATAACCTCTCATCCATCTATTGTGTCTCAGTGGCTAATAATGTGGTGGAAGCAATGACCCCCTGCATGACAACGGGAAAATTGTTTCCTCCGCAGTGCCAACTGCAGTGGCGCTTCTTAATTTCACTGTATAACTTTTTTTTTTATTATTTTCAAATTTAGACGAAAGCATGTACTTTTTTTTAACGTGTCGATGGCTTTAGCTTTGAAAATGATTTATGTTTGATTAGATGCTAATGAAGGTTTATCAGAGATTCCTCATCTGACCTCTTTGATCCCCTCGAATGTTCCTTGACAAGCCTTTTTTTTCGATGTGCATCACGTGTGCGATGTGCAACTACACGACTGAAGCAGGAGCCAAAGTCGTAACCGTCTGATCAGCATTTCTCTTTATGATTGCAGTTGTTTGGAGATGGAACAGAAGTCTAACCGACTCTCCCTCCCTCCACCCTTGTGTCCTGAGTGGGAGCAGACGACTGTCTATGTAGGGCATGTTTAAACTGAGGCCACTCGCTTCTACCAGGACGCTGTTCACATCTGAAAAACCCACAGCCACACACCCAAGGCTGGTGTGTGTGTGTGAGCCGCGAGACTGACGTCACTCTGTAAAACACGTTCACTTTCTTTCGCTCTCTGTGTTCACTGGGCTTCATCATGCGGTTGCATGCAGCCTAATGTGACGCTGGAGGGCATAAAAAGCGACCTTAAAAAGCCCTGGAAAGATAACAAGAAGGCTGTAGTTGTCATGGTGACTCCCAGCCGAGCCCACACTGTGTAGTTTGAATTAACTGATAGCCTAGATGATGACCTCTTGACTGTTCAAGCTCTGCTGTAGAACAGTATAGAATTGTAAACGTTTGCTGGTCTTCATTTGTGATTTTCCAGTCACTTCTGGGAAGTAGAGCAGAGCATAGAAAAAGTACTGTAGTCCCTCGAGAATAAAGCAGCGACACGGAACCCCTCAAGTAAATGTTCAATGTAACTATTAGATACAGACTCTTCTAGGAAAGAAAAATGCTTACTTTTGGAATATAAATCAATGTTAACATGAGGACATAAACAAGGCGTCCCTGTTCGTAATAAGACTGCTTACCATATAAATGCAATTTCATGGTAAAAGTGAAATGAGACAGTAGAAAACGATTGTACGATGAGGTACCATAATGAAACTCTCAGTTATAAGCGCATTTCAACATGAGAAAGACTGAATGAATCCCAGCTGAACTGGAGGTCACCGTCACCATTATCAAGAGTAGATTAAAGGGAACATGAGAGAAAGGTTATCTTTCTACTCAGGTTTCCAAACAAACCTGAAAGCTGTACAGAAAGCAGTCCGCTCTTTAAAGAGCAGACTGGTGTCGTTAATGTGGAGAAACTCAGCTAAATAAAAGGAACATTAAAAGCAAACCAGGGCGGCGCATTGGTGCAGTGGTCAGCACTGTCACCTCACAGCAAGAAGGTTCCGGGTTCGAGTCCTGGCTCCAGCACGGGATCTTTCTGTGTGGAGTCTCCATGTTCTCCCTGTTCCTGTGTGGGTTCTCTCTGGTACTCCAGCTTCCTCCCACAGTCCAAAGACATCAAGAGGGGACGAGGCTGATTGATACTCTAAATTGACTGTAGGTGTGACTGTGAGTGTGAATGGTTGTCTGTCTCTATGTTGGCCCTGTGATGGACTGGTGACCTGTCCAGGGTGAACCCTGCTGGGATAGGCTCCACCCCCCACCTCCACCCCCACGACCCTGAACAGGATAAGCGGAAGAAAATGGATGGATGGAAGCAAACCCGATATTTATCTGTAAAATTTGTTTTGTTCTACAAATGTTGGACAGAAAATTGCGCTAGTTCAGGAATGAATTTAGAACACATGAAGGCATAACAAGTAAAATGCCAAACAGAATACGTGAAGATGTTCAATCAAAGGTCAGATGACACTCATGATGGATTTACAACTGTGTCACGTCTGTCGACATCTTCTTGCCGCTGCTTCTTTGGTCCATGAACACAAACTAATTTCTAATGAGGTTATACTTTCACCCGCCGGATGGTCAATCTAAACGATGACACAAAAACTACCACGCCTGGCGGACTGTGGCGTCTGGGCCAAGGAAAAACCCAGAACATTAAAACAGTGTGAATGCTTTCCTCAATAAGACCACAGATGCCACATTGAAAGTGCTGGTCCTTTCAAAAGTGGGCCAAATTTGGTCAAAGTACAAATGCATTGTTTTTGAAGTGTGCAGTATAACAGTTTGAAGTCAAATATGTTCAAAGATGCATGTGTGGATTTCTCTTAATAGGCCAAACTTCTTCTTTCTGTTTTTTTCTCCCCATTCCTGTGTCTTCCATTAATTGATATTTATTCTTAGAACCAAAATATGGTAAACATAAGATCCATAACAGGAGAACGCGTCTTTTTTTAACACCAAAAAAGTGTGAAGGTGGAATTTTGCTGTTGTACTTTAAACGACAATACATTTTACAGGATTATTATTATTTCTTTTAGCTTCCTGATTGTTTTATTGGCTTCCGAGCAAAAGTTGTGTGTGTGTGTGTGTGTGTTTTTCCCCCTAACTTGCTTTCATCCTCTATTCCTGTTTGGTCTTGTTCTGGAAAGCAGCATTAGCTGACTCTACCCCGAACTTCCTCTTTGGATTTGCCAACATTTTTTGGAGTTTAGTGACAAGCTCAGGTATCCATGGTTTAAATTTACAGGGCGGAGCTTATATAAGAGAGTTTCTACACTGGTGCATGCTGGGAAAAGGAGAACTAGTTCAATCATGAAAGTGCTTTTTATTTCTCATCGGTAAAATCAGTGCCTGTTAACAGTTTATACAGCAAATTTTTTATCTCCCTGTGGTTCAGATTGAAATAATATTCCCCCTTCCCCATACACAAACACAAACACACAAATATGTTTATACAGAATAATAACCTATATTTACATTACACAGGACAGTCCCTGCTGACAGTCTTCCTGAGCTGGAACAGAAGCGGACACTGCTCAGCACAACATTACAACGGCGAATGAAAAATGGCTGTTTCCCTGAACGACGAGTGATCACTGAGCGCTTAGCAAGTCTGCTCATGAGATCAGCTTGTGACTGCGCTCTAGTTTCCTGGCCTGGGTAACTTGAACTCTTGGCGAGGATGGAGGATATCGAGCATCAGGTCTCTTCATGTGACTGTAAGTAAATTGGCTTGGCCTGCTTCCTCAGGCGCTGCTGTGTTCGCAGCTTCCTGCCTTTCTGAGTCGCCAGTCCCATTGGCGGTAGGTAGGTCTGTGGGAATATTCAGGAAAAAATAAATCCATTACATTCTTTCACACCACAGAAATCTTCACACATATAAAGATTGTGTGGTTTATGACTTACAGCCCTTGGGTATGGGTTCCTGTAATGTAAACCTGTAAGAGATCAGAATGTGAAGATCGTATTAAAACAGGAAAAACTATTAAATCTGTCCTTTTACTCTTAAAGTGGACAAACTGTTGAGACCCAGAGTTCTACAGTTTATCCTCTGTCACATAAATGATTCTACATCAATCTTGGCAGCTTTTTTTTTTTTTAATACAAGATGTTAACGTTTTGTTTTGTTTTTTTCAAGTGGAATGTGAGGGAGCTACAGTTGTGGAAAACGGCCCAAACAATTTGTTTTGTTTGCAACTCTCTCTGGAGCTCTTCACCCGGCGAGAGTGAGTCACCGCAGCCGTGTGAAAGAGCTCAGGAGCGGCTCCCAGCCACCCTACTCATTTCAGCCAGTGATTTCATCCTTTTTAGTCATAATCCAATGCTTTTGGCCAAAGGTGAGGATTGGAACATGAAACAACCGATAAACTGAGAGGGTGACCCTCAGCTCATGCTCAGGACGTGAGTGTTTCTTTGGTTCTTACGATAGAGTGGTGTAGGAATGAGTCCTAAAACCTGGAAAGCCCGTTTAAATGTCCGATGTAAGGTCTAGGCCTCAGAAAAGCCTCCATTTTTATTTTATTTTTTTCCCTAGAGCATGAAATTGAGTCATGAGTTATCGGTGGGGTTTGCGAACACAATGTAAGTTGTTGGTTTCTAGCTTTTGCGCTTATGCAGTGGTGCTTATTTGTGAAGATCATCTTATAAAAAAGAAGTGCTGGTACAAAAACTTTTGTTAACCACACATCTTATTTTTTCAATGATCAGAAATCCAGTAAAAGAAATAAAATAAAATAAAATAAAGCTGCTCCTTTCAGGCTCAGAATGTGAAATATGAGCTCGTTCAGATTGCGCGTTTGAAACGTTACGAAATAAATAATGACGCATCCAAAACAAAGTCGCTCATCCTATTTGTCATCACAGCAGATTTCTGTTTCTTTAAACATTACCATTCCTACTGTTGCTCTTGGTTCTGGATTCTCTGCAAGAAAACATGGTCCTTTTTTGGTCAAACACGCTGATGTCATTAGATCGGCGTTTACTTTTCTGCTGACTCATGCTAATCTTTTAACATGCTCAGTCCCCTCATGATGTCACAGGACACTGGTAACAACTCTGCTAGGAATCAAAGGTAAAGGGTGATTAAGAATCCCATCAGCTGTTGCTGTCTGAGACAAACAAAGGAGCTCAGGTGATGATAACTGGGATCCTGAGTGCCTCATTTCATTCCACCTTGAGACAGCACGTGTGGTATAAAACCTGTAACCTCGAGTCTCTAGTTTCACATCAAGGATATTTTAGGACTCGTTTGATAAAGCAAAGCATATAATACCCACATTATTACCTATTTCTATCCTCGCCTCACATTCCTCTATACACCTCTTTATCGATTCTCGGTCCGTCATCTGAAAAGAAGATAAAACATGAAAGGCTGGTCACACAAGTACACCCTTCAATTTTCGGTGAACACCAGTGTCGTTCTCACCTGTTGGTTCTGTCTGAACAGAGCGCGAGCCTCCTGAAGTATGTATTTTCGCTCCGTCTCTGTGTCCCTTGCAACGGCGCTCTGTGCTTGCCAGGTTCGGGCGATACGAAACACCCGCGTGTACAGCGACAACACCGTCCTGCGAGTGCAGGCCGTCATCAGGGCTCAAATTTGGAGAAAACAGAGGATGCCTGCACAGTGAAGGACACATGATGCTGTGAGCAGACACTTCGTACTCTTAATTCAGATGTCTCCCCTTTCCAGAGGAAATATTCACTGTTAATAGTGTTTAGAGCATTTAAAAAAATATTCTACTAGATTTTTTAAAAATTATTTTATGCCAACACTTTTCCATCAAAGTTACTCAGGTTTCTGTACTGACAGAGATTCAATCACACTTTTATATGGCCCAACTAGGGCTGTGCAATTTGTCAAAATCACAATCTGACCTACTTAGATTTTTGATTCGCAGGAGAGTGCAATATTTATGAAAGCCTAATTGTGTGTCAAAATACCATTTTTCAAAATAAATGTTTTGGCGCTACATACATACATGCCCTGCCTACACATCTACTTTCTACAGATTTGATGATAACAATTAATTGACACAGGACCCCCCCCCATCACATCATTTTCATGATGTATTTTTTTCAGTGGAAACGGGAATAATGATGTAAAAATGAACACTCACTGTAAAAGTGCCAATCATAAAGTAATGTGAAGTAACAATAATCTCAATTGGATAGTTTTTCCAAAATCATGCAGAACTAGGCTCAACCATTACAGGTAGTTTGTTTTATTTTTTTTGGGGGGGGGGGGGGCGATACTGATATTAATAAGATGTAAACAAAAATAAATAAACAAGACTTTTGCTGATACTCTTAATATTGACAATATATTGACAGATAATATATGCTGATCACACTTTCATCAAAGACAAAGGAAGTTGTACTTAATTTGTGCTTATTCTGCAATAAGTGACAAGCAGAACAGATAGGATGTTTGGAGTGGGGGTCCCGGGACAGACGAGGGCTTTCTCATCTTTTGAACACTAGATGTCGCTAAAATCTACACAGAACTGTTTTGCAACCATAACCTAAAGTAACTGTTACGTGATAGAATCAAGGGCACCAAATCGTATGGTATATTGGGATTACGGGAGTTTTGAGCATTAATCAAGTTGCATTCTGTAAAAGCATTTGCAAAAACCTTTATTCATATCACCACACATGGATTAATACATTAGCTTTAGCCGCTGCCGTCACCATCAGTCGATTTATTCTTCTAAACGCAGACGTAACGTGTTCTATATGGGACCCCGAAATAAATAATGAAGTTATGTCATCGTTCACCTTGTGTTTAAGAGTTAAATATGATTAAAGTTCCCATTTACCTGCTGAAACTGACGGAGCGGTAGGCTGGCCAAAAGCTTGCGTTGCTTGGACAGTGGGAACACACGTGTCGCCTAGAGATGACGTCAGCACGACCTGTCTCAAAGAAACAAAAATTACAAACTAACATTTCCCTATGTCCCCATGTCCCTAAAGTTTGTGATTTTTTTTTTACTTATTTTGACGTAGCGCTGTAAGAAGTAAAGTTCATTCCGAGTCATCTGGGAGCTCTGTATTATTCCATTTTCATTTACAGAACTCTTTATAGAAGCGTTGGTTTTATTGTGACTGTTTTAAGGAGTCTTGGTGTCATGTTATATTAGCAGGCACACTGGTTTGTTAAATTTTAAAGGGTAGGTCCTGTCGCCAGCGCCGAGGTGAAGATCAGCTGTTGGCTGCTAGCAGGGAGGAAGTGATGCAGGAAGATGTCCATAATGAAGCTACACTCAATGACTAAAGGGGGAAGCACAAAGAAATTGGCTGTAGTCCGTGATGGTCTTTTAACTCACTTCGACGAGCCAAGAGGATTCAAAATGGATACAGAAACACACGCCGCGTGCGATTAGTGTTTGACTCATTTTTTTTTCTGACAGGGGCGAAGAATTGATATTGATGTGGAAGTTTTTGTCAGCTGCCAGCTAGCCCAGCAAGCTAGCAATCTGAGTTAACGCGACGAGTTTGTCTCAGTTCATTTCTGGTCTAAAACGCTACCCCCCTTGACCAACTTAAATAACTACCTTATTCGTACTGGAATGTTTGCAGTGATGCGCATCCAATTCCACATAAGAGAAATTCCCATAAAGGTAAGTTTCCTTCACGAGGATGACAGTATTTCGCGGCGTCTTAATCGAAAGACGTAGCTTAGCCGATAGCTAAGTTTTGGTTACCCGAGCTGATGCTAGCTAGCTATGGCGACGTCGTAAGGGCCAGACTGTTTTGATGTAAATGGCCTGGTGGCGGTGATGACCTGGAAATCGACACTAACTTTGCCGTAAATACCATCTGAATTTGTCAGCTTTTTGTGTTGTCAGTCATACATGTTTCAAGAAGCAGTGGTTATGCGACATTTTGGAGTGCCGTGCTGGGAGCTGACTTGATCCTGTTAGTGTTCGATACTTTTTAATCACAACTTTGTAAAATACAGCAACGTGAACGACAACTGTTACCCGAAGTTTCTTCTGTTGAAGCGGTTTGTAAATCATCTTGCACGTACACTGCATTCATTTTTGTAACCTAAACTGTGTCGTCTCTGATAGTTAAAGCCTATTAGAGTTCGAGTCATGGGTGGGTTGTTTAGCTAACCTGTCATGAATCGTTAATGGTCATCGTTAATAGTAAAGAATCCTATGAAGTAAGTATTAAAGCATGAGCTGATAAGATGGGGCTCGGTGAGGTTGTCCATAGAGGGTGCAAGTGGGATTTGCCTCTACATGCCCAGTGCCGCCAGTGAGTAGGCTGTCTAATATTAATATTGATTATTGCGTGACTATAAATCTTGTGATCCTCATTAACGACATTAAAAGGAAGTTGGATAAAGAAGAACCTCAAAGACCTTTTTTCATCAGCTTATGAGTTTTAATATGCGATTTTTTTTTTGTTAACCTCCGAGCATGTAAAAGTTACGTTAAACAAGTGAAGTACAGTGCGAGTGGTTTAAACTGTCATTCCTAGAATCTTTCCTGCAGGTTTGGGAGTGGCGAGCTATCACTTTTTGCTTGTGATGACAGGATACTGTGTCTTTTCAGCATTGCGGATGTCAAGGTCACAATGATGGAGCAGAATAGGAAGACACATTGATCTGTGGCCAGTGCCATCTGAGGGACCGTCTGTAAGTAACAAGCTACTTCATTTGTACACTTCTGTCTGTAAATGAAACCCCAGAATCATCCACCGCATTAATATATCCTCATTAACTCTGGTAGACGTACATTGATTTATGCCTTTTCACTTTAGCTTGGAATATAGTTTCCCGTCAATCAACCACCATTTCACTTTGACCTGTGTGGAACTACTTTGGCCGCGTTCAGAACCCAAATCAGATTTTTCTCAAGTCAGATCTTTTTCCTTCTGCACTTTTTTTTGTTTGTTTTTATGCAAGTGACGAGATCAGATTTGTTGTTTCCAGACATGACCAACTTCCCAAATTATGTTACTATGATCATTGCATAGGCGTCAGTAACTAAAACCTCCTTTCTTCCATGTTGCAAGAGGTCTTTTTCCAGCTTAAGCTGTACAGAAGCCTCCCCGCCAAGTGTCAGCCACTTTATTCAGCATCTGTCTTGTCCTCCGTGGTTGCCCATGTACCAGTGTGATGTTGAGCTTACTTAACTACATGGAATCGTGTTATCCACTATGGTGCACATCCGTCACAGTGGCTTTGCTGTTCTGTTGTGCATTTAGAGTGACTCAGAAGATGCTTTTGAATCCCGGTTGAATGTCTTCTTGAAATTTTATTGGAATCGCATCCAAATGTGATGTCATTTGCAAATTTGCATTTCATGTGATTTTTTTATTCCCCCCCCCCTCCCCCGGCCAAATTATCAAAAATGAATCTGGATATGTTAAAAAATTGTATAGGACTTGATATTATGAGCAAGGTCTTTGAGTTAATGAGTTGATGAAATAGTTTTCCGTCCTTTACATGTGCCAGTCAAATGATAACTGAAATAAAACGTGCAGTTTTGTAAGAACTGTCCTAAAATCATGTTGTTCAACACATCTTATTCAGACGTTATTTTTCTTGCCAATCACAGTTACGGTTAAAACAGTGGTTTCATTATTCCCTGCATATTTTCCATGTGTGTATGCACAGTTGCCGCACGAAACGTTTGAAAATATGAAAGACACACACAGTGTAGAGATGTTTGCCAGATAGAAAGTTTCCTAACCCTCAAGCTATACACACTCCATCATAATGTGGATTCAGATGTAGTAATAACCATGTAAACCCATAAGTCCACTTAGTGTGTGTTTGTTTTCCTGGCTGATAAAAAGCTTGTGCTGTTGTTTCTGTCTCAGCGATCTTTCTGTGAAGCATCAAGACAGTTGCCAGAAATATGCTAGCATTGCCCTTCTGCATTTTATTATCTATGTGTTTGAAATAGTTTTTCCAACATGAACAGCTACTGGAGGATGTTCAGACATTGGATTAGCGTTCCTTTGAGCAGCAGGCCCCATAACGCAATATAGACTTATGTCCTCAAAGAGGTTGGTGTTGGCGACACCTTGCATGTGTGTCATAGAGGAAGTCTCACAGGGGGGTAGAAGCATTTGAAACCCTTTTTTGGACAAAGTCGCCTCACGTTTTAAATCTGATGGCCCAGAGTCATTACCAAGATGGCTGCCATGTAGGGAGACTTGGTGAGGTGGACTGAAGTCTCTTTCACACCAAGCTCAATCAAACTCAGTGTAAACCCTCAGAAGTCTGACAGTAGCAGACCTGTATTATGGCATATTTGGTGCAGGTGGCCTCATGTGTTGACGTTTACTGTGAAACTATTGTTTGTTTTTGATTTCTTACTAACAGCCACAGGAATGTGGACCCTGACCTTTTGTTCATGATCAAGACTGACATGTTTAAGAGCTACACTGTGTGACTCTAAACAATCTGAAATGATTCTTTACCTCAGGCCCGAGGGTATGTTGAGACGTCTTGGCAGGCAAGAGCAGAGGTGTCTAGGCGGTTTGGACGGGGACTGAAGGGGAGGAGGAAGACAGACAAGGGACCAGGGAGAAAGACATGGGCCAGTGTGTCACCAAGTGTAAGAATCCAACGTCCTCACTCGGCAGTAAGAGTGGAGACAAGGAGAGCGGCTCCAAGTCTCACCATAAGAAAGGTGGCTGTGCAGGCGGCGGAGGCCACAAAGAAGAGCCCAGCGCCCCATGTAGCAAAACCACCAGCGAGCTGTCGAATGGCACCAAGGCCCTGGAGGCTACTGTGGAGACCCCTATCATCCCTGCACTAATGGGAGAGCCACGCAAGGAGGAGTGTATGGATGGAGACGGGCTGTCCATGCTGCACATTGAGGAGCTGTTCTGCTGCTACAAGGATGAACAGGACGACGCCATCTTGGAGGAGGGAATGGAGAGGTTTTGCAATGACCTGTGCGTGGACCCGGCCGAGTTTCGTGTGCTTGTTCTTGCCTGGAAGTTTCAAGCGGCCACTATGTGCAAGTTTACAAGGTATATATATATATAGAGAGAGAGAGAGAGAGAGAGATAAAAAAAATCTTTTTTTTTTCATTATGTATCATAACTGATAGCGATTCTCTTTTCTTTTCCTTTTTTTTTTTTTTGGATTACCTGGATGAGTGCTGAGTAAATACCGGAAAACCCAAATCTTACCATTTTAAATTGATTAAAATGATTAAATCTTGACACTGCTTGCGGCAGGTGAAAGATCAGTACTGCAGAAATGTGATCATGGCCAGTCAAGGAATTTTTGGTTCCTGGCGTCACACAGTCCGCTCCTTAGTCAGAGTCCTGTTAATGTCACCCATTCACTCTGTGTATACCAGCTGCAAATACTTGTTTTTGCATAAAACTGTTCAAAGGCATTCCCAAACACAAGCTTTCCAAACAGTGGATTTTTATTTATTTATTTATTTTTTGCCGTTCAAATAAAAATGCCTTGGACTTCTGTGACATTTTGTGTCACTTTAAGGTGTCACTCCTTAAGTGAGTCTGTGTTCATGCACGGGTGAAGAGAGACTCCTAATCCTCGGTCCACATTGTTCCACAGGGAAATGATCTAACATCACAAGCGCTTGGTATTAATAATGTGACGATATTAGCGCTAAACACATCCTGCTTTCATAGGAACTGAAACATCAACTGTTCCTGTGTAAAACGGGGGACCAGAACACCGGAACTGCTCACTCGAGATGCATGTGTTGACATGTCATGCCTCTATTGTGGAACACCTGAGTGCTGTAGCACCTCACACACTGGGGGAGCGTCACATCCTTCAGTTTAAGGCAGCATTTTTACAGCAGCATAGCTGCAGTGAATCTCTGTAAAAGTGGTTGATAAGAATAGGAGGTGGTCGGCCCCCTTAAAACCCTATCTGGTCATTGTCAAATTTAGGGAAAACATATCTTATAATAATAAGTTAAAGACATATTTGGGTATTTGAGATATGTAATGGTGGTTGGTGGCCATTTAAAAAATGCTGTAACCACAAAATCCTCTCTTATTCATAACTGCCTTCTTATGTGATTTTTATACTTAAATCTTCTTAATTAACCCCCCTGTCTAGTCTGTAGTTTTCACTGTGAAGTAGTCATCTATCCGTCCATCCATCCATCCGTCCCTCCATCCCTCCATCCATGCTGCCTCAGACACTGTTTTTACCAGCTGACTAATCAGTCAGGAAGGCGCACACAGGAAAGCCTGCTCCCCACTCCCACTCTGCAGTTAGCACCTGAATTGAATAGAGCGGCCTGGGTCACTGTCGTTCCCCCCCCCCCCCCCCCCCCGATATATAACTCAGCACTTTTCTATCAGGCTTTGGACAATACCACACTCCAGTTACAAACATGTTTCATTGTCACCTGATGCTTACGGAAGCTCTTTATATTACATTTGACTTTGAAAGTGGTTGGATGGTGAATTGGTACGGCACATTTGCTGAAATGAAAATGGCATTTGTCAAAGATGCAATAAAATAAGCAGTTTTACAATGTTTTTTAACAATGTATTCTTGGTGATGGAGATGTTGGTCACTGATGTCTGTCTTTGGTGACACACATTCATGACCATGACCTCATGAAATGGTCAGTGTCATTCTGATATAAGGTCTTGTTTCTGTTGCATCACCAGGAAGGAGTTTGTTGAGGGCTGCAAGGCCATCCAGGCAGACAGTCTGGAAGGCATCTGCTCCCGCTTCCCCTGCATGCTGCTTGAGGCCCAGGGTGAGGAGAACTTCAAGGACCTCTACCGCTTCACCTTCCAGTTTGGCTTGGACGCTGAAGAGGGGCAGCGCTCGCTGCAGCGTGATATCGCCATCGCCCTGTGGCGCCTGGTTTTCACCCAGGACACACCTGCAATCCTGGAGCACTGGCTGGACTTCCTGGCAGAGAACCCCTCAGGTATTCGGGGCATCTCAAGGGACACGTGGAACATGTTCCTTAACTTTACCCAGGCGATCGGGCCTGACCTGAGCAACTACAGCGAGGACGAGGCTTGGCCCAGCCTCTTTGACACCTTCGTTGAATGGGAGTTGGAGCGCAGGAAAAAAGAGGAGCGAGCACTGATGGAGAAGGACGAAGAGGGGAGGTGTACTGAGACGGAATGTTCTCCCACAACAGATAGACTTGAAACAGAGGGAAGCCGCGGATCACAGACATGGGGGGGCCACTGACCAGGAAACCTTTGTAAGGGAGGAAAGCATATGACTTCAGTCACCTATACATTTGTGAACCGTTGGATGAATATTGTATTACCATTACAGCTGATCATTTCTCTCTGTTGGGGTGGGATTCCTTCTTCGCAATTTTTCATATATATATATATATATATATATATATATATATATATATATATATATATATATATATATATATATATATATATATATATATATATATATATATATAATTTTTTTTTTTTTTGAAAGGGCTCGAAGAACTGTTCTGTTTTAAGCACTTCTATTTAAGTTATTGTTTTACTTTCTCTCTCTCTCTCCCTGTGTGTTTTTAGTGATTGGACATGTGGTCTATTTTAACTTACGCCTACCTACTTACCGTAAGCCAGCAAAATTAGCTCCGTAATGGCTTGGTTTTAAGAGCAGATAACAGAAAGCCATAACCTTTTTTCCCATTAATATTCATGATTAAAAAATTATTTATAGATCATTCATTTTGACCTGGTAACACTGCTGATACGTTTTGTACAAATAGTTAATAATAAAGAAGGGAAATTGGGACATCCTGTCTACAAATAATCTCTTATCACCAAAACTGGAGATTTATCCTGAGGGTCAGGGTCGATGAAATGGTCGGACTAATCTTGAGATATGCTTTTATCTTGCAGTGCTGTGGGAATGAATTGGTTGCACTTGTATTGCCTTCACCACTGTTGGCCTGCAGTTACATGGCAACAGCAATGTACAACAAAAGGGCATTTTATCTTTGAATATAACACAATTGACAATTGTATCCTTAATGATCAAAGTTGCAATATCCATTTAAAAGTTGATTTCCTCCGTAACACACACCGTTTTCATCCGTGTTGAGTGTTTTTGAGTGCTACTAGTGCAGTGTGCGGCTTGTTTAAGCAGTCTGCTGTGCTTCCCTTTGACCTTTTCAGCATCTACCATTTTGATGTCCACCCACTTTCAATTAAGAGGATAAGCGTAACCTCAATAATGCTGGCTTTTCTCAGATCTCATTTTTGGAAATCTGTAAATCAGCTAAAGCTAGATCTTTGTTGTTTCTGGACAGAAGATGCCATTTACACTTGGTGTCACACAAAGCTTAATGTTGTTTACCTCCTATAGAAAAAAAAAAGTCTGCACACTTCACAAATGTTGTTGACTGGTGATGGTCGTTATAGATTGCACACACAAAAAAGAAAAAAAAAAACCTATGGCATGCTGGGTAGCTATACTTGCAACACTTTGCAAAGAGATTGATGTCAGTCACTTTGATTTTCATTTAAACATTTTCCAAACTGTACATTGATCTGAGTGTAGCCTGGGATGTTTTGGGATGAGTGAGTGTGAATCAAGAGTCTGTGATATGGGTCCAGTATGGTAAGAGGGTGGCCATAACCTGATCTGTTTGGTTTACATCCACAACGGTTTTATTTCAGACCTCCCCTTATCCTTTTTATATAAAAATGTATTGATTTATAATAAATAAAAACAGTGTTGAACTTTTGACCATGGAAATATGTGTTCTTTCACTTCAACTTCCGTTTCTTACTTGATGCATTGTAAATTCGAATGTCACTGAGCAGTCGTCCGCTGGAGGCTTTTATGGTGTTGCTGGCAGGCAGGGGGCGGGCCGGGGGTGTGGCCTCCACACATGCAGGTCTTCCCATTGGTGCAGAGCTATCCTGGTTACCAACCAACGTAACACAGCACCCAAGAAAACTCGTTAATTTCATGCAAACGGCTAACAAAGTACCTATGTACAAGTAGAGTGAGTATTTTTTAGTAATATTTACAAATGGAGGCAGGTACATCTAATAATGTGACTGCTATACACAATGTGTATTATTAAACGTCAAGTAGTGGCATGCTAACGTTAGCTCTAACGCTAATAACAAACTGGAATGCTAACTATTGAAACTGGCTCGGTTGTTTGTTCAGGTTTTCTCTGCAAATAAGACCAGCCGTTAACTTTTCTGCGTAATTATAACCCGCACATGTAATGGTAATTTGCATGTAATGTAATTTAGTCGTGTAGCGTTAACATTGTTATCAGGGGCTAGCCTTTCAGCTATCAGTGCAGAGTGAATGATCTCACCCATCCTTGCATTTAGCTTTGAGGTCAACTGTGTGTTTAGCGCGTTGTCGTTGCTAACATGGGTGTAATATGACATGCAACATTCGCGGACGAATTAGCGGAGATTATTTGTTCTGTTGTCTGGGGAGGGGCGACATCTTAAAGAGAGGGTTTTTAAGGTAATGTGGTTTTCGTGTCACAGGTAACCTTGAGGTAACGCTATCCATCTGTGTTCCACTGAAATTGTAAATAGTCCCCCCAAAAAATAAAATAAATAAATAACAGATTTCAATGACATTTTGGAGGAATGATCGGCCCTCTCCAAGATGTGGGATAGGGTTATGTGACCAGCAACAGCCTCACAATGGATAACAAGGTAAGCGAAGATGGTTTTGTACAAAGCCGCATCTGCATGTCAGTAATATTAAGTTCACTTGATCTGTACTCCGACTTGTGGTGTCCATGTGAAGCTCTCTTCGATTTTCACTACTAATCCCTGCCTTCTTTTCGAGCAATGCTGTCACCTTGTCTCTCTTTTCTTTAATAACTCTTCTGTTCCTCCATCACATTTCTGCTCCTTGACAGATGCTGTAGCCTAGTTGACCCGTAGAACCTAAGTAAGGGTCTTGTGACTTTCATATTTATCTTGCATGATGTTGAAATGAAATGGCATGAGCTGTTGGTGACATGCAGACAACTGATGCTCCCTCCAAGGAAGTCTAGTTGTATTTTATTAGCGGTTGTAGCTGTGATGTCTTTAACACAACACACACAGCATCCAGATGCAATCACATTGGAGTCCTGCAGATTCTTGACAAGAGCCAGTGGGACTGAGACCATAATTCTGACCCCACATGTTTGGATTATTGCTATTTAGCTCTATATATATATATTTGTAAATCTTGTCAAGGATTGTGTTTTGATACCTCAAATGCTCTTGCAAAATTGGACACATAAGTGCATGATGTAGTGGGAGCCTATGTTTCGTTCACATCTTGTGATTGCTGAGGAGGATTGCATTTTTCGAGACTAAACTTCACAAGGCATTGATTCATAATCATGTTGCAACTATGATGATGCAATCCAGGCCTTTTCTAAAACAGAAGGGTGAGTTCTGACGTATTTTTTTTTCGCCAAAGCTGTTTGCTGCCGTGCCGCATTTTAGATTCTCAATTGACGGATGCACGCGCACTCAAACTCTTCACGTTAGATGTTGCAATGAACTGATTGTGAATAAAAGTCCATTGCAGAAAACATTCTGCGCTTTTTGTATTTTCAACTCTGCCTTTGCACTGAATGCATGCTTTCTGTTAGCATCTTTGAACTGTGTGATGGATGACCAGGTGCATTTGGCACTTCAAAGTCCACCACATTGACAGTTGGATAAATAGGGCTTTGTCTGTCCAGCCTGCATTTAAAATTAGCATCTTGACACACTTCCTAAAGCTGGATCACTACTTTGATCAGAGACTGGAGGAGCGAGTTGTTCGCATTCCTTTTGTGATTTGCCACATGTGTTGAATATTGTTTGTAGTATGGGAATGTGAGTCCATCTGTGGTATATTCTCTCTTGGTCAAACAACTAATTTTTTAAACATTTTTCTGCATCCTATGTGTGTATTCTTGAAGGAGCGGAAGGAGTGCCAAGAAAAGCAACTCGCTTCTACCACAAATGACAGTCTGGATGAATATTTAATCGCCCTCCAGCAGAAAAACAGGTGAAGTGTGAGCACAGACTCTTAGGGAGAGACAGTTTTGGTGTCCCTGTCAATGCACACATCTCATCCTGATTGGGTCCTTGGTTTTAGAAACAGGAAATTAAAGTATGATGGGCTGAGTTTGAGAATGTGTGATGTTCTCCTGTGAGTTCAGAGTCTTACCTGTCTAATCTCT
>NC_141342.1:10369090-10446590 GCF_037954235.1 Aulostomus chinensis
GACATATTTCGGGCAACACAGACATATTTCAAAGACAATATTCCAAGTAAGTTTTTCATACAAGATGAATATTTCCGTTTACATGCTACATATACCATGTCGGAGTTTTCCTCTGAAATCAGACCTGAAATCTTTTGCATGTGGCGTTTTTGGTTTGATTTTGAGTCTTTTCATGCTAATAATGCAAAGAGCCGAGTCAAAAAAAAAATGCTTTGAAAACTCCTGTAGGACTTCATTGTGCGGTTAAAGCACACACGTCTACAAAACACTTCAATCATGCAGCTACGATTGGAATGCTCAACATTTAAGCTGCGACTCTATTTAGGTTGACGCTGCTTATTTTTGTCTTAATCAGGTTAGTATTGGAATATTGTCATCCATGTGATCATAGCCATCGTAACAACCCTAACTATCCCCCTCATGACAACTATGAAGGTCTGAAATATCGTGGTATACAGGATGTCATCCTTGTTTTCAGGGAGCAACAAAAGTTGCTGAAAGCCTTGGAGAAACTGGACTCTGGACCCAGCTACAATATTCCTCAGAGTGTAAAAACAGACTACAGTAAACAGGCGGTGAGTCACAAACTTAGCTTCAAAATTTGAGCAGAATAATCCTCATTCTGCTGAGGGTGGTACAGGCACTTTTTCAATGCTTTGTGTCATCATTGCAGAGATGGCCATCCTCCGACGTCACCCCTGCCCTCTACGTTACCATGGAGATTCTGTCAAACTGGGGAAATGCTCTGCAGGTTGGGTTGACTGAGTTGCAGTTTTTCTGCCACAAAAAGAAGAAGCTGTACGTGTCACCTCATGACCTCGACATCAGGAATGCTGACTATCCTGGTAATCTGGGGGCTTTAGTCAACGGCAAGGTGAAGGTAAGACTGCTCTTTGCTGCATCTTGTAAAGAATGTTTCTATTTCTCCATTAAAAAAAAAAATCATAAATTATAATTTGAAAATTAGAGATGCAAGATATTTTAATCCCATTCCCATCATGCTAACTATATGTACTCTTTGGGCAGTGTTAGTCCTTCCATCCTGTTAAGTATATGTGAATCACATTATCATTTACATATCTGCTGATTGCTCCTGTCTGATCCATTGGGTTGACAGACCACCAAAGACCGCCACATGTGGACGTGCCCCTTCCACCCTCCCATCCAGCTCTACTTCATCATTAGGAACACGGAATGCTCCCCAGACTTTGGAATATCGCGCATTAAAATCTGGAACTACAACAGAAGCCTGAATGTTTGTATTTCTATTTCTCATTACAGTTTGCATGAATTTGGTTGTTGAATAATTTCTCTGTCTTGTCCCCAGAGATGATATACCTTTAGCCAGGTGAAATCGTAAATCCTACACGCTTGTCTCTATGATATGAGGTGTCTATATTGGTGTGATTGCGTCAGAGGTGTGGTTCTCTTTAAGCAGTGGTTGGCTGAGCTGCCAGTCAGCCCGTCCAAATGTAGAACAGTGAGAGATTAGCCACAGAGGATTAGCGTTAGGGGAAACGTGGGCTTGTGCTTCTCCTCCTCACTGCTGCTCATAGAGGGGTACAAACCCACTCTTCCAATGTTACTACAGTGTTCTAGAGCGTCCGTCTGTACTGGATGGTGAAGGAGCATATCCGCCTGTAAGGTAAGGAGGTGTTGGAGGGACGGACGTTCTAGGCCGACCCGGCTTCACGTTGGTTTACTTCATGGAGGATCAGGCAGATTTGAGCAGGGTTTTAACCATCCGTCCACCGTAGACAGCAGGACTTTGTATCTATGAGGGCTACTTAGCGTTTGGGAGTGGGGTGGGGGGGTGGGGGGGTTATTAAGGACTATGAATGAAGTTTCCAGATAAGAGATATAAGTATATTTTTGCATGTTGTGTTTCTTTGCCTTCAACTTATGTTACTTATATTAATCTTTATGTTAACATCATTCAATATATGCAGTTTTACAGAATGAATATTTACATTTATTTTGTCTTATTTTCAGCAAATTATTGATTTAACCTAATTTTATATTCATAGTGAAGGAAATCATTTTTTTAACATTTTTCAGGAACTTGACATTGGTGCCCGCCATATAAAGCTGTACCTCAACAGCACATTGGTGTTTGAGGGGGAGCTGGAGAAGGGCCGCGGCAACCAGGTGGTTGACTACAGCACCACTATTGATCTTCAGGATTTCCAGGCCTCAGACTCTGTGTTTTCCAGCCCTGTGTCATCAGGACACAGTCTCCGGGGGGCCAGCCCCCAACGGCATGATGACAGGAAGGGTGGGAGCAGTGGCAGCACCCAGCGACCGCACAGTTCCATTCAGCAGTCGTCAGACGCAGCAGGCCAGGCCATGGTAGACATGCAGGAAAACCCACACACACCACTTCCACCCATCTCTCCCTCACCAGCTTCTTCCTACGCCAGTCGTTCCTCAGTGCAAAGAAACTCTTCGGACCTAGCTGGCTCTGAAGAACACTCTTTTCTCAGGCAGCAGGTGGAGCAACCAGCACCCATGGAGCAGACAGTCACCATGCAGCCTTCCTCCTCACGTGTAGCCCCCCAGTGGCTGCAGCCCATGAACAGGGCTGCTCCAGAGGGCTGCGAGGCCATTAGGGAGAGGCCACTGTGGCTGGTGCCTCAGCAGTCTGCAGAACCCAAACCTTCATCCGCCTCATCCTCTTCAATGCTCCCAGAGCTACCATGTAACCCAGGCCGGGTTTGCAGGGGAGCAGAGCGATCAGTAAATGGGGGTCAAGGAAAGGCTGACTCTTTGGACCTGAATTGTGACCTGCTGGAGGAACTTGGAGAGCAAAAGCTTGACCGGCCCGTCAGTGGACGCAGGAGCTCATTTCGCAACATTGCATTCAACGCCAGGCCGACGGAGGGTCAACACCTTAGAGCTATGACACTGTCAAACACAGGTAGGCCCAGCTGCTGCCATATCTGATGTTATAATGACTCCTTTTATATCAAGGTTGCAAAAATATCCAACTTGCAATGTGGCCACAGGAGCTGCAAATTCTTTTTTTTTTGCTAAGGTGAGGTTTGACTAATGTGGCAAAAGAACATCAGAGAAAGTGTATGATTGAACAGTACATCGATGATATCCTATCATGTCAGTGTTTGATTATACACGTAACTGTATATTATCAAAGGATTTCCTTATTCTCTTTCTCATACTGTTGCTTCACGGCCCCCGTTTGTGTATCCTGCAGGACAACCGTTTTCACTGGTAAACAGGAGGAAGTGCACCCCTAGAGCCCAGCTGCATAGCCAGCAGGATGACACCCTCATGGAGTCCTGGGACTCCCTCACCAAGTTTAATCAATGTCAGCGGGGACGCATCTCCAACATGAGCTTTGAAGGGGACATCTTTGACGAATTCCTGCAGCGTCAGGGCCGTGGTCCACCTTCACTCCCTGTCAACTCCTCGGTAGCACCCAGTAGCCCACTTTCCTCATTTGCTGCCGAGGGGGCACTGTGTGAAGGCCTAGATGATGATGCATTCATGGAGCGGGAAGAAGAGTTTGAAATCCCAGTGTTACCCCGGGGGCAAAGGTTGGTCATCAACATCCTGTCCACTTGGGGCGATCGCCACTATGTGGGCCTTAACGGCCTGGAGGTTTTCAGCTCCAGCGGAGAACCACTGCAACCTGCTCACATCCATGCTGACCCTCCTGACATCAACATTCTCCCAGCTTATGGCAAGGATCCACGTGTAGTCACCAACTTGATTGATGGTGTTAATCGCACGCAGGATGATATGCACCTTTGGCTGGCCCCATTCACCCCTGGGCGTTGCCACACCATCTTCCTGGACTTTAGAGATCCTTTCCAGGTTGCCATGATCCGTGTGTGGAACTACAACAAGTCACGCATCCACTCTTTTCGAGGGGCAAAGGAGGTGGAAATGCTACTTGATGGAAGGTGCATCTTCAGGGGCGAGATCGCAAAGGCTTCCGGGACGTTGTCTGGAGGTATCTGAATTAAATGACCTCAGATGTTTAACTGCTTACCTTTTCAGCAGCTGATATTTCTTGCCCTCTTCCTTTTAAATATAGGATTGGACCAGTTTGGTGACACAATCCTCTTCACCACGGACGATGAAATCTTGGAGGCAATGTCACGCTACGATGAAACCTTCCTTAGCGAAGGTGAAGGAGCAGAAAGTCTGGTACATGAGGAGGAGCTGCAGCGACCTCGCACTGCAGATGGAGAGGGGGAGGAAAGACCCTTCACCCAGGCGGGTTTCAGAGAGGAAGACCTCACTGTAAGTATGGCAGCGTCAAATATACAGGTTTGTTTGAAAATGCATGGAAATAAGCACACACACAAGTAATGGAAGTACAGGTGACAGTGTAACAGGCATTGAGCATAAACTAGTATCAACAGAAAGGTATAATGTACTGCTTTAAATTCGTCCACATCTTCTCTTAGCTGAAACTTCGCCTCGACTCCTCTGTGAGTCAGTCTGAAGACAACATAGAGTATATTCCGGGGATGTACACTGGAAAGTGTGAGTATTCATCACATGTTCACTTCCTCTTCTGTGTAGTTCCTGTTTGAGAGTTAAAAAATGTTCAGTGAGAGAGCTGGAATGATTGTCTCTCCCTTTATGCCAGGCCTTCGACTGGAACTGACACTAACGTGGGGGGACTCCCATTACATGGGTCTGACGGGGTTGGAGGTGGTAGGAAAGGATGGAGAGAGCTTACCCTTAGACCTCAGTATTATGGCTGCTTCACCCAGGGACCTCAATGACTTGCCTGAGTACGGACAAGACTTACGCACCCTTGATAAGTACGTCTGTTTCCGTGGGCTTTCTGTAAATGTTGAATTCACTGACACGGAGAGTAAAATAACCTCACTATCTGTCATTGGCAAAACAAGCAATTATTATCAGTATGAGGCCAAAAAGAAAGGAAATAAAAATAACTTCCACATTATCAAAAATAATATGATGCTCATCATACGCGATCTAAACACTGTTGTCATTCCTCAGACTTATAGATGGCCACAACATTACCACGGATGATGAGCACATGTGGTTGATCCCTTTCTCCTATGGAGAGCCCCACACCTTGAACATCACCTTTAACAAGGCTCAGACCATTGCTGGGCTCCGGATCTGGAACTACAACAAGTCCCCGGAGGATTCTTACCGAGGGGTGAGACACTTGTCTAAAATTTAAATAGATATGTTAAACTATGCATACACCGTTCGGAGGAACAGATCAGTGAAAGGCTGATCGTTTTTAAGATGGATAAAAGAAAAATCAAAACAAAAGAAAAAAACAAACTCTGATGTGTACAAAAGTACAAAAAGCTTGCAAACCTGCTCCAAACATCACACAGGACTTACCTAATGATTTTGAGCACCAGAGGAGTAAAAATGTCTGTGTCTCCGCTCCAGGTGAAGGTGATCCACGTGTTTATGGATGACGTAGCGATCTCCCCATCAGAGGGATTCCTGATCAGGAAAGGACCAGGCAACAGTCACTTTGACTTTGCTCAGGAGATCCTCTTTATAGATTTTGTCCAGACACCCACTGACAACAAGAGTGCTGAAAACCACCCCAACAAGTAAGAACAGGAGATCTACTGTATTTGTGCTGGTTTGACTTTTAAAAATGCATTTTCTAACATGTAATTGGTTTGTTACCAATTCAGAGGGAGCACTAAGAAGTCAGAGCAGGCCAGCATGGACTATGAAGCTCCCATCATGCCTTGTGGATGTATCCTTCCTCCAGCCTTCCAGACTTGATGTGTTTTGTTAGACCTGATGCATCATGTGATGTATTCCTTGACTTTTGTCTGCCAGTCATTTTTCAGCTGCAGCTTCTAACATCCTGGGGGGACCCTTACTACATCGGCCTTAACGGACTTGAGTTTTACAACCAGAACCATGAGAAGATCAGCCTTAGTGACAACAGTATCCTTTTTAGATGATTAAATATGTCACCAGCTGTAAAACTAATGAGGTGCTGAAAGAGAATTGGTGGATATAATTGAACGTCTGTTCCTCAACAGTTTATTACCAGACATCGCTGCTTTTCCAGACAGTGTGAACGCTCTGGACAGTGTGAGTGGTGATGTGAGAACTCCAGATAAATTAATAGATGGAGTCAACAACACCCTTGATGGAAGACACATGTGGCTAGCACCGGTGCTGCCTGGACTGGTGAGGGTGTGTGTGTGTGTGTGTGTGTGTGTGTGTGTGTGTGTGTGTGTGTGTGTGTGTGTGTGTGTGTGTGTGTGCGTGCGCGTCAAAGGGAGTACGTGGTCACACCTCACTCAGACACTCATGTTTGCTTGTCTTCATCCACACAGGTGAACCGTGTGTATGTCATCTTTGATCAGCCAGTGACCGTGTCCATGATCAAACTGTGGAACTACTCCAAGACCCCCCAGAGAGGAGTGAAGGAGTTTGGGGTAAGCTTGTTTTCTGTGAAGTAGACTAATATAGCTTTGGACTTAAGGCTGCAAAATCTGCTTGTGTGTGTGTGTGTGTGTGTGCGCGCGCGCAGCTGCTGGTGGATGATCTGCTGGTGTATAATGGTATCTTGGACAGCGTGAGCCACGTAGCGCGAGGTATTCTGCCTACCTGTAAACCAGTGGTACCCTACCACACCATCCTCTTCACTGACAACGCCTACATTGCACACCGGGAGAGGAACACCGTCATCAGGTACACCAGCGTGTCTCCGTAGATAAGAATGACTTCCTCCTGGCGGATTTTTCTGGCCCCTTCTAATATATGCATGTCACCTTTTAGCACATAAAAGGATTTGTTCAGCAGTTTACTTTTATTATGTGCTTGTTAATGTTCAACACCGTTATCGAGTCTACTACGGGGAAGCAAACCCTGCTGTGGTGACTGGTGAGTTGTTGTGAACTGGGCTGTGCTCTTCTCCACTTCAGCCCCCGTGGCAGCAGACACTACCAACAGTGAGTAACAGAGCCCTGAAAGCCTCATGTCAGCACCCCCCTGTGGTCACTTCCTGTAATTGAGGATTCCTCCAGTGCCCTGAAATCTCCCCCCCTTCAGTCATCTCACATCCTCACCACGCACTCCCGACTTGTGATGCGTCCTCTCCTCCTTTGTCTCTTCTTTGTGACTGACTCACCTCGCTGGTTCCAAACGTTATCAGTTAACCCTCCATTGTGTCTTGTTGCTTCAACCGACACGTCCGTAGATGTGGCTCGACATTAACCTCGCATGCTTTGTCTTAATGTTTTTGCTGTGTTGCAGTAATTACGTGGAAGATCAAGATGTGAAGATGACCAATGAGAATCAGATAATCCATCACACTAAAAAGAAGCACACGGCCGATCCAGGTGATATAACAAAACCGAAACAGGACTGAGAAGTTTTGAAATGTCATCAAACCAGAAATGTGATTTCCTCAATCAAATGTTTCGCTAAAAGTTGGTGTTGTTCCTGCAGCTCTTCGGCCAAAGACCTGCATGACTGATGGTGGGAAGCAAGGAAAGAGGAGGTACTGAGTGCCTGATGAACAGACAAACACGAATCCAGTGCTCAAAAGAAACGATCGGAACTGTTACTGGCTGTTTCTCCCCCGGTGGATGTCTGCTGGGGGACCTTTGAGACCCCCCTCCCTTTGATCAGACAGGTTTCCCGCAGGCTCCACTAAGTCAAATTTAAGTCTCAAGACTCCACTTTAGATGAAATTGAACACCGAATTCAGTGTTTCCCAAAAATGTTTTAAGAAAAAAATACTCGGACAGAATAAGTATCTCCCAGGATTACTCATAAAAGTACATTTCTACGCGTGGTCACACTAAGTAGGGCTCCAGACTAACTAATTACTACTGACCCAGAACCATCTTGATATACATTATTAACCCTCCCAAAGCAAATGTAAAGTATCCTAAAATTCAAACAGCTGGCGCATTTTTCTTTACTTTGTTTTTGGCAGCTATAGTTGTTCTTGCCATAAAAATTCATATTATTAGGAAATACTGGAATTTTTTTTTTTTAATTTGAAATAGTTATTTAAGAAATGCCTCATTAACCTAACTGGTAACAACATTTTAAACACCTTTCTTGTTTCATTGTAAGAGTAATTCTCCAGCAGGCAGGTAGAGGGCTAAAAGTCAACACATTTTGTGTTGTTACTAAGTCTTTTATCGGTGTACCACTGTTTCTCACGCTCTGTTTTTTTTTTTCTCATTTCACTCGTGTCAAATTTACATCCTGCACAAATTGTGAAAAATATAATGGTGAATTAGATCGCCTACATATTTAAAGAGCATTTTTCACCACAAGGACGAAAACTGCATAAATGGTGATTTACAGTGTTGTTTTTGTGTGAAAATTTCATTCTCATTGTAAAAACAAGATTTCCATTCTATTTTTTCCATGATTTTGAATATCCTATCATCAGTCCAATTGTAATTAATTATTTATTTATTTATATAATTTTTTTTACCTGGGCAGCCCTGTACCATGGTATACTGTCATCTCACAGGTGACATGCGTTCGCTAATGAGAAGAACTGTTATGCAAAATGCCATCACCAGACCTTCCCAGTCACAGCAAAGGACGCATGGTGACTGATCTCACGGTTGGAGGTTTACCAAACTCTTCCCTGTCAGACTTTCTCTCAGCCATAGTCATGAAACATAGCCTGCATAGATGTCAAATCAGAGAGCGGGTGAGGGTCGACTCGTGTTAACAAGCCATGAATACTTCTGCAGGGAGTTTTTGCATGCACACGCACACACGCACAGGGCTAGAAGTGTGTTTACCATTAGCTAGAATGCTAATTAGTAATATTAGCTGACGAGTTTGTGACTTCAATCCTAACGTTGAGTTCTGGGGTTTGATGCAGTCAGTCTTTGTGTGCTGCTCTCCATCCTCCGCTGGGTTTATTTTTCATGATGGCATTAGTCTGAGTATTTATCTTTGCCCTGATTGCTCAAGCTTGGTCGCTAAGCATGCAAGCTGGGTGTTCTCTGATAAGTTCCCCGGGGGCTGCGGAGTTAAAGACCATTAGTTCCACGATCATGAGTTGTTGGTGGAACTGACACATGCCATAGTGCTTACTATGCAAATGTAACACTATTGCAACATAAGAGTAACTTCCTAATTCTATTAATTCGTTTAGACCTATCAAAATCACATTTAAGACCAAAATGCAAATTTTAGATGCAAATCTAAGGACCTATTGATCGGAACCCAGTAAATCCAGAAGCTGAGCGAGGATTTGTGCGCGTGATCCACATTTGGTTTGTGCGCACACACACACACACACACACACGATTCCACTTTCTGGTTGGATCACTCTCTCCTCCCTTTGTGTAAACACACCTTACGGGACTGGTAGTGTACGGTTAGCTCCCTCCCCCACCCACAGTGCCAGGGTGAGCCTGAGAGGCTGCATTCTATCAGCCCAGTGACCGTGCCTCTATATATGATCCGTGGCTGCTGTCTGTGACTTTTGTGCTGCATATTTTAATGCTGCTCGTGGCATGTAAATACACGACGACAAAAAAAAACCCACCTCCCAATGCCACACGACTACACTCTCACACCTGGATGATAGCACATTCACTGATGAACTGAGTCCATCACCTCTTCACCTCATGGCTTTGAGAACTGACCAACACACCTGCCAGCCAATGAAATGCTATGCAGACACTCGTTGTTAGTCATTTCTATGTTACGTTGGCACTCAAAGTACATTGAAGGGTTTACTTCCAGTGAGGTATTCATCTTTGATGGATTTCTATTGATGGCTTAAGTGGTTCATGTGTAGCTTCACAGTACAGTGGTCAGCTTTTGTGCGATTCAACTTCGATTAAAATTCAAGCTGTGAAAAGCTTCACTCTACACTCTACAAACATTTTTTCCCGAAATTTACCTTTTCTGCTTCAGGTAGAAAAACCCTTGACATCCAAGTGACCTTTATAAAAGTTGCTTTAGAAGTTGTTGTTTTTTTGTTTTGTTTTTAAGACATCCTGAGCATGTAAAACAGTTTCAGTCCTTTGGTTAGAATAGGAATGAAAAAAACAAAACAAAAACCCCTACATTTGCAAGTTTTTGAGTAGATACAGTAAAAGGCAACTTCTAATATGCAGATACTATAAACTTACCTCAAATTGAGACAAAGGATCTTTAAAAAGGGAAAAACGTGGTTCTGCCTTCACTGATGTACTAATCATTTATTCACTATTAACCATCCTGTCGCATGGAAACTTCTACATTAGCTGTGGTTATTATCATCTTAAAACACTTGTGTTTTACTGCTTCATTGAGCCCCAATGTCAACGATTTCTTGACTCCTACAAGTTTGGAGTAATTGTAAATGAAATGCAGTTTTATGTATTTAATTTCATGTCCAACAGTAACATTAGTCATTACTGTGTATGTCAGCCCTGCTCTGTGGGTTGGTGGTTAGCACTGCATGTGTGACATTTTTGTAATTTGAAATATTTAATTATTTTTCTAATGTTGATTATATATGTCTATTTGATGTAGACTTATTTGAAAGAATAAAAATATATTCCACGAGTTTTATGAGAAATATCTTGACCCTTGTTTGCTGGTTTCTTGTAAAGAAAGAAATGACCTTGACCTGAAATAGTGTGTTTTGCATCACAGGTGTGTATTTATAGTGTTCATGTCCTCAGTTGACCCCTTCTGAATCACACCAACACAACAGTCACTATAAAATGTAAAAGTTTCAGGACGCCTGAGCTCCATAAATATACCAGAAGGTAGTTTTTAATGCAGACCCTGCTGTACATTTCATGGTATTGGTAAGGAATGACCATTCAGTTAGACAGTGCACATGTGACACAGCAGTGGTGGTGGAAACATGGTAGTAAGAGCCTCACGGTCTCCAACCACGTATACAAACATAGAGCTGGAACATTAAGTCTTCGTAGACCTGCTGCTTGGTAGAGCATCAGATCTTTCCCGGAAATGTTCCCGCTTCTCTCTGCTCATCCCATTTTTCAACCTAAGGGACACCAAAAAAAAATGTATCCATTAAAATATGTGTGTGGATTTATAATATATACACATACATATACATATATGTGTGTGTGTGTGTGTGTGTATACATGTATATTTATATATACACACATTTTCTATACCACTTATCCTGTTAAGGGTCACGGGGGGGCTGGAGCCTATCCCAGCAGCCTTCGGGTGAGAGGTGGGGTTCACCCTGGACAGGTCACCAGTCCATCACAGGGCCAGCACATAGAGACAGACAACCATTCACACTCACAGTCACACCTACGGTCAATTTAGAGTATCAATCAGCCTGGAGGAGGCTGATTGATACTGGATGGACTGGCGACCCGTCCAGGGTGAACCCTACCTCTCGCCCAAAGGCTGCTGGGATGGGCTCCAGCCCCCCTGTGACTCTTAATAGGAATAAGCGGAAGAAAATGGATGTGTGGATGGAATCAGCCTCGTCCCCTCTTGATGTCTTTGGACTGTGGGAGGAAGCTGGAGTACCAGAGAGAACCCACACAGGAACAGGGAGAACATGGAGACTCCACACAGAAAGATCCCGTGCTGGAGCCAGGACTTGAAACTGTAAGCTTCTCGCTGTGAGGTGACAGTGCTGACCACTGCACCACCGTGCATCTATCTCTCTCTCTCCCTCTCTCTCTCTCGACCACAAATAGTGATGCTAGGCTACTTTGTTACTGAGTTTGCCCTGTGATGCTAGCAACATAAACTGAATGGTTTCATCTAACGGTGAGTTAGCAAACTAGCATTACGTTAGCCAATGTTAGCTTTTAACTATTTCATTAGAATGAAATGCCATGAATAAACTGAACATGAATAATGCAATGAAGCGATATCACATACCAGGTTGTGCTGTTGTACAGAATATCAGTACAGCACCTCACGCGGGACCATGCTTCAATACAACCTTCATACATTTGTCAGTTAACTAATGAGTAACAACAGATCATGATTTGCTTGTTTCTTCAATCATTTATTTGACTCCACCAACACAGGTGGTTCCACAGCTCAACCAGTACTTGACTGTTGTTAAGCAATGCAAATAATTAAGCCGTTCCTGCACACTAGCTCACTTCCTACATTACAGCAGAACATGTTTCTATTTGTTCTCTGATTTGTTGAGGTCCGCTGATGTCAGATCAGCACGCCTGGAGGTTTGCACTTGAGTATCAAAGCTTTTTTTTCTATCATCTTCTAACAACCTTTCACGATTTAACTCAAATGTCATTTTCATATGAATGTTATCTTTTTTTTTCCACTAGAAGCTAGCGACCGAGAGTGAAGGTGCCAGGTTCTCAGCGCTGCTGGCTCTGGCTCAGCTGCTTGATGAGAACACCTGTGCAGTGACATGTACATTCACTGGCCACTTTATTAGGCACACCTGTCCAACTGCTCATTAACGCAAATTACTAATCAGCCAATCACATGGCAGCAACTCAATGCATTTAGGCATGTAGACATTAAGTGACTTTGAACGGGGCATGGTTGTTGGTGCCAGACGGGCTGGTCTGAGTATTTCAGAAACTGCTGATCTACTGGGATTTTCACGCACAACCATCTCTAGGGTTTCCAGAGAACGGTCCGAAAAAGAGAAACTATCCAGTGAGCGGCAGTTCTGTGGGCAAAAATGCCTTGTTGACGCCAGAGGTCAGAGGAGAATGGCCAGACTGGTTCGAGCTGATAGAGAGGCAACAGTAACTCAAATAACCACTCGTTACAACCAAGGTATGCAGAAGAGCATCCCTGAACGCACAACACGTCGAACCTTGAGGCAGATGGGCTACAGCAGCAGAAAACCACGCTGGGTGCCACTCCTGTCAGCTAAGAACAGAAAACTGAGGCTACAATTCGCACAGGCTCACCAAAATTGGACAACAGAAGATTGGAAAAACGTTGCCTGGTCTGATGAGTCTTGATTTCTGCTGTGACATTCAGATGGTAGGGTCAGAATTTGGCGTCAGCAACATGAAAGCATGGATCCATCCTGCCTTGTATCAACGGTTCAGGCTGGTGGTGGTGGTGTAATGGTGTGGGGGATATTTTCTTGGCCCACTTTGGGCCTCTTAGTACCAATTGAGCATCGTTGCAACGCCACAGCCTACCTGAGTATTGTTGCTGACCATCTTCATCCCTTTATGACCACAGTGTTCCCCTCTTCTGATGGCTACTTCCAGCAGGATAACCCACCATGTCTTAAAGCTCAAATCATCTCAGACTGGTTTCTTGAACATGACAATGAGTCCACTGTACTCAAATGGCCTCCAGTCACCGGATCTCAATCCAATAGAGCACCTTGGGATGTGGTGGAACTGGAGATTCGCATGATGGATGTGCAGCCGACAAATCTGCAGCAACTGCGTGACGCTATCATGTCAATATGGACCAAACTCTCTGAGGAATGTTTCCAGTACCTTGTTGAATGTATGCCACGAAGGATTAAGGCAGTTCTGAAGGCAAAAGGGGGTCCAACCCGGTACTAGCAAGGTGTACCTAATAAAGTGGCCAGTGAGTGCATGTCAAGAGTCCCAGTGCTGTTGCACTCTACGGCAGCACTTGATGACGTTCACATGATTCCATGCGACTTCACAAACCATCGCTTTATGTCTTCAGTTATTGTTTTGATCGACTACAAAAACCATAAAACATAATTTTACGACTACTACTCTTTTTCTTTAATTCCAATACTTGAATGTTCCAAATCCTCCCTGTTCCTATGCCCTTTTAATACACGGTCACCGGATCACATCTTTTTCTGCCCGCAATTGTATTTGCACGTGATGATATAAGATTTGTTGCGTTCCGATATCACCAATTCATCCACGAGACAACAACTGGACTCAGTTACGACTCATGGATAATACGGTTATGGGTGACAAAAAAAAGACACATTGAAATCCTCTTTGAGCATCCAGACTGTTGAAATCTGATTGGAATCAGATTTCAAACCACCTCCAAATGTGATTTGGATAAGATTTACAACAACAACAACAACAAAAAAAATCAGATTTCCCATGGAATGTTCACACCGTCCACAGTGTAGACGCAACCAAAAAATCAGTTTTGGGTTGGTACTCTGACCAAGGCCTGTGTTTCCTGTTACCTATACCTTCAGACCTTCATGAGTGCACATCAAAAACATGTGGATGACCTTTTGCGATAGACGTAGAACGTAGATAAATAACCCCTCTAGCTTCCTGCTTTTGTGTAGTTGAACTCTCCTGTCCCCTCCATTAGACTACAACTCTGCTGTGTTGACACTCAAGCTGGAGCAGGAACTCACAGGAATGTGACGAATGTTAAAATAACTCTACGAAACAAACTTAGCCCACGCAAACTAGTCTAACCTTTATATTCTACCATAATCAACTTGAACTGTGCTGTCACAAAGATGCGCCAAACGAAGCGATGAGCTGTAGGCGTTTACCCAGCCGATGGGGCAGAGAGATGTGTAGACCCTCTTGTACCAGTCACAAGGAGCGTTATCTACCCCCTTTGCATCCAGAGCTTTCTGGCAGCGGTGAAAGTCTGTTGATAGAGGAACGATGACAATGAATGACGGTCTAGATGCGCGTTTCCAGAGTAACAGGTCATGTCAGCGAGCAACAAGAAAGCTTAAACAGGATTAGACCCAGGTCAGAGGTCAGCACCTCTTAAGACCTTCACCTGCTTTGGACACGTTTTACGTGACCTTCAATGCATTAAGGGCATTACTTGTTATTCAAATATCGTTTTCAATTTCTACTTTTTACCCTTTATGATGACATCATAATTCTTTTGACTTTTATTTAGGAGGGGTGAGAAATAAAGGCCGGTGACCTAGACTCAGTCTTACCCATGTAGTTGGACCAGCAGTTCCTGGTCTGGTTCTGGTTGGGGAATCTGGCATCGAAGGGAGCAGTGCGGTAGTTTTGCAGTTTGGTCTGAATGTCTTCAGCCATTCTTACCTCTGTGGAGAGACTCCTCATCAAAAACAGCAAACAACAATTCTTTATGGGTCAAATACAGGACAGCTGCTCTCTGATAAACACTGGTGTGAGGCTCATGGGTGGAACATCCCACCTGCCATAAAAAGAGGTGATATCGGAGTCCACAAATGAGGACGCGCAGGATTATTTTTAGGAGATATTGGGGGGTGTTGCTTGCGTCACCCTGAGGAATTTTCGAGAAATGTAGCTGTCTAATCGAACACTCATTCTTTTATAATCCTTCAGACGACGCAGTGGCCACCTAAACACAATCGTTTGACGAGCGAGCCCCCGATTTCGACTCTTTTCTAAATTATTTTTGTCGCGTTTATCGATGTTCGCACGACCGCTTATCGATAATTATGATTAAAGGGGTTTCCTCCAGACTACTTTCATGTAAGCTAAGTTTTTTTGCAAATTAAAAAAAAAAAAGATTCCCTGTGATAAATAACAATTTTAAGGGGAAAAGCCCACAGCTGATAATAATGCATCTAAAATTGAAACTAAAACGTGACTCATCATTGTCAGACGAGAGTTGGAGATGTTTTTTTTTTTTTTAATTCCCACCTATTTATCACAGTTTCTCTCGATATGAACAAAATGAAAATAAAGACGTTACCTCTGGAGCGGTTGCCGGCGGGAGCTCGAGGTGACTTATTCGGTTGGCTGGAAGTGTGCAATTCCTCTGATAAGCGAGAGCGCGCGCTCCCGTGCATAGACACTGCAGCCGTGCGTTCCCTTCATAACGGTATGGCGGACGCAGGTCACATTGAGGTGACAGAAGCACGAGTTTCACCTCACAGCCCCCCAAACATGTGTGTGGACGTGCTGAGCAGGTAGTTACTGATGCGTCACATCTGTGGACAGCTGTGAACATTCTAATGCGGAAGTCCTTTGTCGTCCAATGTTTTCTTAATAAATGATAAAGTTTTTTTTTATTATTATTATTATCACTAAAGTTTCCGGTGGGCGTTTTCATTTCAGGAGTTACACGCTTGCAATCACGCGCTTTAACAAGTTTGTCGGGACCTTGACGCAGCTCGCTGGCTGGGACTCAGCTGCGGCGTGACGTGACTAGATTAGGGGGCGAGGAGCGCACGGATGCAGCAGCGTGTGTGGTAACAGGTTTATCGGACTGTCAGAGACGAAGTCCGTGTTCTATATATTAGATAAAATAAGTGTTTCCTGATATCAAGCCCGAGCTAACGACTCCATCCACCACCCCCTACGTCATCACGATGACTGCGATCCTCTGTTGGCCGCGCGCTCGGCTCCATTCATTCAAAAACATTTTTTTCAGTGCCCTTCACGGTTTTTTAGTGCGTCCCCCCCCCCCCCCCCAAAAAAAAAATCCCAGAAGTTAGAGTTGACCATTGTATGATTCGGTTACTTCCTTATATGATGCGTCTTTCCTTGCACCAGCAGGGCAACAACCTGTCAGCAGTCGTGCGTCATGATGATATATTCACGTTCAGGCGGCAATCGTTCTGGCACTCGGCTGTACGATCCAGCTCCGGCGATACGTGACTGAGACCCCGTCGCTCCGCCAGGTCTTCACTGCGCACGATCCGCTCATGCAGCGGGGTCATGGTACAGGTGGCGCACAAGTGAGGGCAACAACATTATTGATTCAGACAAACCACAGAGTACCTGCTCACTGTTTCAACGTCCTTCGTATGTAGGTATTAAAAATGACATTGTTGACAGATTCAAAACTTTACCAGTTTTACTGCATTCTTTGAGTTATTTAGTATGTTTTGTTTGAAAAAACGGGGCTTTGAATGTAAATTGAGAGGAAACATTAATACTTGGATTCATTTCTACTTCAAGTGTGACTTAACAGTGTTTTTTTCCCCCTTACCTATAGTATATTCTGTATACAATTATATTATTAGGCTATTATTATTATGAATAAAAGAAAATCTATTAACAGTAGAGATATGAGTCCAGATGACCCCAACTTGATGTTCCTCCTCAAACCCATTGCTTCATATTTTTTTGTTTAAATATTTAATAAACTATAAGAAAAGTCATTTTACATAGAAGCCAAAGGTGTTTATTTTTCACAAGTGTATCGCCAGCTGATCTTGGGGTTCCAACATTACTGCAACACCTCAACCCTTCTTACCATGCAGGGCTTGATGTCTGAAGGGTCCCGGCCCTTCATCAATTGAAGTGGTCCCTGTTTGCGAGGCAGAGCCATGGGTAAAGTGACAGCAAATATGACTCGCTGACAATCTGACTGTGATTTCAGTCATTCTGTCATCTCAAAAACACTGTCATCTAAAAGTGTTGTCTTAAAAACTGTCATTTCAGTGTCATTTTACAAGCTTAGCCAATTTTGTCTTCTCAAAAGCTGTCATCGTTACGTGTCATCTCAAAATTTACGCCATCTCAATAGCTCAGTTGTCTCATTCTTTCTTCTCAGAAACTCTGTCATCTCAGTCTATAACCTCTAAATATACAGTATGTAATGTCTGTCTTCCATAAACTCTGCCATCTCAGTCTATAACCTGTAAATATACAGTATGTAATGTCTGTCTTCCATAAACTCTGCCATCTCAGTGGGTCAACTCAAGAGAACGGACATCTTTAAATGTTGTGTCAAATATCTGTCATCTCAAATCTCCGTCATCTCAATGTGTCATCTCAAATCTCAGTCATCTCAGTGTCATCTCAATGTGTCATCTCAAATCTCCGTCATCTCAATGTGTCATCTCAAATCTCCGTCATCTCAAATCTCCATCATCTCAGTGTCATCTCAATGTGTCATCTCAAATCTCCGTCATCTCAGTGTCATCTCAATGTGTCATGTCAAATCTCCATCATCTCAATGTGTCATCTCAAATCTCCATCATCTCAATCTGTCATCTCAGAGTGTCATCTCAACGTGTCATCTCAAATCTCCGTCATCTCAGTGTCATCTCAAAGTGTCATCTCAAATCTCCATCATCTCAATGTGTCATCTCAAATCTCCGTCATCTCAAATCTCCGTCATCTCAGTGTCATCTCAATGTGTCATCTCAAATCTCCATCATCTCAATGTGTCATCTCAAATCTCCATCATCTCAATCTGTCATCTCAGAGTGTCATCTCAAATCTCCGTCATCTCAAATCTCCATCATCTCAATCTGTCATCTCAGTGTCATCTCAACGTGTCATCTCAAATCTCCGTCATCTCAATGTGTCATCTCAATGTGTCATCTCAGAGTGTCATCTCAACGTGTCATCTCAATCTGTCATCTCAGTGTGTCATCTCAACGTGTCATCTCAAATCTCCGTGATCTCAGTGTCATCTCAACGTGTCATCTCAAATCTCCGTCATCTCAATGTGTCATCTCAACGTGTCATCTCAAATCTCCGTCATCTCAATGTGTCATCTCAACGTGTCATCTCAGAGTGTCATCTCAACGTGTCATCTCAGAGTGTCATCTCAACGTGTCATCTCAAATCTCCGTCATCTCAGTGTCATCTCAACGTGTCATCTCAAATCTCCGTCATCTCAGTGTCATCTCAACGTGTCATCTCAAATCTCTGTCATCTCAATGTGTCATCTCAATGTGTCATCTCAATGTGTCATCTCAGAGTGTCATCTCAGAGTGTCATCTCAGAGTGTCATCTCAAATCTCTGTCATCTCAGTGTGTCATCTCAAATATCTGTCATCTCAGTGTCATCTCAAATCTCCATCATCTCAGTGTCATCTCAATGTGTCATCTCAAATCTCTGTCATCTCAATGTGTCATCTCAAATCTGTCATCTCAGAGTGCCATCTCAACGTGTCATCTCAAATCTCCGTCATCTCAGTGTGACATCTCAAAACTCTGTCTTTGTTAAGTTTTGTAAAGTCTTGTGTTTATTCACAAAAAAAAATACCAAAAGTTTTTTTCTAGGCGTTTCTCCATTACATACCTGACATGAGATTTTATAGCTTTCAGATAACGTTGGGGTCGATAGAGAGGCTATCACCTTAACCTGAACGTTACTGCTACAATCAGCAAGCTGCCCCAGATACTGCACTTCCTCAGTATTTGTTCCCTTATAGACCCATCCTTAAAAACATTACACGAAAGTGGATGTTTTCATCATTTAATATTATTCAGATTAAAACTTTAAATCAGAGAGAAAAGCAAGCACTATTGAAGGCCTGTGTCACAGGTTTAATATATTAATGTACACCAAAATCAAGAACTTCACTTATCACTAAAAACCCGAACTCAGAATTGCGGTGAACTTTTGAGCATCCACTGGCTCAAAGGAGGCCTGTAAGTGTGCGTCATCACTAGTAACAGCATCTTGGATTTAGTAAGTCACAGACACACATATAGTCAATATTGCCACCTATGCCAGGACCGCCTTATTGATAGGTTTCAGAACAACAATGTAACAACAAAATGTACACCTTGAAGACTGGGGGGAGTTTCAGCTATATTTCAAGTTTCATTGTACATTTGTTAAATGTACTGTACCCTTTACCAGTTAAGGCTATTCTTAGAAATGCACCATTACCACCTGGGAGCAAACTCTGTCTGCTTCCATTACAGAACAGTGCGACATATAGTTGCATAGATCCAAGTAACATCAATTTTGATTTTAAAAATCCAGCATCTCAATTAAAAAAATAGAGCATTGCATTGACGCAAGAAAGTGCAAGAAAAAAATACAGCAAGGTTACGATGGATTTGTCAGCAGGAGAAACAGTAAGATTGTACAGCAAACGAGACTGAAGTTATAACAGAGATACTGGAGTCATGTCAGCGGTCAGATAATGCCCAGTTTGTCCAGTGATGGTTAATGCTGTCAAAAATCAAGACAGCTGACTTGAAGAAAATGAGTGTCTTTGGTTTTCTGGAGGAGTTAAAGCTAGTTGATATATTTTGGGTTTTCTTTAAAGCCAAGTCAAGTCACCGTACAGCTGGCTTCACCAAAATGTTTCAACACTATGCTAGCGTCGCCAGCATGAGGCCAGCAGGACGTCACCCTCTGCTTTGTGGACTCAAGCCTCATGCTTGGCATTTTAGCCTCTTCCATCATTTTTGTCAGGATTACCATATTTAGACAAGAGGGTGGAGGGGAAGTGGACTGCCTGATTGACAGGTCAACCGTTATATTATATAATATTATGTTATATGGTTTAGACTACGGACTAAAAATTTAGACAATAAACTCTTCGGGAAAGTGCTTACTTGGGTAATGGATCAAGTGGTAATTTTCTCATCGTCCTTTATACACTTATATTTCCCCCTGCTCTTTTAGAGTCTATGAGTGCTAACAGCAGTTTGTTCCTCTCACGCTTTTACATAGACTCATCTCAAAGAAGTTGACAACCATGTTTGCTTTATGGTCTACAAGTGTGTGAGGAGGCCCAAATGCTCCTCCAACTATCTGGTAAAAAAATAGTATGTTGAAAAATATTATTACACATTCCAAAGCTTCTGAATCAAAACAAGGATTGCAGCAGATGGAAGATTTTCCATCCAGATAGTGAGAAGAGTTTTTGAGGATTCTGCAAATGCAAGGCTGAAACAAACCTCTGGGCTTTTCAAATACCATCAGCGAATTCTCTTTCATAACGTGAATTTTTGTTAACACTTGCAAGGAACAACTCTACAGTTGGTCCTTTCACTCATCTCTGAAGCGCAGTCGGTTGAAAGCCTCCTTGATCTCTTCGTTGGTCTCCGAACCCTTGCTGGTGCCAATTGGGAGAACCTTGCTCAACGGGACGTCCTGCTTCAGCTTCCGCTTGCGGAGCTCAACAGTGCCTTCAGCTCCCTCAGTTGTGGGACCGGTCAGCAGGATGTAGGCAGCATGGCGTCCACGCTCCAATAGTGTAGCTAAGATAGAAACACAAAGACGGTCTCATTTAATGCTGGCGTTTCAAAATTGCTCCAGATGCTTCAGTCAAATAAAAATAAAGCACCCTTAAATGTTACGATGTGGTCCATGACATTGGTTGACTCAAGGAGAACTTTAGAATGCAGCGGATGCAGCATGTAAGAGCGGCGGTCAACAGTTGATGGCACCTGGAGGAAGACATTTAAACCAGATGAGCATTTTGAGAATCTGGAAACATCCGCTGAGAAGCTGATGACATGCATCTTTTCATAAAGATGGTGTACATACAGAGGAATTGGTCTGCGAGAGCAACAATCCCCAAAACATGAAGACGGAGTAATAGTTGGTGGTGTGTATTGCAGCAGGACGGGGTGAGTTAGGACTGGCAAAAAGGGTGACTTCCCACAGCACACCACCAGACTTCCCATCAAGAATTATGACCTGAGTACAGGGCGAACACTGGTCAGTATCTCAAAAGGATCACTGGATGAAAAATCTAGTCACCCTAATCTCAACTTACTCTCCTGGTGTTGTTGCCCATGTCCTCCTCCACCACAACATCAAGTAGATCATCTTTGTTGAAGTGGCCAAAGGACGGCTCGCTGGATGAGTGAGACCACAAACAACAACAAATCATTCATGTTTCAGAAGAAGGAAAAATGTACCTTCAATATAAAACTAAAGGCAAATGTGTTACCGGAGGACCGAGCTGGTATTGAACTTCCAAAGTAGCTGCAAATTCTTTCCATCAATGACCGCCACCTCCTGTCCCGTCACGAGCGCCAGGTTGGAAGGCTCATCCGTCCCTCCTATTTTTACCACATGTCTCAGCGAGTCGGACCTACAAAGTAGAAATAAATCTGTTAAAGCCACAATGGTGAAACCTCAAATCTGTGCGGGTGAAGCTGTTTCTTACAGGTAAACTGGTAAAAGTCCAGTTGTGACACTGGCATTTCTCTCCCACTGTTTGTCCTTGGTGAAGGCCACCTCCATCCCCGATTTGGCTTTGGCAGCAATCCACCACAGCCCCAGTCCATACAAGCCTGTGTCTGGGGAATCACAAGAATACTGCTATCATACAGATGTAAATACCTACGCAACAGTTGTCCCACCACACGAAGCCACTGGGATGATCAAAATCAAGGTTGTTGTAATAAATCAGTGTATTTTACAGCTATGAAAACAAATATTTGTGACTGGTGTATGAGTGGACCGTGTTAGTCTTTGCTGAATGTGATCAGTTTGTCTCAGGAGAAGTCAGTGTTTTTGGATAGTAAAAGCCCATCTGCAAGTTTCTCTTGTGGTCCCAGTAACATTTGTTGAATCATTGCTACAACTGCCCTGCAACCTACGAATCCAGTAATGGACCCTCCAAAGTCAAATTTAGCTTCATTGAGGCTTTTGACCAATAGTCAGAGCAGAAAGACATGGAGTGATGGTGCTGCTGCATAGGCCTGATGTTCCTCCCTTGCTGCCGGTCCCTACTTCAGTTGCCGACAGACGGAGGGAAGTAGCAGCGAGGCAGCAGCAGAGCTCACCACCCACTTACCGGAGGCTGTAATGCTGGGCCTGATGGACAGGAACCTAAGAGCTGGGTCTGTGCAGATACTACTTTAATAAAATCACAGATTTTTCAAAGGGAGTCTGGACAAGAGGAATGACAACATTTATGTTTGAAATCATCTCAGGGAGGTTGGCAGGAGAGATGATCCCTAACCCTGATTTCCTACAAAATACTTTAAGTTTAAATAATTCAACAGAGTAAGCCTGGGTGATATGGACTAGAAATAAATTCTCAGATTTTTTCACAAAAAATTCGATTCACAATTTTTTACGATTTTTTTCCCCCCGTGGGTAAATGATTACACGGCAGTAAGCTGGTTTTTTTAGCGGGAATTTGTCGGTTATAGCGGTCTTGTTCCCCTCACTAAGAGCTGCATTTCTCCCCCTCGGCTGGATGCCTCTGTTTTAGATGCTGAAATAAGTTTGTTGTGCTGCTGCCTTTTGTTGCTTCTGACTGGGCTTCAGACAAACTTTGCACTGTGCAGTCACTTGTTCAACGTCTGTCACCACGAACCCAAACCAGTTCCAAACCACTGACGATACTACCCCTTTCTTATACCCCTTTCACACTGAAACATGCATGTCATAGCGGGTTTGTGTACCCGCGTTTGCTCGGCATTAGGGTGCATTCAAGCTTCCAGCAGACGCGGGTTTGAGCTCCCGCTGTGAGGGCTGCGTGCCTGTGTTTTTCTCTCTCGTACGTCATCGCTCTGAGAACATCATCATTACACAAAAAAGTGCGCCATGTCTTAAAATGCCGGTGATGTTCCCATAAATCACGGTGTCCCTTACGGTTCCAGAAATCTGCCACCAGATCTCCTCTTCACCGCGGATGATGAGCAGCTCGCGGACTTCACGATCTTGCCAGTGCGCCACCACGATCGATAAAAAGATGTGCGAGATTGCTATACAAGTTATTCATAAACGCGGTCACGCTTGCGCAGTTCACGTTAGGGTTCCCTGATTGGTGGGAGTTTGCCTTTTTCACACTGCAGGCGAGCCTGGCGGGAGCCAAGGTGAGCCGCTAAACACCCAGGTCGCTTGGAGCGTCAGTGGATGTGGGTCAAAATGCCAAGTTGACCCTTTTGGAGTGCCCAAACACTCATGTTCAACCAGATTTTTAGTGCAGTGTGAAAGGGGCTTTTGAAACAAACTGCTCGCTCTCGTTAGCCATGTTGCTGCTATGCGTGTGCAGGGAACAAGAGGGAGGGGTGAGGGGGGAAATCTATGGAAGCTCCTGGGGGACGAAAGGTGCGCCACAGCTAGAGGAGTAAAAACTCGAATTTTTTACTTTTTTAACTGTCCGCAACAAAAACTCGAATTAATCGATAAATCACCCAGGCCTACAACGGAGGACTTTTCAAAACATCAAGGGCTTCTGGAGAGCTCAGGAGCGTTTGGCCTGATAGTCTGGTCTGACAGCAAGAGTACATGAACCTGTGACTGTCTTGGCTTCTCTCAGGCACTGACCTTTTTGAAGCAGTAGATAGTGAGACCCTCCTGTGGTTCTATGGAGAAGGTGACCGGCGGTATCTTTGGAGGTCAAAACCACCGTGGATCCCATCTGGACACCCGTTTTCCCTGAGAGGAATGCCAGTTGAGTCTGTGGATGCGACCACAGGCATATTCAGAGGTGAATTTCATTTTACAGCTGCGTTTGCTCACTGCAGAAGTTTTAAACCAAAAAATAAATGTAGCAGTAACATATAATACCACTGATGTTTACCTGTGCGTTGTCAGATGCTACCAGAGCTATATCGCCAACTCTGTCCCCATCCAGATCTGGGACACTGAGCACAGGCACTTTGTTGTGCAGACCAGAAGGCTGCGACTGCTGCCACCTGACGGTGCCTGATGAAACACACAAACACACAGAGAGCCTCATCAGATCATTCATCAGCTTCATCAGAAGATTACTGAGAAGCTTTTCCTGGGCTTTTAACTACATGTATTCTAAAACAATGATGTTATGAATGTATGTGTAGATGTACAATGAGTCCCTAACCATTATATTTGTCCAGAGCTGACAGCTGGTCAGCATGGGACAGCAGGCAGTCCCATGTCCGACCTGTCTCCTTTTCTAGACCACACTGGGCCCAGTGATAATCGGGATTTAGCGGACGCTCCCAAAGGGTTTCTCCATCTGTCCCATCCACTGCTAACAAAAACATACATGGCGAGGGCAGACCTGCAACACACACAAAGGGAACGTGAATCAGCCTGTAAGGCAAACCATTTCATCCAGATGCTGTAAATTTAAAAAAATTGTTATACCTGCATCCTTGCATGTATTGTTCAGACTGCCTTCTGTGTCCTTAATGACAAACAGGACATCCATCACCTTGTCTTTGCTTGCATCTTCAATCGCTAGGAAGTCATAGGTTGCTGTAGCAGAAAAAGTGCAGTAATCAGTCCCATGTATATTATAATCCATGTATCTCGCAATAAAATCAGATAATGGCAGTACATACCCGCTCCAAAGAAAGTCCTGTTCCAGGAAGTTAGGTATTGTGGTCTGACAGGACAGGGGATTACAAAGGAGAAGGCAAAGACAATGGTGAGACAGAGAAACAAGGAGAAGAAGAAGACGGCCGTTCGCCAATGGGTCAGCTTAGTAATGCCCAACACTTCTTTACAACTCTTCCTCTTCTGCTCTGATGTTGCAGGGGCTGTTCCCATCTCTGTGCCGTCCCCTTCCCTCTTCAGAGGATCGCCCTCTGTGGCATGGTCAGCAGTCTCCATTACTTCCTTAATGCATAGCCAGCTCACAGATCTAACTGACAAATAATAACATGTTAAAAATTAGTGACTTACAGAAAATCACTAAGTCAGTAGCATGATCTGTTTACTTCTCTGACACACCTATGCAGCTACAGTGTACCACCAACTGTGTCCCAGTGAACTACAACCTTGTATGTCCAAGTAGCCAGCAGTAACAGACCACCTCGCTGGCATCCACAGATATAGTACACCCAAAATACTGAAGGCAGCAGTGTCTGTGAGTCCAGCTATTTCTGCAGCATCACCCTTTGTGAATCTGAGCCTATTCAGCCGTGCCAGCCCTGACTCCAGAGGTTTCTCAGTACAACAACAAACCGTCGCTAGCACACCCTGTTATTTGTTCTATTGCCACGGGCATGTTACTGCGCTAGGACACGGAGGAGGCGAGAGTTGTGTGATATAACTTGTGGTTTCCAATGTGTAACAAACACATTTGCTGACACACCAACTAACAAATAACTACGGCTAAACATAAGTGTTTTAGCTTATAAAAAAAGGTTTCTCACAGAAACGTTCGCGCATCGTCAATGTTAGCACGCTATGTTTGGGAAGTTTACGGTTTAAATCTTAGAAGTTGGCTAAATTGTTCAGTAAATGCTAGCCCTGACACCACAGTGAGAGGTGACGGTACCACAAAAAGTCCCGTCATTTTAGGTTCCCTAAAGAATTTACAATGACTTCGCAAATTTCTTACTTTTCTTACTGTCGGCTGTCGTTTTGGTTGGTCACTCGTGTTGCTGACTTCAGGTAGGCCTGACAGACACTAGTACAGGCTATAAACAAATCATAGGCAAGCCCTGGAAGGCGGACTCTTTTGCCCTCATCTATATCTGTCAGGTAGCATGTCCTGTCTGGCTACGATGACAGTGTTCAGACCAAAGTAAGTACCACAATACAAAACTTAACACTAACGTTTTGGAACAAAGACCCAAACGGAACATGTAGTTATGACCGCTTCCAGGAACAATTGGTGCCTGTCAAATTACGTTCAGGGTAAAACAGTCGATATTTAAATACCTCTCTTGAAAACCATTCTGATTGGATAATTCAGACTGATAGCCCGCCCTTTCAAATGAACTAAACGGAACTTTCAAACAACAGATTATGATGTCATTTCCGTCTTTTAAAGAAGACAGCCGAGAACCTCAGCGAGAGGCGATGCTTGGACAAATTAGAACTCAAGCATAACAAAATATTAAGAAACTGTTTTCCGTTGCTTATTTTTTAATAGCGCTATCACCGGAAGACCCACAATGTCGGCCCAAGCTCAAATGAGAGCTTTGCTCGACCAGCTAATGGGAACAGCGAGGGATGGTGAGTTGCCGTAGCATGCTAGCTGAATTAGCTAGCTAACCTTAGCCAAGATGGAGCCAGTGCTGAAGCTGGCTTGTGTTGTCGTGTGATGGACAGGCCTGCATGAATGGATGTAATTACTGCAGAGGGCTGTGTAAAATATAGTAACGTTGGAGTGAATTAACTTCTTGCGAATAGCTTAGGGATTTGATGTTTGTATCCATAGTGGTTAATTTTGACGTAAGAAGTCCAAAGTTTATTTACTACAGATGATGCGGAAACTACGCTAAATTTTTAGCTAACGCTAGCAGACACTACAGGGTATTGCAGTTAATGCTCCTGTTTGTTCTAAGGATACATGTCACCCTGCTTTTAGATAAAAAAACCCAACATTTTCTCGAATTAAACTGGCGATAATTCTACTATGCCTTATTAATTTAAATCATTTTAACACTGAAAGGCTATGCTGTGACGTAAGCCTAACGTCAGCATGAATTGGGTCCTCATTTCCTGGGATTGCCTAATACAAGTTTAATCAAGCGCATTTTATCCGTCAATGGTAAGCAAATGGCTGTATGTATCTATGCATGATTCATTATCAGTTATCATTTAGAAATTACAACCACTGCTAAGTTATTTGGATACAAACATTAAATCTTAAGTCAAGTCACATTGGGCCTAAAATGCTAGCTTATTGCTGCCCTGTCACCTCTTAAGTCAGAGGTTAATGCAGGCAGATGATTGAATTGCTAACCATAGTAGCCCTTTGGATGATACTTTAACAAATTGGTAAATCGATCTGTCCAGTGAGAGTGAATCTGTGTTGTGAGCTTGTGGGTGTATGTGTGATGAGATTGATATCAAATTCTTCCCATGCATATGTTGCATACAAACTGAACAATTGTGGCCCCTTTATTTTATTCATTAAGGTTCAGTGTATCTTTGCCAGCCTACATCTATCTGCAAAGGAGTTGCAGAAAAGCCTCATGTTCATCGAGCCGTGAGTCACACATAATTTTTAAAGCTGTTATGATGAATATCCAAACAATATGTTTGCCTTCCGGAAGTAATTGTAGCCTTTTTTTTTTTTTTTTTTTTTTAATTACACAAATGGGTAATCCTAAAATGGCACTACAAATACAATTTGGAGTAGTTCTATGCAGCTTGAGCTAAGACGTCTGGTCGCGCTGAAACCAAACGAGCAGTTCTCAGCTTTCCAGTTGACGTCTTGTTTCAGAAGGCAATATTCAAAGGAGACAAAACCTTTGCACACATCATTTACAATCTGACTTGTGTATGACTCCCAACTTCTTACTACAGGTATGGGCAAGAAAACTGTTCCCATTTATACTTTTCTACAGCGGGTTTAAAATTCTGCAGCTGAGGGCTTGAAGATGCAGAAGGGTACAGTATGTGGTGCAGATCGCAGTGTGTATAAACTCAATTTTTTTCCTTGGTTTTCATTTATGTTTCTGACTTTGTTTCAATGTGTCAAAACTGTAAATGCTTGGCTGGAACAATTGTCTGGAAGTATTTATCTATTTAACATGTTCCTATTAACAGTTTTCTGTACAGTCAAAGTTTAAACTTTTGTGTTGACATGTAATTTGAGATTTACACAATTAAGGCCCCCTTTTTTTTCTTTTTTCTTTTTTTATACAAATGGCCCTTTACCATGTGCCATGCACTGATAGAATGAACAAGCTTAATCTCATGCTCCACAGTTACAGAGCTGACATTGAGCTTTTATCACAAGCTAAACTAAGTGTTGAGGATCTAATAATGTCACAGTCTGACTGAGGCTTGGGTAAGTTCAACACCAAGAATACAAGAAATCTCGACTTCATGCAGAGGCACCTGTAACTTCAGCTGTGTTGACACATCTAACAGAGGCACAGTTTCTCCATTTGAAGTTCGTACTCCACTTAAATGAAGCACAGAAATCCCCTGATGTTCAAAAAAAATCTTGCAATACTATTTTTACTCATTTAGCTGGGCTCAGATTGTTTGAGTACAATTACTGTCACGTGTCTGACCCATTAATGTAGTGCAGTTACATTTTGAAACTGATACCCCGTCCGCGCTAACAAAAATGCGAGATCTATCTCATTGGTTGTTTGTTGGATTGTTTCAGGCGATGAGACACGGCAAAGGGTGAAGTTCACGGACGAGCGAGTCTGCAAAAGTCACCTTCTCAACTGCTGTCCACATGACATCCTGTCTGGAACTGTAAGTAATTGTCCTCAATCCTTTTGATATCATCATCATTCATATTGGACTTAAGAGGTTGGATCATATCTGCTTGTGTTTTTGTGACAGCGTATGGACCTTGGAGAGTGCACGAAGATCCACGACCTAGCACTGCGAGCGGATTATGAAATTGCCTCCAAGGAGAGAGACCTGTTTTTTGAACTTGATGTGAGTGGTGATAAAAAAAAGAAGTAATACAGTTGTGATACAGTCATACAGAGGCTAACTGTAGTTGTAGCACGAGAACAATACAGCAATTGAAGTGCTCTGATGTGTTGGATGAAAGCAGAGTTAACAGTGAACTCTACCACCTGAGAGTCATGCTTGCGTTTGTTTTTGCCAATTACAGCTAGCCAAAGTTTTTTTTGGAATATTGATGTTTTATTAATAATGTCCTTCCAAAGGCTGTGGATCACCTGGAGTCATTCATTGCCGACTGTGACCGAAGGACAGAATTAGCTAAGAAGCGTCTGGCTGAAACTCAAGAAGAAATCAGTGCTGAGGTGGCAGCAAAGGTGAGTGGAAGGATATCTCTTACGTTGCGTGCTAGCAGCTATAACTAACTGTTGGCTGAGATGTGAATGTCAACTGTTTGTGTTTGGACTGTCTTACAGGCAGAGAAGGTCCATGAGCTGAATGAGGAAATTGGGAAGCTGCTGGCCAAGGCTGAGCAGCTTGGAGCAGAGGGAAATGTGGATGAAGCCCAGAAGGTCCTCCAGGAAGTGGAGAAGGTCCGCACCAGGAAGAAGGATGCGGAGGTGAGGAGGAACTACTTGATAAGTGTTGTTGCTTTTTAATTGTAATTTTTCCATCATCTGATCCTTTGATCTTGTCATGTTCCTTAGGAAGAATACAGAAACTCGATGCCCGCCTCCAGCTTCCAGCAGCAGAAGCTGCGGGTGTGTGAGGTGTGCTCTGCCTACCTGGGTCTCCATGACAACGACCGTCGTTTAGCTGATCATTTTGGTGGGAAGCTTCATCTGGGCTTCATCCAGATCAGAGAGAAACTGGACCAACTAAAGGTGAGGAAACTTGCCACATACACTCTAAACTCACTATAACATTACTTAATGGAAGAGGAGCATGCCAAAAAGGCTCAAGGTTGTCTGTGATACCATAGCAACAAAGTTATATCTGTAATGATGAAGCTGAGTGGGCTTCAATACAGTGTACCCTATACAATTGATGTTCTCCTTGCTCTGACATTGGCTGTCATAGCAACTGCCTTGAGGGTTGAGTTAAATCAGATTTCCTCATATTGTGTTTTCATGTGGTCAGAAAACTGTGGTGGACAAGCAGGAGAAAAGGAACCAGGAGCGTTTAAAGAGACGAGAAGAGAGGGAGAAGGAGGAACGGATGAAGAGGAGGTGAGTGCAAAATTTAAAATCCTGGTGGCAGCTGTTTTTTGTTTTGTTTTCTGTTATCATTATTTTTATTGTTATTAATAATTAATGTGATCCATTTATTTTCCAGGACTAGATCAAGGAGCAGAGAGCACAGAAGGTAAAGAAGTTTGCTTCTTCATCTTTATAGACGTGTATTTGGAATTCTTTTAATTTACTAAGTTGTGTTCACATTTACCACCTTAGATAAAACAGTCTTGTTTGTTCTTCTTATCAGGTCTCGTTCTCGTGATCGAAGAAGGAGGCGCTCCCGCTCCACATCACGAGACAGGCGTCGCTCCCGCTCGCGCTCCAGGGAGAGGAGGAGGCGACATCGCAGCCGGTCCCGCTCCCGCAGCCGAGGCCACCGTCACAGCCACGAGCAGAGCTCCAGACACAAGTATGAGCAATACATTTTCCAGATAATTATGTCAAGATGACTTTTTCCAGGCAAATTTCACAGAGAATGTAGCAGATGGACGTAATGGTGAATCGTATCTGCTTACCATTGCACCATGTTCGCTTTCTTAGGACTGATGAGATTCTGACAGTGAAGGTGCTGTTTGGGACACCATGGAACAGGTTTATCATAAATAAATCCTATTTAATTAAGATAATTGAAAAGGAAGTACGCCCAAGGTCAAGTTTCCTCAGAGGACTCAACAAATACTTTAGTAATGCTTTGTCTAGTATTTTATTTTTTCCAGCACAGATACCGGTGCAACTTTGACCGCACTTAATAGCCTGTAATTACGTCTGAACAAAGGCAGCTGGAATGTGTCTATATTGAGCTGAAATGCAATTCAGGCAAGATCAAAACAAACGTGCAAGTGCCTTCACATCTGAGCGTTGCGTGTTAAATGAACCGCTGTGTCCTATTACCTTGAATTCAAAATAGAACCCTTCAGTCCCATTATGACATAATAACATACAATTGTCTTTGTTGTGTTTTCAATTAGGTCATCCAGAGACCGAGAGCACTCTTCCAGAGACAAGTCGCGGGAACGAGAGCGCGACAGGAGGGATGGTATGAACGGTAGGTCCGATTCCCGCCGAGCAGACGACAGAGACATGGGGGACCTCTGAAGACCAAACTCCATCCACCACAACACACAACCTCCCGTCTCTCTCTCTCTCTCACCTGTTCGTCCATTTATACCAACCCAATGTTCTTCGTAGTCCTTGCCTCGACCCATTTTGCGCTCCTGCCTGGCTACTTTCTTTGCTTTTCCAGTCATTGAAGCTGACCCAGAGTGTACTCAGACCTAAAATATTGTATGGCATCACCTTTTCTAGCATCCAGATACATCACATTGCATTTATATGGGAGCGTTAGTTATTGATCAGTAGTGGTGTGTATTGCCATACCTACAACTGTAATATGGTGGCTGTTAATATCCAGTATGTCATCTTAGGTCATGTCGTATGTCCTCAAACTACCCAACAATAGAACCAGCAAACACACATTGGTAAATGTAAATGATGGTGATGCCCTGTTGAAGTTTTAGGGAACTTTCAAATTCAAATGCAAAAGGTATTAAAGTTGTTAGTGTAAGTATGTTCCGTCTCAACATGTCCTGTTTTCAAATGTTTTTGTTTTTACTACTAATCAAGTTTGGATTTTATGCTGCCAGAAGGGAAGGAATGTGGCCGAGATTTTGTCCAGTATCAATAAAATGCTTGTTCAAATGGTTGTTGAATCGGTGGCAAGTCACTTGTTTTATAATTTGTCTCTATCAGTTTATTTAACATAACGAAAATAAATTGTATCTTTTGAGTTTAGTGTTGGCATGTGAAGCAGTAGGTGAAGAAATGATACGTTCAATATGAAAACTGTACACATCTTTTTATTACCTTCTTTGACCCAATTTGGACTCTTTTTTTTTTTTCGATCACTTTATAATTAAATGCAAACAGGTGTTAATGGATGCATTGCTTTATCTAATGTGTGAGGTCATCTGTTTATGTTGTGGGAGTTTCTTAAAAATTCTCAATTAAAAAAAATCTCATTTAATATTTATTGTGTGTTGTCGTTCTTGGTCGTCATGGTGAAGACATGCTAATCACAGTTGAGCTATTAAACTATCACAGAAAAATATAAACACAGTTCATTTAAGTTAGTCCAGGTGGAAATAAGAATAATAAGTAAATGTAACTTGATTACAATTTACCCTCTTGCATTAAATGCATAGTTCAAATTTTCTGCCAGAGACTGCTTTTTGATTCTGCATGATGCTTTTAGCAATGCTCGCTGGCGGTTACACATTCATTCTTGTAAATTGATAATTCTAGAGTCCACTCCGCCGCGTCTCACAACGTGCTGCTCTCCAGTTTCAGATCAACCTTCATTTTCTGTTTCTCCATGACAGCCTCCAGCTCTGTAGCCCGCCGAGCGTCCTGTCGGAACGAAGTAGAACAGATGATCAGACGTGTGTCTTGGTACCTAATTGGTGTGTACCCGATCGCAAGGTTCCCCGCTATGTACCTCTAGTAGTGCCCTCTGCACAGCCAGTTGGCTGTACACTCTGGTGCCCTCATCTGGAATCACAGCTCGTAGCTCGTCCTTGTTGAGGGAGAAGAGCTGTGCGCCGTTTAACACTCCCAGACACGACACCGTCCTGAGAAACATGAAACAAAGGTGATGGTGAAGAATCTGGCAGAGCTTCTGTCTGTATTTTTTATTTCATCCCCCTGAGTACTTTGAAGCGGAGTTCAGAGAAATTTAATTGAACAAACCTCCAGTGTTTGACCTGTAAACAGTCAATCAGATGTGTGTTCAGTCACTCACGGTTCACTGAAGCCTTTCCCTCTGAGCCACTCGGCCACTTCCTCTGGAGGAGAGTGATAGTCCAGAGGAACGGAAGTCTCTGAAGCGCGAGGGATGACCAGAGGCTTGTTCAAGTTGGCCTTTCCATTGGCCAGCCTCTGAAGCAGCTCATCATTCACCATCACCACTGAGACGAAACAGTCCAATTTAACACAATTTTATGTATTAGATAAAACCATGAATTACGAATGAATGTGTATCTTTTCTTCCTAGTCATTTTTCTTCCTAGTCATTTCGAGTTTTAATCCAGTCAGACATTTCTGTAGTGTGATTTTCTTGTTAAATCTGAAACCACCTCCCCTGGAGCATGGCAGCCTCGCCGTAGTGATCGACCGTAATCGTCCGCCTCTATTTTCAGGAACTCTTTAAATGTGGAACTTTACAAATTTGTGAATGATGGGTGAACTCCCAGTTAAGTAATGCTGAGTTAAATGTTAGGTGGTGCTTCGTTTACCATTTATTCATGAATCTAGTCATCATTTATAAATGTGTTAAGTACTATTTTATTCAACTAAGCATGACTGTTATAAAGGTACTGTTGTTGTAAAGTGACACCATACTTTCTTTGCAGTGTTTGCAATTACACTGAAGTTTGTGCTCGAGATGTTTCGGTACTTCTGTTATCACTGTCCATCCCTTACTTGTGTTTTTAATCTCTGACTCACACAGCAATTTTGGTGGAATGGTGAAGATAATCCCTCCCTTAAGTCAAACCACCTTATCACATCACTGACGTCACCCACCCACTTACAGCAGAATGTCACAGTGTTGATGATAAAAGGGATATTTAAAACATTTGAGCTCTGATTTGATGTTATTGATAAACTCAGGATGAATAATCCAGCGTAAGGAACTACATTTGGTTCACACAGCATCATAGCAGGCGGCGCCTCAACACTCGTTCTCCACCGTAATACTTTTTGAGTGAAATTAATTTTCCCAAAACGTACAAATATCGCAATAAATTCCTTATCAATATCGGTGATATTGATAGTCATCCAGTGAAATATTGAAGTACCTTTATCGTTGTCCTCTGCGGGAGGCCCGTGCTGGTTGTAGGACTGTAAGCTGCGTGGGTGTTTGGGCGAAGGGGTGTGGGGCTGAGCGGAAGGGCTGGGTGCGATGGGAGGTGGAACTGGAGCCTGCAGGAATGTGGAGTGAAGAGCAAAGTCAACAGGAATTTACTCAGGTGTGTTCGGGTGAGAGCGTACCTCTGTGCTTGTACAATGCATGAGTGCATCTTACGCTGGGAGGCTTGTTGGTGACAGGGCTCTCTATGTGAGCTACAGGCTCCAGGATGTTGAAGGGAACAAAGCCGATCTGGTCGTAGCGATTACGACACTTCCACCAGCGTTTGGATGACTCAATGACCTGTCATAAGACATGGTGGTTGCTGCCAGTGAGTATGCGTCGATGACATGCCAAGAATTTCACCTAAGAATAGCACTACAGCTGCTATTACTCATGAACCCAAACTCAGCATAAACACCCAATATGCACGCTACACTTCTAGTATTTTTAAACTAATCACCGCCGAACAAAGAGGCCAGTCTAGTTCATGTTTAACTACGTATCTCAGTACCTCTAGTGTTTCCCCCTGTTGCACTGAGAGCTCGCTGCTGTTCCTGGCTATGAAGTCATAACTGCAACTGTATTGTCTCTCAGGATCCGGCAGAAACGCTTTGTCATCTCTGTGAGGAAAAGAGAGTCAGATGCTGTTATGAAGAGAAGAATCAGTCAGTCGGTCGGTATTGGCTGATTTTGATTGGTTTCTTCAGAGGCGACTTACGTTTCATCGCTGTTGTGAAAATAAGGGGGGGCTACCGGCTGGGGGAGCTGTTGCTGTTGTGGGTGACCAGATGGACATAGATTAATGAATAGGCGCGCGCGCGCACACACACACACACACACACACACACACACACACACACACACACAAGCAGGGGAACTTTGCCAGTTTGACACTTCAATCTTCCAGGACTTAGCTTAAAAACAAAAACACCAGTTAAAGGCTATTACGCCCTGTTCACTGTAGCCAATGTGACACATCAATAAATGCAGGTCTGATTAAAAGTTTATTATAGTCCTGTTAGCAAATGTCTTTACACCATGTTCAGATGCTAAAGTACTTTGTATCATATCAAGGGTGAGAAAGGGTGACAATGATCAAAATGCCTGTTTAACCCATCCTCACAACCGCAAATTTCATTTAATGTGTGATTTTTTTTTTTTTGACAGATTCCCAAAAAATGTTGGTGCAATTTTCAAAGCAAAAAAAACAACAACTCAACATTTTTTTCCATGACCCTTTAAGTGACAGGAGTAATCTCCAACTGCCACAAAGACTGTGTTATCAAGTGAGAGCAGGATTTTCAAGATGCAAACTAAAAAGGGGACATTTTAGCTCACAGCGATTGCAATATTCTCTAGACCACAGACAAATCATTTTTACCATTGCATTAAGTGGAGTCTCCTTTCTTTCACAACATAAAACATTCAGTAATGGCAGTTACGCCTTTGTGTAATACACGGAAGTTTTAAAGGTGCCTTTTCGCCTAATCCTGGTGCAAATCCAAGCAGTTAGAATGATCTTTAACTGCAGTTGGAGCCTCTCAGCTGATCCGGATCAGCTGATCAGGCTGCTTCGCCGAGGTTTGCGGTGTTTACCAAACACTTAGCTGACATTTCTGTCGATCTAACTTCTGAACTTTTGAACTCGTGTTGTCAGTTTGAGTGATGGGCTTCCTCTCATGTTCATCTCAATGGTGGGACCAGTCAGATCTGTGTAGGAAGACACTGCTGATACTCTCATCTGTATAACCCACTCAAACGTATATGTATGTTCATCAGATAATGGGGCAGGATGTGTGAATCTTCATTAGAATACATCTGAGCGTTCCAGATGAAAATATTAGCCACGATTGTATGAAAACGGGAGATCTTGCTGGCCAAACACACCAGACGGCTTTCCAGCCTCCCTTGATAATACACCGCAACAAGAGCTGAGGCTAATCTGAAGGGACAGAGGAGCTGGTGTTTATCACAATTGTGATCACGCTCAACCCCTGTGTTGTATTTGTACACACTCATATTTTGAGTGCTCTTCTATTGCTCACATGTTCCACCCATATCATACACAGGTATTCTGTACCTCTTGCTTTACTTGGAGGGCTTCATGTTTGTGTTGTGACTCGACTGGATCCTCCCAAACCTGCCCGTCTACCCTCACCGCTTCCGGCTTCCAGCTGTCCAAGAACACAGGAGTGTAAGCAGCCACAGGTCCTCTGAGCTGAGAACTGAGAGAGCAGGAAACAAATATAAAGTCGTTTAATGAAAAAGAAATAAATTATTTATACAATATATACAATAACCCTCCACAAAAAACAGTTACTGAGTTCATTTTCCCAGCGGCCAACTGAACACAAGCAGTGTGTGATGCTGGGTACTGACCGAGGGAGTGTCCAGTTGGGACCCAGTGACGCCCACAGTTGTCGCTCATCCTCACGCAGGTTGTCTTGTAGCAAGGACACAGCTGAGTTGGTGAGGGCGGGACTGACCACCGAGGCTCCAAGAGCTGGTCCCCCTGTTGTTTTAACCATCTGCACAGGCCCAGATAAGACAAAACTAGCGGTCACACTCCCCGCCCGCCTTCTATAGACAAGATAACTAACATTTGACACGAGTGGACACGTAAATGTTAATCATTCCTTCATCCGATTCAGTTGCACATTAAAGACTAAAAAAAAAAACAAGCTGAGCACAACTTTTATTAGAGGGGCACATAAAAGCACATACGCACACACGCACGCACACACACACACACACACACACACACAAATATAAGAGGCTTCTCAACACTCAGTATGTCTGCCATTTTCTAGGCTAGCCAGTATAAACCAGTATAAACAAATCAAACACACCCATTCCATCTCAGGGTGTTTTTTTTTGTTGTTTTTTTTGTGGTGACGTAGTCAAATCTAAAATGTCAAAGCTGAAACATAATTCCGAGCAGCAGCGGGGGAAAGCAGCCTATTTCTACAGACTGCAGCTGAGTTTCAGCTGAATGTCTGAACCAAGAAAGCGTTCTCCCATACGCACACTTCCACGCAAACCAGATAAACTAAATACCGCATTTATCAAACACACGAGGCTATCGCACAGGGAACTGCCTTCTGTAAACACTGGATGGAATGTGAATTCCCTGACAACATTGCTGAACGGTACTTTCTTATTTTTACGTGACACGGGAGAGATATTTAAAGGAAATCACATCCTAATCTTGCGGCCTCAGTTTGCCACATTAGTGACAACGGATGTCTCCCTTTTAACTGAAACTGGTGGAGACGTTACAAAAGCCTCACTCACAATGTCCAGAGGTTTGAATACATGATGGACGAGATCTTCTGATGAAGGATTGGCGATGGTTGATTTCAGACGGGCCTGTGAAGAAATATATGGAGGAATTTAATGGGAGACCACAGCAGGATAAGAAATACAAAAAAGAAAGGTGACCTGACTGAATACAGACCAGCAGGCTGAAGCAATATTTGAATTTTTGGAAGATATCAACAAATTCCTCCTCTGGCGGAGGGCGGGACTTCACAGTGAGTAAATCCTCTGTTGGTAACGATACAGACGCAGGTTTGTTCAAATTTGGGGTTATTTTTTGCAAGTGTCACCCACAAAAATAGATATATCTCTACCTTCAGCGCTTTGCTTTTTGCTTTTCTTCTTTTTCTTCTTCCTCTGGTTCAGCACAGTTGCAGCCTCCGCCGTCTGCTGCAGCTTGGACATGAAGGTTTCAATGTCGTCAAAACAGTGATTGAGGATGGCCTGAGGAAGCGGAAACCAGTTTGTTAGATTCTTCGGGTGTGATTTACAACCGAAGGTGACTGAAGGAGATGATTGACAAGGAGGCCTACCACTTCTCTCTCTGCTCGCAGGAAAGAGATATCGGCTCCCCCATTTGCTGCTTTTACAGAGAAGAGAAGATTCAGTCCATCTGTTTTCATTTTCCTTCTACCCTTAAAAACACCCCCCTCACACACAAACACAATGCAACATTGACGCTCCTGAGAGCCTGTAACCTTAAATTCAACACATCTTTCCCAAATAGTCAAATTCTTTTTAGAAAAATAAATACTTCTTCTCACCTCTGAGTCCAGGGTAAGGTGGAGGGTTGGATGGAGGGGGATTTGGAGCATGTGGGATCGGGGGGCTTGGAATATCATAGGGGTCGATCATCTCTGCCCCACTTTGTGGAAGCCTAAACGGCATGAGAAAAGTTTTCTCTCACTATTTTGTTAAAGTTTTACTGCTGATAACTTCCATGCTGATGATGGAAGCAGTCAATAACTCTGTCACAGGCTCCACCCTGCATAGGATGAGTTCTAAAACCCACATTTGACTGTCAGACAGGCTCATCCTCATTCTGGCCACAACCTTGGAGACTGATTACAACAACAGGAGGACATCTTGGAGCAGTGATTCCTATCAGACAGTGAAATAGAATATCATTTGACACTGCTAGATCTGCTGATATTGCTTTTAGTACAAGTACCGTAAGCAAAATGTACTTTATCACAAGTTAAAACACTCATTATGCAAAATGTCTTAATCCAGGGCATTAGATCTCTGAGTTTACGCAGGAACCCTCCAGCCAAAGTGTCTGAACTTGGTGAGGAGAAGATTCAGTCAGTCTGAGGATGTGGGCAGAGACAGAACTCAGTTCATCTACGGGCAGCAAAAAAACCTGCAACTTTTCACACTGAGTTCCGCTGAGGTTGTTCTGGCAGAGATACCCCCGCTATAATTTACCATATTTATTCCTTACTTCATTCGCATGCACATAGGAGCAGCGTTTTAATAGAGCTCGTTTCAATATGATACCCTTGAACAATTTTATCAATATACAAGGAACCAATCATGTATTTGACTCGAGAAATATTTATTCGGAAGGCTTTATATCTTGGGGGACGGCGTGGCTCGGGAGGAGAGTGGCCGCCTAGCAACTGAAGGGTCGCCGGTTCGATCCTCACTTCCCCCGGTGACCATGTTGAAGTATCCTTGAGCAAGATACTGAACCCCTAATTGCTCCTGATGGCCCTGCGACGACTGGCAACCCGTCCAGGGTGAACCCCGCCTCTAACCCAATGTCAGCTGGGCCACTGGGTGTCAGCCACCCCCCCCCCCCCCCCCACAACCCTTCACGGATAAGCGGTATAGAAAACGGATGGACGGATGGGTTTTATATCTGCACGCATCAGCAAACATGCCAGTTACCAATCCCAATATTAATATCTTTGTTAGTGTAGAGGATTAAATCCGCCGACTGATCCGTCGTTCCTGTTCTGCAGCCCTTATTCCCCTATGACAGCATAGTAAACAGCCTGACTGTGCTTACTCATGATTCATGTGTGTATCACACTCAACGTTCAATTAAGATTCTCCCTCCAACCAACACCAGTTTTCAATTGAAGCCATGCAAAGAAAGAATCTGTTTAAGTCAACGCTGGCCTCACCGTCTGTTTTACCACATTAGTCCGTCCTTCAAGAGTCCTTTAAAAAAAATCTCAAGGCAGGTAACCCATGCATCGCTCCGCTCAACTCTGGGCTCTCTGTCACAATGGCCTTGTTATCTCTGTTACACCTTCTCAAGTTATGTACAAACAGGTAAAACTGGTCTCTCTCTCTCTCTCTCTCTCTCTCAGTCTGTCTTTCTGTCTCAGTCTCTCTCTTTCTCTCAAGTGTTTACACTGTCCTCCCTCTCTCTCTCTCTCTCTCTCTCTCTCTCTCTCTCACACACACACACACACACACACATTCTTGTACTTATATCTTTGTGAGAACTTTCATTGACCTTATACATTCCCTAGCCCCTCACCCTAACCCTAACCATCTCAACTGACTGCCCGACCCTAACCTTGACCCTCAACCTAACCAGAACCTGATTCTAACCTCGACCCTAAAACCAAGTCTAGACCCTCAAACGGCCCTTTGAAGGTGTGAGGACCGGCTAAAATGTCCTCACTTTCCAAAAATGTCCTCACTCTCTCGGTTAAATACACACTCTAGTCCTCAATATGTAGCAAGTACAAGAACACACACACACACACACACAGGTGTCACCCTGGTCTTTGATGTAGTGGAAAATAAAACATAATGGGAGACAGTTTCATGGGAGACGGGTCTGAGCTGCCTTTGGTCTCCTGCCTTCGCTTTTGTCTCTCTAACAACAAAGTGGAACATTAAAGCAAAGATACAAACCTTCTTCCTTCCATGATGAGACAACGCAATGTCAAAATTCATCACAACCGTTTGATGTTTTTCCCTCACAGATCTCTACAAGCAAACTTGAGAAAAACAACAACCAAAAAAACGTAACTTTGACTGTACCTGAGTGGATCAAGAAATGTCTTTGGCCTGTTGGTGGAAGAAACCGCCCGCACAATGTTGTCACAGATGTGCTCTGCCTGTGAGAATAAGAATCACAAAGTGGCATCACTTGTAGAACCACCGCAACCAGAGTGACACATTCCCTCTGAGTCAGGCAGGGCAGCTGCTCAGGTGCTATGACGTACCTTCACAGCCTCACAGCTGAAGAAGAGAATATCCGGCTTCTTCTGACTAGTGCTTTGGCAGACGAGCAGGAGGAGGGATGGAAAGCGTTTCTCTGTGTCGATGGATTCGCAGCGGTAGATGGAACTGAAGGAGTAGTTCTCGAGCTCGTCCTGTATTAGCAGATGATTCTTCAAACCACAAGCCAAGCTGTTCTCTCACCTCTTTGAATCACCGATCATCTCTTCTCACCTGGCTCTGTACGTCTCGGAGATAAATGGACTTCGCTCCAACATCCAGCAGCATCTGCTGACTCCACAGTTTTTTGTTTTGAGCCAGGTGGGAGAGGCGTGTCTGAGCCTCCTCTACACTCTCCACATCCCCACCCTGGAGCGAGAACGTTATCAGATGCTGTAAACACACACGGGGAGGGAAGAAGAGAAATGCACCTTAAAACACGCCATCTCCGGGGAAGTGGGCTGAGTTGAGGCGAGGCAGATAAGACTTACATTAACGAGATATCGCGAGAAGTTCGTCATCCCTCGATCACCGAGATGTGTCTGTTAGAGAAGTCGTCAGGGAAACAGGTTTCAGAAAACTCTGAGGTGGAGTTATAAAGGGTGTTGCCAGGTCACCTTTGACACACTAATAGGCTCATGTTTCTTTAAGGTTTGCCGCCACTCTTTCCCACACCAACAAGTAAAGAAACACGATTCAAATGTTCCCTTCCTCTATGTCCGTCTGTAAGAGCTGTCATCCATGTCTGGTTCAGTAACCTGGGATCTCACTGTGTGAGGGAGCAACCAAACCAGTCCAACAACAAGAAACTGTATCTCACCAGTCAATCAATTTTCTCCTCAGAGACCATCAGTACTGAAACCACTGGTATCATCAGCTCAGTCAGTAGCACTCACACCACCTTAACAGGTTTCAAGCAGCACTTTTGTATCCGTTTCATTTTTTTTTTGGATAGTCAAGTCAAAGTAGTGGAGTTGGAGGAGGATACGCAATTTCAAAATAAAAGTCAAGTGTATTTTTAGTCATGAGAATAAGCAGGAAGTTGCGCGAACTATTCGTTTTCATCAACTTGGCTGGATTTTAATCACCAGCGTAGTTGAAACTTCATGTTTCTACAAAAGAAAAAAAGGACCAAGACCTTCTCAGATACCGAAAAACATCGCAACTGTGAGCATTCAAGATTATTAAAGTGTTATAAATTATTGACAGTATTTCACCTCAATTCTTGGAAATAGAAGTCTTTTGTACATTCATCTTTTTTTTCTATATTTTATCCTGCATCTGTCTTTTTTGGTACATAGGAGAGAACATGACACAGTTTAACTGAGTGTATGAGAGGTTTAATTTCAGTTAATCCACCGTCACTCGGAATGTAACTTTAACAACGCTACAAATAATTGCATTGTTAAAGATTAATTTAAATTCACATTCTGTGGAGTTTAAATTAAATTCCAAGGCTGGTCATTATTTAATCTCCAATAATTATGAATATTAATCCAAAATAATATTAACAAATATGAAAATCAACTTACCCTGATTATCAGGCTTTCAGTATTTTAATACTTCTTGTGAGTTTCTATTTAATGCCGACAATCGAATCTCTCCGCTGCCACCTTTCTCAGTCTTTATTGCCCTCTCTCACACAGCGGAGGTTTGTGTGTGTTTCACCTTGCGCAGCCCCGCCCAGTCTTCCTCTCCACTTTAGAAGTTAAAATATTTACTTTCTCCTTCTCTTTTCAGAACACCCCCACCAGCCCCCCCCCCCCCCCCCCCCACACACACACACACGCACGCACGCACGCAAGAAAGAGGGCATATGAGGGGGCGCAACTATCAGAAGACCCTCTATGAGGTTGGCATTAAAACCGTTTTTTTGGCCCCCCCTCTCTCTCTCTATATACACACACACACACATATATGTGTATATATATATGCAAGGTACAGATGGAGTTGACTATAAAAAAGGATATCACATTTCATAATAGCTGTTAATTGGAGGTTGACAAGCCTCCCTCTCCTGCACCAATGGAGACAAGTAGAGGGCGGAGTCACGTAGTAAAGCTGCCAGCGACGGTCGCGCTTCGCTCCCGTGTCAAGACTCTTAGATAACTGTAACAGTAAAGTCGTCAATCTGACACAAGGTATTTATCACTTTTAAAATATACTCACCTCGTTTTATCCAGGAGAAGGTTATCTGACAAGCTTGCAGCAAGAGTAGATTTGATTATTTTTGTTTGTCTTTAAAACAGGCTTACGTGGCAGACAACGTGTATGAGCGTGTGTGAGTGTGTGTGCGCGCGCGCGCGCGTGTGTGTGTTTGAGAGAGAAAGTGAAACGATGTAGTTTTGCGCTGGAGAAATGTTTTTTTTTACCTTTCTAGGTTGGTGAGACTTCATTAGATTGATAATACTGTAATTATAATGTGGTTTTTGTTGTTATTGTTTATTTGGCATCTATTTATTCCCGTTATACTGCATGGGAAAAACTTGACTTTACTCAAACCAGCTGGAGGGAAACACGCGAGTTTGATTGCGATTGCAACAGCTTCGTGTTACTCATAAATGAAAAAGTAAAAAAAAATTAAACAAAATATCAACAACGTATAATTTGACCATGAAAATTCCCGCCAACCTTAATATTTACCGTAATGCCTCTCTTGTTAAAGGAAGCCCCGCTACATGGTCATAAATAACAAATCAGTGTTGTGCTCAGATTTGATTGAACTTCAGTTTGTCATCCGGAGTGGCGAAGTTGGTGAAGTAAATCAGACAATTGATGATGACACGATGTTGCGTTCACTGATCCTGGTAGTGGGTCTCAGAGCGTGCGCTAATAAAAAGCAATTCTTTGTGTAGAATTCACTTAGTATTAGGACTCCTGCTTCGACCATCTGTATATGTATATTTATATGTATATTTATATGGAAAACTGTTGACTTGATTCCTGTAGATCGATGACGCGTCCTCTGTTGGCATGTGGTCAGGTAGAAGCTTTGATGCCAAACTACCGGAACAGATACGTCATGACATCCCAAGTATTATTTCCAACTTTAGTTTCTTGCCAAATTGAAGTACCAGCTTGATCGCAACATAACGATTGGCCTTTCTTATTTCAAATGCACTCTGATGCGTTTAACATGAGGGACATTACATCTTGGCGCTATTACTGGCAACAACAGTGACAGTGCTGCATCACCGCCACTGCTGTGATGCTTCGTGTGCTCCGAAGGCTCATATTTCCTACATCCCCGATGATCAGTGGACGCAGCACCAAGAGCAGGCGCGGTCTATTGTGCTGACATGTGGTAGGGGAAGCCTGCTACTATAAACCGAGCTATTAGTCTGCTTTAGTTTTATGTCTAATTAGCAGCGCCATAATATCCAGTGACTAAAGTTGTTGTAAAACAATAGATTAAAAACAATTTAGCTCGTGCAACGCGATTCTTATCAGGGGTGCGGGTAACCGCACGTGCTGGTGAGGAATTAAGGATTATCGTCTCGGCGTGGTTCTCCCGGCTCCAGCATTTCTTCTACCTCCTTGTTGACGACCTCTGCTGCCAGACAGGTCAGTTCGGAGTGTGCTACTTTGACTGGTGGAGAGATACAGACACGTGGTCGGTGATGCTCGACCGACTCTTCCTCGTCGGTGCTCACTGGTTGGTGTAAAACCGCGCAATTACGCTGCCTTTAAAATATACTATGGAGGTTACTACGTGGATGTAGCAGCTCATACGTAGCCGTGTGTGCCACAGTACACGATGTAGTGAACAAGACCTCCTCTAGACGTAGAGATTATTATACACCTGTGTGTGACAACGCACTCAGTGAGTCATAACCAGCTGGAGGGGTAGCTAGCTAATCAAAACACAGGATATCAGCTCATCTTTCACGCCACGGTGACACTAATATTTACAACAATAAAACATACCCTGATGTCCATGGGATAGGCAGGTTAAATCGTACAAATATCTGGCAGTAACTTAATTCAATTTTAGTGTCACTGTAATACAGGTAATGGTGCAATCGTGCGCTGGTGACCGATGCTAACGCCCGATAGCCTCCTCACTAGCATGTCCACCCCCAACCATTTTATTATCCTTCTCTACTTCACCGACAAGTCCACGCTGTTCATGTCTGCCATGTATTTTTAGTCTCTTTTTTGAAGAGGAAGAATCTTATTTCTTCGGTGAAACAAACTAATGGTATGAGGGTTAACATTAAGTGCACCGTGGTTAACATCGTCTCCTCTCAGCAAGAAGCTTTCGGGTTCGAGCACGGGATCTTTCTGTGTGGCGTTCGCGTGTTCTCCCTGTGCCTGCGTGGTTTCTCTCCGGCTTCCTCCCTCAGTCCACAGACATGCATGAAGAGACTCCTAGTCCCCTCTCCAAATTGACCCTAGTGTGGTTGTCTGTCTACATGTGCGGCGACCTGTCCAGGGGGAACCCCGCCTCTCGCCCGAAGTCTGCTGGGATAGGCTCCCCCCAACAGGCTAAATGGTAGTAAATAAATGGATGAATGAATTAAATCAAGCCCAGACAGCACCAGCTTTAATTCATCAAGTTAGCAACTGGACCAGGGAGCTGATTCCATTCCAGTTCTATGCCTGTGTCCCGGAAGCACAGTTTGCTATGAATTTGTGCTGTGGCTCTACTTTGTTTTAACAAGTGCTTTCTTTTCTTTGGTCTGTCCAGTTAAAGATGGAGAAGCAGCTTTCTCCGCCAGTGGCCGATGGCTGTGCTGGTGATGAGAATCAACAGGATTCGCCTGAGCCTGCTGCCCGAGCTGGCTGGAACAGTAAAATCGAGTACTTTTTGGCTCAGGTGGGGTTCAGTGTTGGGCTCGGCAACGTCTGGAGGTTTCCGTATTTGTGCCATCAAAACGGAGGCGGTGAGTAACTTCTTTTGACATCCACATTGGATGGCTGCCTCAAGATGAGCATCTGATGAAAGAGAGACATATAATATTGTGTTTTAAATACATCAGAGGGGTCAGACCCAGATTAATCTGTAAAGTTAATCCTATAAAATGAAAACTTAATCGATAATTTCCTTGTAATGACAGGAGGAGTGTTAGATTCTTAAAGTAAAAACCAAAAGGTTAAAAGAAATTTGAGTGGATGATATTTTACACATTTTTCAGCACAAAAAGCAAGTCCCCGTGCCTGTTTTGAAAATATTGAGCAAACGGAGGAGGGATGAATCCGTTGAACCATTTAGTTTCTCCCCAAGGATGAGAGATGATGTGTGCCAATTTTGGTTTGAAACAATCCCGTATTTCACCCCACTGGTAGGTTTTTATCCACCCGTCAGCACCAGAAAAGATCTTGAGGTCTAATGATATATAAATATATAAATAACTTTAAGGCATTCAGAAAGCACGTATCCCTCACAAGGTGCCAATGATGTCATCAGCTCGGGGTCATTTCCAAAATTGAATTCTCGACTGAAATTCTGCCATTTTGCCAAATCTCAATCGAAATCCATCCTCAGATTTCGCTCCCATTTGCTAACTGGATGCTGTCCTCTGCCTCCTCAGGGTCTTTTCTCTTCCTGTATGTGTTGCTGATGTTGGTGGTGGGTATTCCCTTGTTCTTCCTGGAGCTAGCAGCCGGTCAGGCCATCCGACAGGGCAGCATCGGAGTCTGGAAGTCCATCTCCCCAAGGCTGTCAGGGATTGGCTATTCCAGCTGTGTGGTAATTTTTTTTTGGCAATTATTTCATCTGATGTGTGGTAATTTAGGAGTTGTTCAATGATGAACTGACATTCTTACATGACTAGAAATATTGCTTTCCATTGGATTCCAGAAAACCATTTACTTTATGACTGATTGGCTCTTCAATGGAGGTATTGCTGTACCTTTATTATTTGCAAATGCGCATCTCTTGATTTCTTTGTCTGTTGTTTCAGCCTTTTGCCACCAGATGTCCTCATTTGTACCTTTTTGTTTTGTGTTTGACAAATGTGCCCGCCTGCAGTGGTTAACACTGTCGCCTCACAACAAGAAGGTTGCGGGCACGGGATCTTTCTGTGTGGGGTCTCCATGTTCTCCCTGTTCCTGTGTGGGTTCTCTCTGGTACTCCAGCTTCCTCCCACAGTCCAAAGACATCAAGAGGGGACGAGGCTGATTGATACTCTAAATTGACTGTAGGTGTGACTGTGAGTGTGAATGGTTGTTTGTCTCTATGTTGGCCCTGCGATGGACTGGCGACCTGTCCAGAGTGAACCCCGCCTCTCGGCCGTAGCCCCCCCACAACCCTGAATAAGAATAAGCGGAAGCAAATGGATGGAAATGTGCCTGCCTTTGGTGATTTTTCTCTCCATTATCATCATGTTGACAAGCAGGCCTAATATGTGTGGAGTGAATCTGGAAGCAGAAGGCTCAATAAAAATGAAACTATTGAACACCCCCCCCCCCCAGAAAAAAAAAATCCTAAATAGGCCAAGCCAGCTTTTCCATAACCCACACACGGAGTGAGATATGCATTTGCAAATAATAAAGGTACAATAATACCTCCAAACTCTGCAACCATTTAGATCTTTGTTGTTGTTATGGTCAATTAAAACAAAGCATACAGTAAAGTAATTTTCTTATTATCCTGATAATCTCCCATGTCCGCAGGTGTGCTTCTTCGTGGCTCTCTACTACAATGTGATTCTTGCGTGGAGTCTTTTCTACCTCGGGAACTCATTTCAATACCCTCTACCTTGGGAACAGTGTCCAAAACAGGACAACATAACAGGTACATGTACAGCCCCCCCCCAAAAAAAAAAGGTTCAGTCGCAGCACTCTAGACAGAAAATTCAAACAAAAAAAGAGAAATAGTTCATACTTTTTTTCTTTTTTCAGTAATGGAATGTGAAAAGAGCTCCCCCACGTCCTATTTTTGGTACCGCAAAGCTCTGGATATCACAGACTCAATCAACGAGACGGGCACTTTCAACCCGTACATCGTGGGCTGTCTGCTGGCCGCCTGGACCATTGTGTGCCTGGGAATGTTCAAGGGCATCAAGACCTCTGTCAAGGTGCGTGACTGATCTGCGTCTGCTTCGTTTTATTGTCAGGAGAGCTTTGTCAAGCCCAGAGGTGTGGCTGTTTTCCATCCAACTCAGCTCCCTTCTCGTGCATGTGAAGTTGGGCTATTCAGAGGCTCTCAGAAGCCTTGGGGGGGGGGGGGTCTGTAAGTTACTAGCTGAGTTAATGTTTCAGTTGTCTTCGTGTCAGATATTATGTCTGAATTGTGTTCTGTCGGTTTATATTTTGTTGAATTTTTGTTTTTAATATGTGTTTGTTGTCAAATGCTTTGGAAACATTTATCCTTTTTGATGACTAGAATTTTGACAAACAAAAAAAAAATTACTTCATTTAATCTGATACTACTGCAGTATGAATAACAAAATGATGTAATATCTACGCTTAAGATGGGATATTGCAGGCTGAGCTCAACTGCTTGGTCAGATTCTAGTCCGCCGTTGGACTTCTTTGTATGCGATGGAATTTCTGGAATGTCTGACGTAGGTGACGGACGGTGACGTGACATAGCGCCTCAAAAGCCCCCACGTAGCTTCAGCCAACAAAGCAAACCTTTTTTTTGGACGACGTGGGGAGCAACTGGAACATGTCTGACTTTGTAAGAGAGGATGAAGACGGTTATTTCTGGACAAACCAAGATCAACCAAATCTTTAAAAAAAAAAAAATGTCACAGAGGTGTTAATATTTTACAGTCCACAAGAGGGGGAGGAAAAAAAAAACGGTATAATGAATTTTTACTTGAGTGATCACGCAACCTGCCCACCCCGCCGTACAAGATAAACAAAAACCACAGTATTCACAGTAAATCATCTTGCGTCGCATTTCTTTGCCGCCATCTCTGTGCGATTCCGAGTAAACTTGGAGCGCCACCTCTCAGAGCAAGATCAGATTTAAAAAAAAAAAAAAAAAAAAAAATCCAGAACCTTCAAATATTCATTTTTCACTCTCGAATGGTGGATTATAATTACTATTCAAACTTTTGAATATTCACTGAAGTTATTTACGACTGTGTTTGGTTTCCCATCCTTTTTCACCGAAGCTCTAGTGTAGTGTTATGAAGAGCTGTCATGAAGTTCAGGCTCTACCCAGAGGTTCCAGTGAACCCAGAAAACACAAGTAACTTATTATATCACGAACAAATGCATCAGCAGGCGTGGAAAGTTCACGTTGGTGTTGTCATCTTCGGCGAAGCGTTCCCCTGCACAGGCTGACATCAGGTGTTCCTCACATCTGCATCTGTTGACTGAGGCAGTTGCTGATTGGCATCTCCAGGGCCATAGATTCTACCCTTAACAAGCTATCTGCTTCACACTCGGGTCTAGAGGAAACTATAGTCATCTCTGTAGGGAAAATGGGTTGTTATGGTAACAAAATAGTTAAAAGATAACATAAACATACTGATTGTAAGCAAGCATTTAAATTAAAAGTCTGAGGACGGCTTTGTCCTTTTTCTATAAAGCCATGGTTCACTGTAAGTACCTATGTGCCCAGGTAGAACCATCAGCTGGATCCTGGCAATGCTATTAAGACCTGAAACTGGATAAAAATATGTCCGTGTAAATATAACCCTCCTTTCTCACTTCCAGGTGATGTATTTCTCCTCCATCTTCCCTTACGTGGTGCTCTTCTGCTTCCTTGTGCGAGGACTCCTACTTGACGGAGCCTTAGAGGGAATCACCCACATGTTCTACCCCAAGGTACATGTTGATAAAATGTCTGCTTGAGTGCAAAGAGAAGGGAGGCAGAAAACTTCTTTAAGACGCCCGTTTTTCCCTCCCAATATTTATAGCTGGAAATCTGGGCGGACATACAGGTGTGGCGGCAAGCAGCTACACAGGTTTTCTTTGCTCTGGGTCTCGGCTTTGGATCCATTATCGCCTACTCCTCCTACAACCCAAAGAATAACAACTGCCACCGTGATGCCTTCACTGTCTCCTTTATAAACTTCCTCACATCAGTGCTGGCCACTCTGGTGGTGTTTGCTGTCCTTGGCTTCCGGGCCAAACAGAAAGTCTTGCCGTGTGTTATCAGGTATGTTGGAATGTAGTATTTATGTCGGACAGTACATAAGGTGTGGGCATGCGAAACCAGGTATGCAAGGTCTCTATCAGATGCCACATTTTACGTGCATTCACAGAATATGAGGGTACGATGCATTTGTATCCTTTTGTCTCTTCCGTAGGAATATGGAGGAGTTGTCAGAGCAGGTTCGCAGCGGTTATGTGGACACAAAAATGATGCCGACCTTCAACTACTCTGACCCAAGAGCTGTGGCTCTGGAGCACTACAGGGCCTGGTTTAAGCAATATGGGAACAGTCTCCAGGGCAACTTCACGGACTGTGACCTGGAGCAGGAGATGCAGAAGGTGAATAAATCATTTTGAAAATTTTGAACGCATTTGATTGATTTTGGTGGTTGTTTCAGACGTGGACTCTTGAGCGCACATTTGTTTGTGTTCAGGGTGTGGAGGGCACCGGCCTGGCTTTTATTGCCTTCACAGAGGCCATGTCGTGCCTGCCTGGCAGCCCTTTCTGGTCAGCACTCTTCTTCCTCATGCTGCTCAACTTAGGACTCAGCACCATGTTTGGCACCATGGAAGGAATCCTAGCCCCCCTCACTGACCGCTTCAAGATTCTGGCAAACAACAAGACCAAATTCACAAGTAAAGACAAGCTCCACCTGCTCTACCTCCACTCCGGGCCTCTGTCAGTTTCGGTTTGTTGAAACATCCAACAAAACCCTCAAATCAACCTAATCAGCTGGGTTTATTGTTGGAAGTTGAACACATTCAGTGCTCTGGTGTGATATCAGAGGGAGTTGCAATAAGATTTTATTGTGTAGTTCCTCAGAAAGTGTCACCATCAACGCGCCCACAGATATCCCTTTCGATAGTATTTGAATTTTGGTTTTGTGGTATACCATCACATACTCGACCAACAACCCATCAGCCTTTTATTTTGACACCCTCAAGCAGAGACGGAAAAAAAAAAAACCCGGCACAAATCATGCGGCTCTCCACTGTTGTTATGTGCTCTTTAAAGAGGTTTGTCTTAACGCGTCCGCTGTGGTTGTTCCAGTTTTCAGCTGCCTCACCGGCTTCCTGATCGGCCTGCTCTTCACTCAACGCTGTGGAAACTATTTTGTGATGATGTTTGATGATTACTCTGCCACGCTGCCCCTCATCATTGTGGTGGTATTTGAGACCTTCAGCGTGTCCTGGCTGTATGGAGCTGATAGGTGAGGTCTACTGTCATGAATCATCAACTTGATGTAGTATCTCAGTCATTTTAAAATAAAAACATGTCTGACGCGTTCCCTCTTCCTCTTCCTGAAGATTCCTGGATGACATTGAGGCAATGTTGGGCTGGCGCCCCCATGTCATTTACAAGTATCTGTGGAAATACATTTGCCTGCTGGCCATGCTGGGGCTGCTGGGAGCCACCAGCATCCGCATGTTCATCTCACGACCTACTTACATGGCATGGAACCAAATGAAGGTATAAAGAGTAAAAGGGAAGCCAGAGTACAACCTGAATACGTCACAGCCGCCAAAACTGGTCTAACCAAATAATTCGACTTTATTGATCTAAGACTCTCTACAAGGCAACTGCTTCAGGCAGTGCAGTCACAAGATGTGTTGGGTAATTCGAACAGATAAGAGAAGTAAATAAGAAAAGTGAGCCGTCTCCTGTCAGTCACTTCATCCTGAAGTGGAACTGAATTAACTGATGCAGAATTGACTGCATCAGTTAATTCAGCTATATAAATCAGTTTGATTTCAGGTTGTTTCAGTTCATCTTTGCTTCGTCTTTCAGGCTTCTGAGGAGAACCTGCCGTACCCCGGATGGGCGTTGGCTGTCATGGCCTCACTGATCATATTCGCCATGTTGCCTGTCCCACTGGCCCTGATCAACAGTGTTCTGCGGGACAGAATGAGACGAACAAACAGAGATACAGAGAACGGTCAGTACACCATTGTAGACACAGATGACAAGTGTCAGACCCCCATGACTGACATGTCCGAGCTGGACCAGTGGAACGGGGCTGCTACTTCCCTGTCTTGAATGTCACATTTTACCTGCAGTACTCAGACTGGGAAATATGGAACTAATAACTTGTGAATTCCCAGCTGTTGATTTACCAGAGCTTTGTTCCAAACAGGTCAAAACAGTAGTTCATTGTTGAGACCGTAAGCCATAGACATCACATCGATGTTTCTTTTTTAAGATTTTTTGTCTTTTTACAAATGTGTGTGAAATACCATTGATTATTTCAAGAAGCCTTTACAGGCTACTAAAAATATCCAGATCCAAATACCCAGCACCCTCTCACTTGCATTTTGCCAGGGACTCAATGAATGCCTGTGTAAACTCTGGACCTCTTATTTGATGCTCCTTTATGGGACAACCCCCCCCCCCCCACACACACACACACACACACATACACACACACACACACATTAACGCATTCATGTTTGGAGTGGAGTTGCTGCACCACTGAGCCTGAATCAAAACAGAAATCAAAAGGAAAATGATGCCCTGATGGTGTCTAGTTGGAATATACCTCAGCTGTACTGTGGCCAAGGAGTGTAAATTACTGCAGCGCCTATGGATACGTCTCCATACGACACACAAACTCACACACGCTCATTTTGCCATCAATAACCTGCACCTGCAGCTCATTGATCTGCCCCTCCCCGCCATGACTCCTGCTTTCTCACTCAAACTCGGCAGTTGCTTGTTGGATTGATTCCGTAGTTTACCAGACGCTCCCTGTTCTCTTGCATCTTAATTGAAAAGTGTCTGGACGCATTGTATCTGAGGACATGCATTGATTCGGGATGTGGATCAAAGCCGTCTCAGACGGCGGGCAAATGTTACGGTACGCCCGTTCCCTCTGTGCATCTCAGGAATCACCAGAATGGCGAGAAAGTGAGGGGTCAAAAATGGTTCGAGATGGGAGGCTGAATTTACTGTTACTTTGGGAAGGACCTAGTGAGTTTTTCCTAAAATACAAAAATGGCCACTGTTCAACACACCGAAGCCATAGGACCACGTTCACAGAAAGACAGCTGAGTCACTGTTTCAGTTCCACATTTAGATAAATGTTGTGTTTACAGGTTTGTTGTGGAGCAGCACATTACGTAGCATTCAGTTTTTCGCACTTGGTTTGGTGCTTGCTATATTAGCACAATTATTTAAATACCCATCATCCTGTTAATATGCTGTTGTTGTCATGTTGTGTCAGACATGACGAAACAAGTGTATAAAAGTTTTCTAGCTTTAGAGTTAAGACAAAGAGCAACTTGATGATTAGTTTTCCCGGATCTTTGTCAAGAGTCATGGTCTATACATACAAGAGATTATGACAGAAGTCATGTAAATATGTGCATAGTGAATGTTAAGTCTCTGCAACAACAAATCAAATTGAAAATTTGTAAGAATGTGTGATTGTGTATCATTTATCTCTTTTAAATGAGTCAATTTGCATGAAGCTTTATTCAGTCATTATTCAGCTTGAGTGTAAGAGCGTCGTTTAAAAGAACCACGGAGCAGAAGTACTACTTCTGATGTCATTGCACTATGTTAACAGTTATCCTGCACAGCTTGGACTGCTTCAAAGATTTGCAAAAGCCACGTTATCGTTCTGTTCTGATTTTCATAAATGATGATTGAAGTGTCAGTTGTTCATGTTCCCCGGGTTCTGTCAGAGATGGATGTGATGAATGTACACGGACTGATGCCAAGTGCCTTCAGGAGGCTGAGCTAACAAAACCTAAGAAGCATTCCAGCATGTGTTAAGTTTGGAAAAACATTTCTTTTTGCAGATAAACTTTCAGCTGTGTATTTAGGCAGTATGTATAAAGTATTTTTTTGAAAATGTAATATAATTACTCTATGTAATATATTGTTGCTGTGGTTTTTATTAAAACATTTCTTTCTGCACACAATTGAACTTTTGATTTTTTTTTTTTTTTAAACGTAAACAGTAACATAGCCAGATACTTACCTGATACGAGTTCCATAGTAAACTGAATCAGTTTTAGCTTGCTGATGACTGTAGTTCAGATTTAGAAAACTGCAAAAACTGTTGGCTCACTGAAGCCAGTGGGGATGCGAGAGGCCACCGTGATGTCACGAAGCAGCAAATACTCAGCCTCACTGCCAATGAAATTCCTCTGACGGAATAACTCAGACCGCCAATGTTTACTTCATTGCGGTCTTTTCCATTGAAGCATAATACCACTCAAATTCCCACACTTGTGGCAGTTTTTGGAGCGAGGAGCATTAATCTCTCCTTTCTTATGTTGTCTACCTGCAACGTTATCAGGCTGAGAACGCCTACGAAGCCCCTCTAAGCAGGTGCAGATAATAAAGTGTTCTACTTGGTGAACTTTGATAGTGCAGGTTGCATTGGAGAACCTTCCTGTCTGGGAGTGTTTTGAAGGTCACTCCTGCTCTGATAGAGGGAAGATTTTGTGTGCGTGCGTGAGCGAGAGTGAATGAGTGGGCTGAGACATGACGTCAAGGCCATCTCTCTAACTACAGCTTTCAAAACACTATTTTGACTGCTAGACACAATAGACACTCCATTCCTCAACAGTTAGTGTCCTTGTAGGGCAAAACTAACCACGCTGAGTGAGAAGTGTTCAGGCAGCATTGATGTCAATCTCACTGTATTTTCAAGTGTTAAAAAAAGCTCTTGGCTCCACATGTTCTGCTTTTCAGTGTGTGAAGAGGAGGTGAAGTACGAATCACTATTCAGACACTTGTTACTTTTTCCACATTTGATTGTGTTGTAAATTTCCATAATTGTTTTTTTCCCCATTCATGCATTCACCATACCTCACTTTAATATATTTGCTAACAATTATATGCCTGATTGTGCTTCATTACAGGCTATTTAGTGTTGTTTAAGGAGAAAATACATTTACCCATTAAAACAATTTACAACAAAAGTGAATTTGTTTTCAATACTCTGTACAATTTAATTTTTTAGGGATATTTGAGATATCATTTATTAGGATATTTGGGTTATCATTTGTAAATTGTTGAATAAACAAATTTCACGATAAAATGGCCTTTGAGCTTTTTTTGGGGGTTTGTTTTTGATTTACAGAATCACATGCTATTATTTTGAATATTTAAAAAAAAACGAAATAATTGTTCACTGAATGTTTTTTTAAATTTATTTATATATGTATTTGCATTATGAATGGATTTAATATCACCTGGAATTATAAAATAGAATGTGAGATGAGAGCAGTACATTTCAATGCCAGTAGGGGGCTCTGTTGCTCTTGTCAGAGAAACAACAGTTTGTAGAAGCTTTTAAGAAAGATAAAATCCTGTTAATTAGACCTTTATAGAAATCCTTAAAGGTTTAATTAAGTTTATCATCTCTATAGTAGATATCCCGATTGTTTTTTTTTTTTTTAAAGAACATGATTATAAAGTATCTGCTTTAATCTTTAATAGTAAAGTAAATGCTCAAGTCATTGACAGTTCTTTCTTGCATAGATCTATTTTTCATTTGTTAAGACTCCGACGTTGTCTGGGTGAGCTTCTCTCTGTAGCTGCACGGTGGAGGACTCTTCACCAGTGTCCCCTTGGAAATGATGGCGTCGGGGGAGTTCAGTTGTCTTGGCTGCAGTCTCTCTTCAGTCAGCCAGAGAGGTTTCCGGGACAGGACCAACACCCATCACAGAGACTCTCCGCGCTCCAAACACAGGTACTGACCACATCCATTCAAAATGTTTCTGAGATTAACAGTGAATGTGTGTGTATTGGGGGGTTTAGTTCATTTTATAGGTGTCTTGTAGAGCTGGACTGGGTTTTCTACAGCCAAGAGGAGAATTAGTAATACCAACAAGCGTATATACAAGAGTATCGAATCTTCTTGAGTGTAACTAACAGCTACTAATTAAGAGCTTTTAACACTAACTGTCAGCTTGGAGAAAAAGAGTGAGTCATAGATTTTACTTTCATAAATAGTTTTTCCTCATTTGTAGGTGCACCAGATTGTCATGGCGGCCTTGGCTGCTCTCTGCCTCCTGCTGGTGTTTCCTCTGAGCAGCACCCAGAGCACCTTGCAGTCCGAGCAGAAGAGCGACACCCATCAGGCCCCGGCAGCGCTCCCTGCACCAGCTCACCTGCAAGACCTGCTGAAGAAACAAGACAACACCCATTTAAACACAAAGCGGACCTGTCAGTAGCATTTAGATCAGTCTGTAAACACTGAAATGTTATATACTTAGAAGTTGAAGTCACTTTAACATCAAATGTTTGTTTCTGTGCAGTAGCCCATGTAGACAAAGATAACGCCAAAGTGGGACTTTTCATCGCAGCGGCTATAGGAACCTTCACACTGATGGCTGCAGTGTACTGCATCTACAACAAGTTCTACACCAAACAGCAGTACCTGCACACCCAGCTGGATGAAGACCAAGGTAGAGTATAAACCAGTTTCTATCTGGAGATTAATAATTATCATCATAGGAGGAGAAAGTCAAATTCATTTTCAAATGACTATTGAGTTTAAAGCTCTTAATGCAAGAAATGTATGGCTTGGACTCAAAGCTGTGTGAACTGCACTTTTTAGCAACTTGTTCTATCTTTAACATTCAAAAATACTCTCACCTGGACCTCAGTCTTCTTCTTCGTCTTTGTCGTTCTCCGCTTATCCGGGTTCCGGGTCGTGGGGGCAGCAGCCTCAGCATGGAAGCCCAGACTGTTCTCACCCTAGCCACTTTCACCAACTCTTCTAGGGGAATCCTGTAGTGTTCCCAGGCCAGCCAAGAGATCCTTCCAGCGTGTCCTGGGTTAACCCCGAGGCCTCCTCCCGGTCAGACATGCCTGGAATACCTCCCGAGGGAGGCATCCAGGAGGCATCCTCACCAGATGCCCCAACCACCTCAACTGGTTCCCCTCGACATGGAGGAGCAGAGGATCTACTCTGAGTCCCTTCCAAATGACCGGGCTTCTCACCCTGTCTCCAAGGGAGAGCCCAGCCACCCAGTGGAGGAAACTCATTTCGGGCGCTTGTATTTGTGGTCTTATTCTTTCAGTCATTACCCAAAGCTCGTGACCATAGGTGAGGGTTGGAACGTAGATTGACCGATAAATTGAGAGCTTTGCCTTTTGGCTAAGCTCCCTCTTTACCACAACGGACCGGCTTAGCACCCACATTACTGCGGACACCGCCCCAATCCGCCTGTCAATCTCCTGCTCCATTCTGCCCTCACTCGTGAACAAGATCCCAAGATACTTAAACCCATCCACCTGAGGTAGGACCTCCCCCATGACCTGGAGTGGGCAGGCCACCCTTTTCCGGCTGAGGACCATGGCCACGGACTTGGAGGTGCTGATTCTCATTCCTGGCGCTTCATATTCAGCTGCGAACTACCCCAGCAAGAGCTGGAGGTTTGTGGCTTGATGGAGCTAAGAGGACCATGTTATCCACAAAAAGCAGAGACGACATCCTCCCGCCACCAAACTTGACCCCCTCCATCACCCAGCTGTGCCTAGAAATTCTGTCCATAAAAGTTATGAACAGAACGGGTGACAAAGGGCAGCCTTGGCGGAGTCCAACCCTCACTGGGAACAAGTCCAACTTACTGCCTGCAATGCAAACCAGACTCTCACTCCTCCGGTAGAGAGACTGAAAGGCCCTTTGTAAGGGGCCATCCACCCCATACTCCTGGAGCACCCCCCACAGGGTGCTCCTGGGAACACGGTCATAAGCCTTCCTCAAGTCCACAAAGCACATGTGGACTGTTTGGGCAAACTCCCATGCCCCATCCACCCTCGGAGCTCTGCCACCGCGGAGTTGATATTGGACAAACAACACCCATCCCTCCCCAAGTACTCCCCCAAACAGTGTGGGCAAGTTGCCACGCCCTGTTTTTGCCTCAGGAGACCCACAGACCAACTACGCCCTGTAGGCCATCTTCCTCAGCCTGACGGCTCCCCTCACCTCTGGTGTCCACTAGTGGGTTCGGGGATTACTGTCGCAACCGGCCCTAGCGGGCTTATGGCTGCAGCTCACAACAGTCTCCTTGACAATGGCAGAGTGAAACATGGTCCATTTTACAGAACAGAACAGAACAGAGTGGCGTCTTCCCCTGCCATCTTATCCAACTCACCACCAGATGGTTATCAGTTGACAGCTCAGCTCCTCTCTTCACCTTTGTCCAGAAAATATGGCTGCAGGTCAGATAATACGACTATAAAATTGATCATAGACCTATGACCTAGGATGTCCAATAACTGCACACCACTCAGGTTCAGGTCAGGCCTGCCGTTCCTCCCAGTCCCCGTCCTCCAGGTCACGGTGTCATTGTCCACGTTAGCATTGAAGTCCCCCAGTAGGACAATGGAGTCCCCACTCGGGGCGCCATCAAGCACTCTTCCCAGGGACTCCAAAAAGGGTGGTTACTCTGAACTGCTGTTCAGTCGCATAAGCGCAGACAACAGTCAGGACCCATTCCCCGACCAGAAGGTGCAGGAAAGCAACCCTTTCGTCCATCTGGGTAAACCCCAACGTACAGCCAGAGAGTCTGGGGGCTATCAAAAAGTCCACCCTGGCCCTCCACCTCTCATCTGGAGGGACTCCAGTGAAGGAGAGAGCCCAGCCCTACCCAAGGACTTGGGTACCGGACAAGGTGAAGCCAACTATATCTAGCCGGTAACACTCAACCTCTTCCACCAGCTCTGGCTCCTTCCCTGCCAGAGAGGTGATATTCCATGTCCCAAAAGCCAGCTTCCATGTCTGGGGATCAGACAGCCAAGGCCCCGGCTTTGGTCTGCTGCCCAAACCACACTGCATCGGATCCTTTTGGTTCCCCCGTAATGGGTCCAAGTCCATGTAACCTGTTCAGGCTGGGCCCAGCCGGATCCCATGGGCTCAGGCTCGACCACCAGGCGCTCACCCACGGGCCCCAACCCTGTGCCTGGCTCCAGGGCAGGGCCCCGGTAACCCTCCAGGCGAGGTACACCGACTCCTTGATTTCCTTCCCATGAAGGGTCTTTTGAACCGTTCTTTGTCTGGCCCTTCGCCCAGGACCAGCCTGCCTTGGGTGACCCTACCAGGGGCAAAATGCCCCTGACAGCATAGTTCCTAGGGTCCTTAGGGCACTCAAACTCCTCCACCACAATAAGGTGACAGTTCCAGGAGGAGGAACTCCCTCTGATCTCCAAATACTACAGGATTTACCTTAAAGAAGACATGATACCATAATCAGGGGTGAATGTTGTGCCTGCTGGGGACACAAAAAAAAACCCAACCTCCCAGGGGACCCTTTCAACCAGCGTTAATCCGTATTTATGTTGTAAATAATGTGACAAAAATGTACAAATTCAGTGCTTTTTTCGCAGTATAAGTAAAAAATATGAAAAACTTTGTAAAGAGAGATAGACTGTTATCGAAGTATGTTTACCTCACCTATCTCTTAATATCTTAATCTTTGTTTTGGTTATTTTAAGATTTATCTTTGTATTTTAATCTTAACTTTAATAATTTAGTCTTTTACACAATGAGCCATGCAGCCTGAAATACAACCCTCTTCCTGTGCAAAACTCATCTGATCTTCAGTCTCTTTGGTCTCCTGACTGTCATTTCTTGTATAAAGCTTTAAGGATGGATTCAACATTGTGCAACATATAACACCAACTCTCAGGGAAGTTTTGACTATCACTGCCTGCTGTTAACATTAATTATACAGCAAATGTTAAATATAGATTCAGAAAAGCTACTAATTATAGATTTGAAGTGAAGCTTAATAGCGTCTCATCTTGTGAGCTAATTTTAGTCTCAAATTTACCGGAAGCCTCTACAGTCTTTGTTGCATCTTCGTTTGCAGATTTAACCTCAGACCCAATGGGCCCCCCCCCTGTGTTTTTCCACGCTTCATCAGTCGGCTCCAGTACAATTGAGGTTCAACGAGTCGGCTACGGCTCGCTCTCGGACACACCATCCATCATCTCTGTCCCACCCAGTCTGTCCCCTCCTCCCTCCGCCATGCCGTTTCCTCCCCTCTTCCTCTCCTCTTCCTCTCTCAGGACTATATCAGTTAAAGATCTGGAGAAGAGTTGTATCTGACGTTGAAGGATGAGCAGCGGCACACGTAGAAGGATTTTCCGATTTATCAGAACACATTACTCTTTTCCGCAAACACCAGTTTCAATTGTAACCTCTCTCACCTGAACGAGAGAAAGCAGAAAAAAATGAAGCTATTTTATTTTCCAGCAACATTTGAAGGTAGATTTACAACAGTCTTTTCATCTCACCGCTCTGATCTGTTAGCAGAAGTACTGAAGTGTAGCCAGTAAATGTACCCACAAATGTTGACGTGTTTGAACTCTCAGTACTTTGTACCGTATGTGTATGTATCTGATCGTCATTCTTTGAGCAGTGCCAGATAATAAACTTCCCTCGAAAAAGTTATCTCGCTCATTTTACATTTCATTATCAAAGACAGCATCCACATGTTAAAAATGTAGACAATGACATCATCCACGGGGGGAGTTACTTCAAGGGAGTACTGGGCTTGTTAGGGGCTAGTCAGGGTTGCAAGAAATTGATTTCCAGTTCAACACCCACCCAAAAAGCATTCTGCTGCAAAAACAATGTATTGATAATAGGGCCTGTACAAGAATTAACACTGACCAGGATGTAAATTATGTTCCTACCCAATTTTATTCAGTTAAATGAGATTGAATGTTGGTCAATGCTCAGCCCGTGGATTTGGAAAAGGTGGCAATCAATTTAAAATTGTTTTTAAAAAGTGCTTTGGCAAAAAAATAAAGAAAATTTTGTAGGGTAACTTGAGTGGCCAATCAGATATGAAGGAAGGCCACTGCTACACTGGACCTCCTGTAGCTCCGCCTCTGACGCTGATTCAAGCAGCCATAAATCAACTGATATTCAATGAAATGACTTACAGCAAAGGTGGTGCAGTGGTCAGCACTGTCACCTCACAGCAAGAAGGTTCCGGGTTCAACCCCCGGCTCGGGCATGGGATCTTTCAGTGTGGAGTCTGCATGTTCTCCTTGTGCCTGCGTGGGTTCTCTCTGGTACTCCAGCTTCCTCCCACAGTCCAAAGACATCAAGAGGGGACCAGGCTGATTAACAGGATAAGCAGTAGAAAATGGATGGATGAATAGACTTTCAGCAATTAAGATGACATCTGACCAAAGGCAGTGGTAACTAGTTACTAGTGATTAAATTGATCAAGGGTGAAAGACAGTGAAGATTTCTTTGTCTCCATGGAACTAAGGGAGAATAAATGACAATAAATACAGAAAACACAAACCCCAAAAAATTGCTATTGCAATAGTTATCGGTCAAACTATTAACAAAAGTGATCGTGTGTTATTAATCATAGAACTGCCAACATAATCCGTTATTAGGATGAAAATCAGCTCATCAAGAGTCATAGAAGAAAAGACTTTGGAATCTCAGTGATATGTCAATGTAACCAGAGACAGAACATTAAAGTGGGTTTCTACAGTTTCTCGTAGTTTTCCCGTGTGTGACATGGATACTCAAAAAGATCCCACGCTGTTCTCAGGGGTCAAAAGCTCATCTAAAGATCTTTTCATAAACTCAGCTGTTTTATTGCTGGCTCTTTTTCTTTAATTTAGCTTAAGTCCAGACTCAGTTACACCATGATAGGACCCCGAGGATATAAAACGTTAGGAATGTCAGCTCATTAAAGCTCCAAGACAATATTGCCATTTCAGGTATGATTGGCTTCACCAGCAGTATAAATACTGTGACCCCCTGATCAGCACTTCATTGCCTTTCACTCAGTCAGGCCAAACCTTCCAGTATTTTTCCATGTATCCCAAAGGTTCCATCTGATTCATTCTAAATCCTTCATCAATTACAGGATAACGCAGCTGCTATATTATTGAGGCCCGCGGCTTCATACGTCACAGGTTCCGACCGGTGAACTCAAGGTATGAAGCAGCTTCTTAATTGACGATGGTGTGACGCACGACGCAGCATTTATAGTAAAACAACAGATTTTTTTCTTAAACTCATATATTCTTAATTGCTCTTCCGTGGTCCTTGTGTAAATGATCTCTTCTTATAGTGCGTCAATGATTCGAGTCCTTTATCCAGAGCCACCCCCGCTCGGAGCGACCTGCCCCTCCCGTCTTCCAAATACCTGGGAACTTTGTTAATATGCTTCCATCGTTTATTCCCTCCATTCATGGCGTGTGTGGTCTAAGAATAGCGGCTGCTTGAAGAGTTGGTGCTTAAAAAAAAAAAAGAACGAGCTGCGGGGAAGGAAGTGACATGCTACGGTCCACTCACACTACACACCCTGGGAGAGAGATTAGTGCGCAGCCAGCAGTAATCTGGCTTCAGGACCACGGCCAGAGACACCGAGTGGCCATGAATCCCGTCGAAAGTTTCCTCCAGCGGGCTCTGAACCTTACCGAACACCCAGGAATGCAAATAAGTTCTTCTGGACGTTAAGGACTCGTAAACAAGTGGGACTGACGATGTTTGTTCGCTTGATTTTTATATGAAAATATTTGAAGTCTGAGGACTCGCTTCTTACATCCTCTCGAGGACAGGAAACGGAAGGTCATAAAGACTCTGGACAGCAAGCTAACTTTTTATTTATTTATTTTTTATGATTATTATTATTATTTTAATTTTTATGTGTGAGTGAAGAAGACGAGGCGGGGGCAGCAGAGGAGAAAGCTGTGCGCTCAGTCGGGAGCGCGCAAAGACTGTGCGTTGGTCGGATCCTGGAGTGGTGAGGATGGAGATCCGGCCGGACAGGTTTAAGGCCGTAGCAGCCAAGACTCTCGGGAAAATCTACGGGTATGTAGCTTAAAATCCCTTACAAGAAGCAGAAGATGTTGAAAAGACTAAAAGTATAATTGCCCTTTGAAGACGATGAGCAGGAGCCACGGATTAGAGTGGGGTTAGGTTGGGTGGCCCGGAGCAACATCTGTCTCTCCTTCGGCTACACTTGTATACATCATTTATCACTTTATGTGACTGCAGTCATATCATAGAGGATAACAAAGTTGCTGAGCCTTTAAAATGAAGCTACCGAGATATTGTGGAGCAACTAAATGGCGTTGAGTTTCACCTGGTGGCCAGATTGTTCTATCAGTAAAATGAGGCGTTGGATCGATAGCTGGATTAATTTCCCCTCAGCAATGTTGCCACACTGTCACATTGCTGTTCCCTTGTTTGAGTCTCACACAGCTTTTTAACTGATCGAGCTGTATCTTAAAACATAAAACGGGTATTTGCTCTGTCACATTATCGAGTGGTACTTTTTTTCCAGAGTAAGAAATTGGAAGCTATCAACAGAACTTGGATTGAGGAAATATTTGACAGGAACTCCTGTCCCTACTACTACCAGTAGTAGTACTACTACACCCCGGTCAGTGGTGCACAACATCTCCCTGTAGGGAAAAAGTGTGTGTGCTAGTCAGAGAGACTGACCAGTGATGATAACTGAACACAACAAGGTATTGATGGACACCTTTTCTTTCTCTTGGGATTTGATGTAGCGTCTAAACACTTAAATCCTCTCCAGAAATAGCCTCCCCTCGTCCAAGCTGTCGGGCCACGTAAATCCCTGCAGGCCGTACACCTTGGCCACCTATCGCTCTCTCTCTCTCTCTCTATCCCCCCACCCCCCACCCACCCCCTCTGGGGCAACTCACTGGCAGGATTAGGCCACTCGAGAGCCATCAGTAGCCCATAAGCTTTCATTTCCGTGGAAGTCCCTTGGTGCCTTGGTGCCTTGCTTCCGTGCGTAACGCACACCGAGCTGTTCTTCGGCTTTGACTTCTGCACGCAACCGGAGAAGGACAGAGAGCTGACCATTATTTATAGTTGCAGCTTTGTCAAATAGTTTATATCATCTATTTTCCCCACACTGATGTAAGCTTATGGCAAACCAACTGACCGTGCCTTTCAATATGAGAGCAAACAAAAGTTGATTTCTCATATTTGGTTTATTCACAAGAGCCCTTATATTCTTAAACCTTTTTAGCCCTCAATTCAGTCTTATAGAGAGGAAGCAAATCTTTTTATAACTCCTGCGTCTATTGTGTTTTTCTTGTACTTGTCAATCATCCAGAGTTGCAAAGACTTCTACAAGAGACGCACAATAGTTGTCAAGAACGAGGAGTTACAAATAGCCATCAGGCTTCTCTTCCTGTCTGTAAGACTACATCGAGTGTTTGAGAAGCAATTTGTGCATAAAAACATTTCAGGAATGGGGCCTCATATTCCTGCGCTGATCCTCTACATGTGGTTGGAGAGCTGCTCCACAGCTCATATTCTTAGATGGAGTTCATAGGTCCTGCCTGCTGGTGTCTTGATGATCCTCGTATCCTCGCAAACAATCTACACCAGTTATTTGACTTACCCTTATCCAATCAATGATTCCAAGCTGTTCACTCAACTCTGAGGTGAGCCGCTGAACTGCCCTGCCATTTGTCCTTGATGTGGAGAAATGAAACTCAGGAGATTCATTCTTCTAACGTATCCGTTTGAATTCAAAACATGTGGGTCGTACTGCTTCAGACTTTTCCTCATACAGGGATGGGAGCAGGTCAGCTAGTGTTGAAGGATCACAACGGATTGTCTTTAATTCAGTCAGTCATGTAAAGTCACAGCTAGATACAGTATGGGGGGGGGGGAGTATAGCGCACTGGGAAATAAAATGGTGTTACAGATGAAGAAGATGATGTGAAGAGTATGTAAGACCATGTTTGAGTCAGGGTAGATGAAGGGAAGAGACTTGGTTTAAAGATGAAACAAGTGAAGAAGGAAGGAGAGAGAACAGCCCAGCCTGATAAAAATAGTTTGAGAGCCAGAGATATTAATAATTCAAAACATTAATACTTGATCAGTGTCAAGGACTGTTAGAATCCGGTGGAGACGACGTGTTTTAGATTTGAGTTGCAAAGTGATTCTTTGAGCAGCCACATGAGAACATCCTTTGACACCTGCTGAGCAGGATGTTGAAGAATAAGCCGGAACGGACGGAGAAGAGTTGGGCAGCAAGCTTTGGTCATCAGTGTGTGATGCTCTCTTCCTGACGTTTCACACAGATGTTAGACATTGACTCCTTTTTTGTGGTGGCGGGTATGGATATTGATCAGTTTCTATTATTAAAAAAAAAGGATGTAAGAATCTAATAACCATTTTTTTCAATGGTTGCAAAGGCATAGTCCATCTGTGCGTGCGTGCGTGCGTGCGTGCGTGCGTGCGTGCGTGCGTGCGTGCGTGCGTGCGTGTGTGTGTGTGTGTGTGTGCTTTTACTCACATCCTCCTCTTCAATTTAGGAAGAGAGATTGCCGCTGTAAGTTTAATTATAGTTTATTTCATGAGTAATATTTTAATCCTTTACATCAGGCTGAAAAAAATATGTGTGTCTATGTGTGTGTTCGGTGTGTTCAATTGCTGTCAGAAACACTACATTACTGAAATATGAAACATTATTATTCAAGCCTGATTTACAACAATAGCAAAAGACAATAGATCAATATCATTGTCCACGTCTACGCTCAACTTCCGCAGAGATCCTGGGTTGTTTGGGATGCTTCCTCCTTCTCCTCCTTCTCCTCCTCTTCCTCATCTTCTTCCTCGTCCTCCTCAATGCCAACTATGTTGTGAGGCAGCAGGATTTAGCTGATCAAAGCTCAGCCACGTGGTATTTATATTAGTTCTATCCTCACTCATTACATATTGTAAGATTACGATTACACCGCAGTATCATACATCAATTTGGTTCATTTCTAGCTCAGGATCCCATTTGATCAATTCACCAATCCTCCATTTTTTTGAATGTGGATGATAAAATCCTTTGCAAGGCAGCCTGAATCTGTTGTCTCTGGTTTGATAATGGCTGAACAATCTGGTTAATTAGAGGTACGAGTTGAAGTACTGACAAATAGGTATAACCCTCACGAAGATTATTTACTTGTGACTTCAGAATGCAGAAAGAGGCAGCCATGTATATTTAGCTTGAAGCTAACTAACGGTAACCATCTTGACTCCTGACCAACTACTAACACTAGAAATGCTCAAAGGCATTGCAACACTTTGATTTGAGCTGAAAAAACAAACTGTAACATTTTGCTTTACGCCAATTCAGGGCGCAGCTCTCAGGAGGACTGCGGGGGTTAATCGTCACAAGATGAGGACTGGATGTTAGCGTGGTGCTTTGGATGCTAGGAAGAGTTACTAAGGTCAGACTTGGCGTGCACATTACTGGCTCCTCCAGGAAGTGCAAAGTCAAATTTAAAGATGAAAGAGCCCCTGAGACACAGAGATGTCTTGGATGCTTTGTGACATTATTTGGATATTGGAGATCAGACAGAGATTAAGGATCATCATTTGAGCATGATTTGATTTTGTTTCCCCATCACAACCTCTAAATACACCCTGATGTGTGATATACGAGGTGCTCTAGTCTCACATCTGACCTGGGAACTCAGCATTGCACCTGTCATGTTTAATAGATGATCCGCTACCTTTGGATACATATTTGATGGCTGTTAGTCTGGAGGTCACGGCCTCCTGGGGTCTCTCAGCGTGGGTGAACCACAATGAGACGAGTTTCTTTAACACAGTTGACAGCCAGCTCTGTTAGGACATGCCTGCAATACCAAACAAAATCCCAATAAAAAAAGCCTTGAGTAGACAGTCAAGGTTGTGTCGGTAAGGTCCAGTGGAGGTAGGCTGACAGATTGTCTTGTTAAGGTGCTGGAGTTGTTCCCTGGGTAAGATTGCTGACTGAGTTATTGGAAATCTGCATCGTCCAGGACCGTTCTGCATGTGGATATTATTTTCAGGGTGCAATAACTTACATTTTATTCATTTTCTATCAGCGATTCTCTGTCTTTTACACACTTGAGTAGCTGACATGAGTCAAAATCGCAAAGTATCTCTAAAATGTTGCATTAGAGAGCATCTCTGAGGTGAAATAACCAGATCATTAATTGGTATTCAACATCGCAGTGAATGATGTTCTTCAGACAGCCGGATCAGGAAAAAAAAAAAATGCCGGACAAGAATTACGGAAATTTGATGAAATGAAATATTATAAGATCTTATGTTTGGCACATATATAAATAAATGTCTATTACATTTCCAAGCCCTTGCCAGATGCGTTTGGCGATCACTGCCACCAAACTTTAACACTCCATGCTCTTATTGCAGTAACAGCTCACACCTACAGGGTTCTCCCTCCTCAACATCTGCAAAATCCAGCCATTCCTCACTAAGGAAGCAGCTCAAGCTCTGGTCCAGACACTTGTAATCTCCTGCTTGGACTAGAGTAATGCTCTTTAGACTGCGCTACACGTTCAGAATGCTGTCTGGTCAACCATCATTAACTCTTGCATGTCACTCGCCTCTTCCCACTGGCTTCCCATCTCTGTGTGAATACAATTCAAGACCACAGTACTGTACATCAGTCTGCACCCCTCTAAACACACATCTGTTCAGACTATATCTGAATCCTATTCTTTCCTCTATTACTTCTAAACAAAACAAAACAAAAGACTCCCTTTCAGTCCTCTCTAAGGTCTCTACCAACGAGCAGCATACTCACCTCTGGCTTTTCCTCCATCACAGAGCTCTTGAGAAGAAGCAGGAGAATGGCGAGACCATCGAGCTGTCAGCGGAGGGTCGGCCGGAGATGGTGGAGGAGAAGGAGATGCCTGTGGTGGACTGTACGTGCTTTGGCCTGCCCAGGCGCTACATCATAGCCATCCTCTCAGGCATTGGCTTCTGCATCTCCTTTGGCATTCGATGTAACCTGGGCGTGGCCATCGTCAGCATGGTGAACAGCCACACCATCTTCAGAGACAACAAGGAGGTCATAGTGGTGAGTGATGGTGGAGACTGTTCTTTAGACCGTGTCTGGTCCATAAAGTCTATAAAAATGTTTAAAGGGTTAAGTATTTATTATGTTAATGCAACATTTTGATAGCAGGTCTGCCAGGATTTGCAGGATCAGTTATGAGTTAAAAAACTAATGTGATGTGAGAAAACACGAGTGGTCAATGGGTGTTTTTGGCCACAGTGAACCATTGAAGGATCGGTGGTGATTGAATGACACCTGTTAATCTCAGTGGTTTATGGATGTCCCCTGTGTGTCCTGACAGAAAGCTCAGTTCGACTGGGATCCAGAGACAGTGGGAATGATCCACGGCTCATTCTTCTGGGGTTACATAGTAACCCAGATCCCTGGAGGGTTCATCTGTCAAAAGTTTGCAGCAAACCGGTTTGTTCCTCCTGTATTTATTGTGTTTGCATCAATCACAACTTCTTTTTACAACTTCACACACTAATACCTCTTCCTTTCTCTACTCTTTCTTCTTCTTCCAGAGTGTTTGGCTTTGCAATTGTGGCCACGTCTTGCCTGAACATGCTGATCCCTTCTGCAGCTCGCATGCATTTTGGTTGTGTTATCATTGTCAGAGTGTTTCAAGGCCTTGTGGAGGTGCTTGCCTCTTGGTTTTTGGTTTTTGATACAAGGAATGGGATTTATATTAATGTTTTTAGACCATTTGTCACAAGTTAACTTCTTCCCCTCCCCTCTATCCCTCTCTAGGGGGTTTCATATCCAGCCTGTCATGGTATCTGGGCCAAATGGGCACCGCCTCTTGAAAGAAGTCGCCTGGCTACAACAGCCTTTTGTGGTGAATCTGTCAGAACTGTCCAGCTATTCTTACCTCTTCTTGTAACATGTTTACACATTGTTCATTGTATGTCTCTACATCCCATTTTGTATGAATGTAATATCTGAAGGAAATTCTCCTGATTTGGCGCAAATGTCCTCTGGGACTTAAGTATGACCTGATTTTGGAGGTCAAAAGTCACTGTCGTCTCCGCATGAACACAGAATCTCAGGAAGGCTTTGAGGAATTGACTTCAAATATACTACAATCATCCAATGGGATACAAAGATGACCTAAAAAAAAATGGTGGTCAAAGGTCAAGGTCACTGTGACGGGCAAACATTGCAGAGGCCCACAATCTTGATGCCATGATGTTTGTAGTTTAAAATAAGAGATGTTTGCTATGATTTCCTTGACATTCATTTGATTAAACTACAATATTCTTGATCTTATTCAGGGTCGTATGCCGGTGCCGTGATCGCCATGCCGTTAGCTGGAATTCTAGTTCAGTACTCAGGATGGTCATCAGTCTTCTACGTCTACGGTAAGACGTGTTTGCCAGTGAGGCGAAACATACCCAAATACCTGCTTTACAAACCATTTAGATATTTATTTAAACGTGTTTGAAATCCATAAAGCATGATTTTAGGACCTTGCTTCACTATAAAAGCAGAATGAGCCTCATTCATGAAATGTTTAGAAATCCTAACAGGACGGATGTAACTCTACTTTTCAGAAGGTAGCGTTCTTCTATCTCCTCAAGGCTGGGCTGTTGGCTACAGTTATTTTGACTTTGGAAATACTCAGGAGCAACAGCTTCTTTTGACCGGATCTCCTTTGTTTATAATTTTTTCCCACGATAACACCTTGTGTCACACACTACCTGGTCCCTATCAAAACAATCAAAGACTGGAACCATTGTCTCTACGCAAGAGGACATGAACGACCCACTGAAATCAATCCCAGATAATGAATAATAATTCATGAAGTTTGGTAAATAATGATAAGCATTTCACAGTGATAATCAAAACAAATAATTTTGGGGACTCAAACTGGAATAATGAAAAGTAATGACAGTATGCAAAGTAAGTAAGGATGACACCAAGAACAAACGTAACAGAACTTCATGAATGTGGCCAATTGTTCTTTTTCCCATGATACCAAGTAAGTCATGAGATGGTATGTAACAATTAGGAATATAATAATGCAGATTTCAGTGCAGAAACACGAGACTCATAACGGATTGATTGCAACAAAGTAAGTGAAGGACAAATACACATAAGAAAATAGTTATAAAAAAAACAGGACGAAAACTGCTAAGCCGTTAAGGGTTCCCGATAAATCAAAGTTTATGCTGAGGCAGCAAATTCATTCCGAGTCCGGTGGTGTAGTTGGTTCTTTTTGACCTTTCAAAGACATCTGACATATTCTTTTTGTCTTTTTCTCCCTTCCGTCTGTTTCTTTTCCTTCCTCCAAACAGGGACTTTTGGGATCATGTGGTACTGCTTTTGGATCTTGGTGTCTTATGAGAGTCCAGCGGCTCATCCCACCATCACTGATGAGGAGAGGAAATACATAGAAGAAAGCATTGGCGAGTCAGCGCAGCACGCAGTGACGGTCAGTAGTGTTTTCTCCAGACACAGATTGACCGTGTCGATGAGGAAACTTAATACTGTTCTTCTCTCAGGTAAAAATAGAAGGGATGCCAAGCAGCGGTTGTTTCTGATACATTTAAAATGTTCATGGGATCACGATGTCTGAAGGAGTGTAATCAAGCTAAGCCAAGAAAGTGAACCTGAGGTTAATTGAAGAGGTTGAGAGACAACCATGGGTTGCTAATAATTGCGTATAAAAATACGGTTTCAAAGCACCTCATGAGTTGTAAACTCTGCTAAATTGTGTCCATATCTGAAGATCTTTGTTTCAACCAGTAGTAAAACAGGGAGGAAAAATCTTGAAGCACTGAAGCACTTTTGCGCTTCCTATGGGTTTTTCCTTAAGTCTGAATTCTTGCTTGTGTTGTACGTCGCTTTGGACAAAAGCGTCTGCTAAATGAAATTGTAGAATTGTAGAAAAAAAAATTAAATAAATGACTGCACGTGTATAATTGTGAAGAGAGAAATTCACGACAAAATCTTCTCTTCTGTGTGTCAGAAATTCAACACGCCATGGAGGGCCTTCTTTTCATCCATGCCTGTCTATGCCATTATTGTTGCTAACTTCTGCCGAAGCTGGACTTTCTACTTGCTTCTCATCAGCCAGCCTGCGTACTTTGAGGAGGTGTTTGGGTTTGAGATTAGCAAGGTAAAAGCATAAGGGGCTTTGTAAATCTTGGGTGCGTGCCTATCAAATTTGATCTTTTTTGTTTTGTTTTTGCCATGTTTTGTTTTCCAATATCTATTATTTAAAACCTATTCATACACACATGTCAACTCTAACAGACTACCTATAGACATCTTGTACCTTTGATTGCAAAGTTATTGAAATAAATGTGAAAGTGTTATGAAACGATAGGTGCAATGTGTTTCGGTTTTTTGTTTATTCTACTATATATTGTAACATATTTCATACTCAGTTCATTATAATTTTAATTTTTGCTCACGTAATTGTTGTTTGTAGCATTAAAATATGATCAGATGAAGCCACTGGGAGCCCTTAGGGGCATTAAATGGATGCTTCACCCAAAAAAAGTGTATCTTGCTGTTCAAGTATTCACAAATAGGTGTCTTGAGCTTGCAAAAACATTTCATCTCCACTGTATCAGTTTTTTGTGACTTCAGAATGCAGAAAGAGTCAGCCATGTATATTTAGCTTGAAGCTAATGGAGACTGACCGCTAACTGCAAAACTGTCCAAAAAAAAAGTCCATTTAAAGATTTACAAGATTTTTGTATCCAACTGTATGCTAATTCATCGACAAACACTGAAGTCTGCTATAAAATCAAACAGATTAAAACATTTATAGTTTGGCGCAGCTGTGAAAGCGACAGTTGTTAGCTCTCAATGCTACAGTGGAGAGGTCCTGAATCAGAAGGGTAACTTTGTTCGTTTTCGACATTTAATCAAGGTGTTTTTGCATTACTGAGCATACAGCTGGATAAGGATGACATGGATTATACCCAACAATAAATTTGGGAGTTTTTTACCTGAGTTTTTTTTTGGACAGTTTTGCTGTCGTTAACTGTTGAGCTTCAAGCTAGATGTATATATGTAGGCGACTTTTTTTTTTCACTCTGGTATCACAAAGAAGTGATAGCGATGGGAAAAATGTCTTCCTGTGCCCAAAACACCTATTTGTGAGTCCTTGATTGGTACATACATCTTTTGGCTGAATTATTGCTTTAAGCGTACTGGAGAACAGCCTCTCACGTTTTGGTCTGGATCCCTCTATCCCTAAAACTGCTCCTGGGAGCACTGTACCTGAAATAGATGTTTCCATATGTAAAATGAATACTGATGCGGAAAAAAGCTTTCAGCTGCTCGCATCATTAGAGGCTGCAATTTGGTTGAAATAGGTGGGTTGGTTACCAAACCTCAGTTTAATGAAGAATACTGGCTCGGCTGACAGGTGATAGTTTAGAGTTGTGTCGATAAATAACCAAAATCCGATGCCTTCCAAACGTCTCCCACCAATGTCCTCTTGACGTATGTTATTGTCAACAAAACCCAACATCTGTCTCTGTGCAAACATCTGGACAGACCTATCGCTTCCTTTCATCATCCTCCTGATTTCAAATCTGCTTTACTCTTTCCCTTTCATCCAGGTGGGCATCGTTTCTGCCCTTCCCCATCTTGTCATGACCATTATTGTGCCGATTGGTGGCCAAATTGCCGACTATCTGCGCTCCAACCAAATAATGACCACCACTAATGTCAGGAAACTTATGAACTGTGGAGGTAAGCAAAAACCTAAATTAAAGGCAAATTACCGAGTGTAATTAAAAATGTAAACTGCGGTATACAAGAAACATAGCACATTTTTAGGTCATTTTCCACCATTGGGTTTGAATGAGTATATATGTAAAACCAGGTATAAAATGTGGTTGTGTAGCCTTTCTTCGGTATAATTGATTGGGTATAATGTCCTTGTATTTTTCAGAGAAACTGCACAGAAACTCATCAGTTAATTCTGGGGAAACTAGAATGTTAAGTCAGCTGTTGTGAGACATTTGCTGCATAGAAAGTAACAATGACTCATGGTGATGCAGAAGTGCCGCCTTTGTCAGCATTGGCTATTTTTGAACTACGAAGAGAAATCGATCATGTTGCAAATGGAGAAGCATAAAGTGGACGCATCGTCTTTCTTTGGGGGGGTGGGGTGGGGGGCGGGGCTGCTCAGTCAACAGCATTTTATGACAAGAAAGAAAAGAAGTTTACCAAAACCAGAGTGAACTTGTGGTGTACTTTCTCAACCTCTTCTCTCTGTGTCAGGATTTGGGATGGAGGCAACGCTGCTGCTGGTGGTGGGGTTCTCACACACGAAGGGTGTTGCCATTACCTTCCTGGTCCTGGCTGTGGGTTTCTCTGGCTTTGCCATTTCAGGTGAATCAACTCTTAAACCTTTTTATTATTTTTTTTTTTTATCGCAAATGTAATCAATGGCCTGTTCCTACGGAGACATGTCCATTCTATTGTGAGCCTTTGTCATTATTCATTTTTAGGTTTCAATGTCAACCACCTGGACATTGCGCCACGCTATGCGAGTATCCTCATGGGTATCTCCAACGGTGTGGGCACTTTGTCTGGTATGGTTTGCCCACTTATAGTTGGAGCCATGACAAAACACAAGGTGAGAATCAATGAAATTATAATGGAAAGAATGTAAACCTAGTCAGAGAAAATGTCAGGGGAAATGTTTGAGAAAAGACAACTGCTCTCCTTAAAAAGCTTATTAGGTATTTTAGGTTCCCATGTGATCAGAGTAAACGTGTCACATTTACAGGACACGTGCAACCGTGTCTCTTTTTTTGTTTGACGTGCCTAAACATCATCAGAATTTCAAATGGCTCAGAGGTAACAGGGAGATAAACCTGCTTTTAATCTCTTTGTTTCCTATCACATTTTTTTGACAGACACGGGAGGAGTGGCAGGGTGTATTTCTCATCGCCTCGCTCGTCCACTACGGCGGTGTTATATTCTACGGTGCGTAAATTCCGCTTGTCATTTTCTGGATCTTCTTTCGCTCGTCCTCCACCTGTCAAAGCGGAAAAATCCCTGATATCGTTCTGTCCTTATGTCCGCAGGTCTCTTTGCGTCTGGAGAGAAACAAGCCTGGGCTGAACCCGAGCAGCTGAGTGACGAGAAATGTGGCATCCTGGACGAGGATGAGCTTGCAAATGAGACAGAGGAGCTTTATCGCACAAGTGGCGGAGCCGGCTATGGAGCCATGAACCAGGGAGCTGATCCTAATGGAGGTGGGAGCGTAGGTGGAGGCTGGGTCTCAGATTGGGACAAAACAGAGGAGTACGTACAACCAGCCGGAACCAATAACTACCTTTACGGCGGAGAGGAGGATCGAGAGTTAACATAAAACCAACTCTTCTTCTGCACATTGACTTCAGTGTTTGACTTGATGGCACAAAGAACTCTGCCGTGGGCAGGATTTCAAATCAGATCGGATCAAGAAACTTTTTCAGCAAGTGTGACTGCTTTATCATAACTGAACTGCATTAAAAGAGACTGCCCAGTGGAGGTGAAGACATTAGTATATTTAAAACGAGTGTTTGTGTGTGATTGCCATCGTGTATTTTGTGTGACAGAAAGTCAAAGTAAGAGTGTTTTAGGACGATTCAGCCTCCCTGCTTCCTCTGGAGGAAGGCTGTTTTTAGGCCTGATGTGGCTCTCTGTAATGTTTATTCATTGTAATACCGTAGCGATTTCATTTTCTATGCCTCTCATTTCTACAAAATCACTCCAATCTTTAGCAACACGCCGGTGAAAAGCTGAATTTGTTTTGAAGACATCTCCGATTTCCAGTATTTCCAGGAATGTGTTCTTCCACTTCAGTTCAAATTAAACAAAATGTGACTCATTTACTCGATGCTACCTAATAACAATGTTAATTTTTGTCCTTAATGTGCACTATTTCACCACAAAAAAAAGCATGTTACTTGTGCCTATACAGCAAAAGGTTTTGCTCTGTAGTATTGGTTTATCAACTCAGAAATTAATTGAACACCTATGAATATTATTTGCGCAGCTTTCTGTTTGAGTCTAAATAGCATAGTTGGACATTTTTAGATTCAGCCTTTTGATTTCCTCATGCAAAACCATTTTATGTAATAGGCCTCTAACCTGCTGACAAGCTGGAGAATTAAAAATAGATCATGAAGAAATACGAGAAATATCAACATCAAATCAGGGTTGTTGTTTGTTTTTTTAGACTCATTTATTTCTGTTGTCTTCAAAGACCATCTGAATGTGTTCCGTGTAATATATGCTTATTTAATATAATCATTCCATTGTGTTTTGGCAATTAAACATGTCGTCTCTCAAGGCGAGCCAAGGCTGATTAGAAATGACTATGGATAAAGTGAAACGCTTACCCCTGGAGAGCTATGGGTGAGATTTAGTCCAGCAAAATGAAGACGTGTGATCGGTACAATCTAAAACATCAGTGGCACGAAACGGTTAATAACGGAGGAACAGTAATGACATTTCATTGTTCAAGAATTTAATTTTGTTAGTAAATGTTCTAATGTATCCATTTTATTCAAAAAAAAATAAAGGTTTAAGATCAAAAGAATATTCCCGTATTAGCGTATGGGATAATGATGCTGTGTCATTGATAGGTTAAACACTAAATGTTAGGGTTTTTACAGTTTTTGTCCTTTTTTTTTCAAAATGATCAGCAGTATCTGTTGCTTTCCCCTTCCTGGACTGTAAACTCAACTGTAAAGATTATTTACATGTTGAAAATATTATTGTATAATAAAACCTAGATGTGAAACTTCCTGTTAAATCATATAATAGCAATATTCTTATTTTATTTTGCTTTTTGTTCCCAACATTTAAAAAAATTTTTTTTTTTTAAGCTTCATGCATGATTCAGTTACTAGAATGTTTGGCTACTGTGGTTTCATATTGCCAATAATGCTGTTCTGCTCCCCAGGCAGCAAAATTGATCACTGGGTGTGCAAAAGGATGGAAATGAAGAAGACAAATAGATTTTGATGGCCCAAGAACAACGGAGTTATCAGTTTTCTTCACCCGGTAGGAAGCACCGGCACCCAGAGATTCACCCTCACTGTCCTGCTCGGGTCTCTGAAATCAATGAGATTAAGCTGCTTCCATTTGGCAGCCAGAGATGGAGCTGACAACTCATAATAGATATAAAAAAAATCTTTATTGTGATGTCATAGTTTTATATACAACAAAATGTATATTGCTTCAGTGCTACGTTCCTTGAAGTTCATTTAAATCTTTGATTGGAAAGCCATAGGTGTAATTACACAAAACTCGCTGGTTTACTCTGTTGCCTCAAATGCACAAAAAAAAACCCACAAAACCTTGTTGAGTTTCATCCGTTGAAAAAAATCTTATGATTTATAAAATGTCGGTGTTCATCATGTGTCAGAATACGTTTTGTGAGTCGGAATTTACAGTAACGAAAACATATCAAAATAGCTTTATTGATTTATTCATTGCGCATCGAAATACACCTCAGTTTCGAAATGTTTCGTGCTTGCAGGAACAATGAAGCAATACACCTGTAAATTCACTATTTAATCCTACGCCGTTTGACGTGGGGGGAGGGGGGTTGGCTTGCTTTGTTTTTAAATGTGCAGCAAAAGTATAATCTATGACATATTACATTTGATGTGTGAACTATAATGCCACATTATGAAAAAAAAAAGTTGCAAAGGCAAAACATTTTTACAGGCACTTTAGCATGTCCTCTGATTGCGTTTGTTTGCAGCCTTTTGTAATGAAGGTAGCAGGCTGTTAGTTGGGATTGAGCTCACAGCAGTGCTCTCTCTCTCCAGTGAGGGGCGCTCTATTGCCGTCACGTTCAGAGCCGTATATACAGGGAGTTCAGCCAACTCAAGTCATGGGCGCCACGTTTGCTACCAACGCCAGGTTCTACAACGTAACTTTACGGGGCAGATATGCTACGTTGCTATAAATCGCTTACTTTCACCATTAATCAGCCTATAAATGTCACTGTCAATGTCTATCGCCATTGAAAAGGCCCTCACTTAAATACATCATCATGTACTTAACTTAACTTTTTAATTGATTTGTGTTCAGTAGAAAGCTGAATTTATGAATCCCTGGCTTCTGTTATAATTCTCTCTATTCCTTTGCACCTCTCCCCTCCTCTGAAGGCTCCCCTGTCTCCTCTCTCAGCCCATGTCTCGCCACGTCGTCATATTCGCCCACCTTTTCCACCGTATGGTAAACCCCCTCGGTCATGAGGTCTCTCCTCAGCGGTTGATAGTTGCCCTCTTGCTTCTGCAGGCCTGTTGGTCCCGGTTGAAGCGTGTCATACTCATTCTCCCCACCACTCAACAGTGTCAGCGGCTGGTACGCCCTTTCGTCTTGCTTCAGTTCCACGTCACTGTAAATTGGTTCTAAAAAGAAGAACAGATATTTCATTAAAAATTGGCCCTGGGTGAACTCCCAAAGCCGAAGATAACAAATCGCTACTCACCTCTGCTGTTTCTCCTCCTCAGTTGCAGCCAGATAATTACAGCCACCGCACACAGAATCACCATCGTGATGACGAAGCCTATTACAATGGATTTGACCTTTGACTCATCTGAAAGAGACACAAACCATACAGACATGTGACAGGTCGTTTCCACCAGCAGGGCTGGTAAAGATCCACCGATCACCACTTTAAATTCTCACGTGTTCTGATGTGTAAGACAGGTTTTCCATTATTAAATGATCCAAGACGAAGACCAGATGAAACATCCTCATAACGTCATGGGATTATTTTTCAGATTATAAAGCTGTTTCTTGACTACAGATGTCCTCAAGGAGATTTTAATTTGTAAAACCTACTTACTTGTGCGTAGAATTTGGAGAGATCATCAGTGGATTGAAGCTAATATTCACAACTTGTTTCCTCCTGAATTAAGAACCACTCCATTTCCTTTAGCTTAGAATTGACCTTTCACAAAGAGAGCGTCCTCTTCCATTTTTTTTTTCACCTCCATATTTCTACTGGAGCCCAGATGGGACAAACCAATTACTTTGAGATGTTTTCTGTTTGCGTTTTTGCATTGAATTAGCAGCTTGAATTTGGTATTGTGTCTGCACCAGTTGGAAGAGGAAGAGGTTTGTGCCAACCGCATTTTGAAATTTATTT